>NC_083729.1:49587500-50187500 GCF_028564815.1 Eubalaena glacialis | reverse complement strand
TTTAAATAAAGAATTTGTTTCTGCTTTATAACAAAGTGAATCAGCTGTACATATACATATATCCCCATATCTTCTCCCTCTTGAGTCTCCCTTCCACCCTCCCTATCCCACCCCTCTAGGTGGTCACAAAGCACCATTATTTTCTTAATTGCCTAATTCTCAGACCTTGAGTGGGGTGGACACCAAGGTGAAAATCTGAGAGCTAAAAGAAATGTTTCTCAGCTATTTCTACACCCAAGGTCAAAATCAAAAGCAAGACACCCAATTCAAAATTCTCAACTCTTTTTCAGTTAGCTGTGCATTGATGCCAAAGGATTAGCATATATGGTGACCAAAATTGATGGCACAGATGGCTGAAATGACCACAGAGTCAGATTTGAGGATATTTATCTGCAAAGCTTTTACTGACTTGGGTGTTCACAGATATACACATTTTGTAACCACAGAGTGACTGAGACAGGCTCTATGGACAAAATAAGTGGGGATGGGGGGAATGCTGTTAATGAGAATTGTTTCGTTATCAAGTGGACTTTACCTGTTCACTATTGCAAAGAATTTTAGACCAACCTAAACTCTTCTGCTTGCCCAGAATATCTCAGAATTACTGCTAAGAACATCTATCTCTCCTTTTTTACTCTGCACCTTTGTAATGCTATCTTATTGAAGTAAAAATCATCATCATCATCATCAAAGACCATATTCTGGAGGAAAATGAACAGACTATCTCTAATTTCTTTGGAAACGAGGTCAGTGTTGGAATTTGAATTTATAAAAAGTGTACCTCGATGTCTTACATGATTAAATAATCTGACCAATATGCCCACTAATCTCTTGAATCTGAGTAATATATGAATCTCTCTTTTACTCCTAACTCATAAAACCATAAGGAACCCCACACACTGGCATTCCTTCTGGCAATGGCCAAAGCTTCCAATGGGCCAGGCCACTTTATTTTTGTTCTGGGTGGAATGTGGATCTGTGGGCAGATGATGAGGTGCTAATAAGGAGCTAATGTCCCTACAGCTGGCAAACTGCCAACCTCAGGATGAGAGGATTACAGCATTTGTCTGCATTAGTCCTGGACAAAGGAGGGAGGGGCTGGGGGAACGCCAACTCCAGGTTGAATAACTTGACTCACATTGGATCCTGTGTCCCATTCCTAAGGTAAGGGGACATCTCAGGATAATTACACACTTTTCCTAGGTGGCATGGCGAGCTCTTATGTGGATACACTTGGCTTGGTTCTCGTTCTACAATAAATTAGTTAGAATAGGCAAGTTCAGAACCTGTGCCACCTTATCACCAACTCAGGATATAATCATATTACTGTGGAACCAGGTGAAACTTCTTGTCTGCGTTATATTCATTCATCAGGAATGTAAAGTTAGTTTATACAAGTGTCTAGCCAGATCGCTTCTTGAATTCAAAATTTATTTTTAAAAGAGAAGGGCACTTTATTTTCTAATTTTGCCATCAAAAATTCACATCATGAGTTTCTAAGCCAGGCGGCTGATTGGAAAAAAAACCCAGAGAGACTTGAAATTTCAATAGAATCATCCTGCCTGAGCAAAATACAGCTGAGGTGCTTCCACCTGGACCACTTTCACCCAGGTCTCCCCAACATTGATTTCAATAACAGTTATGCCCGTTACACTTTAAAGTCTATCAATATGCTAATTAATGTGGATTTTCACGTACATAAGGAAAACAAGGAAAGTTTTTAATGGAGATGCAGGTTTGAAGGGATAAAAATAAATACTTTTTCTGGGAAAGATTTTTAAAAGCTTGAAACATGAAAGTAAATATATTTACACACTAAATAATAATCCTAAAGTGCATACACATTAAGTCACATTATGTAATTTTAAGACATTCCATCTTTTATAAGGACATACAAATATATGTTCATAATAGCTATTTTAGATATATATTCTACATAAAATCATTGCTCCATTCACGGTGGTATTTTGAATTCCCTGCATGATTTGCTAAATAAGGATCATGGTATGTATGCTCCTAGCCACCACCCCCCCCATCCGACACACGCGTACATGTTGTGACGCTCCCGCTGTAGAAGATGAACCACGTGGTTGAAGCATCCCTACCCTGCAAGATCTGTCCTGGCCCACTTCCCCACTCTCATCGTCTTCCCTAATCTCTACCCTGCTCACCAAGCTTCAACTCCCCTTCGGAGTCTTCTGAACAGGACAGTTTTCACCCCAGGACTTTTAGAGGTGTTGTGTGCAGGGTGCCTGGAATGCTCTCCTTCCCAGTCAGCCTAGCTGGTACCTTTTCACCCTTCAGTCTAAACTAAATTGTCCCTCAAAGAGTTTCCCCTGCCTGCTTTGATCACTCTGTCATAAGCATATTTCTCCTTGAAGTTCTCTAGTTCAATGTTCTATTTTTTCATTCACAACACTTGAACACAATGTTTATTTCCCTCACAGCTGTTTATTTCTGCTTCTATTTGCCCCACTAGAATCATGTGAGCCTTCCTCGCCGATGAATCCCCAGGGCCTGGCATAGTACTGTACTCGGTAGGTTCTCAATAACTATTTGTTCTAGCAACGAGTGAATTTAAGATGCTGAATAAGGTCTAAAACATTTTAGGATGCAAGTTTTAAGCATGATATCATCCATAAAGACAAACAATGTTTTTTAGATGTTGAAGAATAGGTGAGTTTTAGGCAAAAGACAAATTCTGTTTAGAGTTACTTCATACATTATTTATGCCAATTTATTGCCATACTGGCATCCAGTATTATACTGAGGACACTTTCTTAGCTTCAGAGTGATAACTAAAACAATAATAGGTAATATTAACTGAGCATCTTTCAAAGCACTTGTTTTATCTCTCTTAGCCCCCACCTTGTAGATGAAGAAACAGAAGCATTGATGGGATGTGTTACCTGTCAGGGACATACAGCCAGGAAGTAACAGAGCTGTGTTTGAGTCTGGACCCTCTGGCTGCAGACACCATGCTCGGAACCACTGCAATGTGCTGTCGCCTACAGTCCCGGGTGCACCGCGGCCACTTTTGACAGACTGTCCAACAGCCAGAGGCTCTCATTCCATGTACATGTATGGAACAAATGGGAGAAAAAAACAAAGGAGAAGGACTTACAGAATCGTGGCACAGGTCCAGTTTGGGGTGGTTGGTGCATGGCTTTCCCTCTTTCAGATGGTTCTGAATTACAAGCTCCTTCTCACACTCTCACCCTATTTCATACAACATTTGCTTTGTTTGCAGCACTGATCAGTCCAGCTTCTGGTGCCTTATGATCTTTGACTTCCTCTGGCCCTGGCTAGACTTGAGCACTCACAGCTCTCTCTCTCTTTACTTCTCAAAAAGATTCTTATCAGCAAAGCAACCATGATATTGGTTAGGTTGCTACTACTGACCATATGTAAGAAAACTGTAAGCATGTACTAGATCAAGGAGACATAACATGGGGACAACTGCCCACAGGGCTACATGGAGGTCTGTGTGTGTACGTGTGTGACTTTCAGAACATGGCTGACACCAGTTGAGGAAACGGCCTAAACAAACACAAACAATTAACTGAAGAAACTTTTGACAGATACTTGAGGGTCACATAGTGCATGTGGTAAATCAACGCTACACATCTTGAAGATAAAGTCTGGTGTGATCCCACGTGAAAACTACAAAATATCAATATTAACCAGATTATCAGCCTCAGGGCATGAATTCAGTCAGCAGGAAATTTGTGAAGGTAGAGACAATCTGGTTCCATAATGATGCTGAAAACTGGTAAGATAAAAGGACAAGGGAAAGTAGCAATACCCCAAAGAAAATATGTTTTCAATGAAATTGCTGGTTTTGCTTTCATCACTCATGCATGGGATCTCATGAACAATAAATGTAGACTCCAAAAATAACTATCCTGATAAGGGTGGGTAATATCTGAGTTAGCTGATACAATGGGTGGTTAGTTTCATACACCATTTAAATTGTAATAGTGAAACGAAGCAGGACCCTATGGTCCTTGCTCGCCATGTCCTCAGCCTGCCTTTTGTCTGTGGAAAAACTTTAGCCAAAGAGTAAGTTTCATCAGAGAAGTAAGAAAATGCAGAAACAAAGGAAAACAGTCCAACAAGAATAAACAATAATAGTTTAGTCATTAAGGATAGTCAAGGACCTTTAGTTCCTCTTCAAGGGCTATAGATAATATTCTGAGCCATATCCTATGAGCTGTCTCATAGATACTAAAACCCCCCACCAGGTGGAAGAAGTTAACTACATGATGACCATGACATAGCTGCCACAATTCCTAGATCTGGCCTCAAAAAAATGGGAAAAAACCAACCCTGGAACTGAAGATTAACTGTACTTAAAATACTCAAGATGACGTGGATCAGACTAACGCATGACCAATTTCAAGATGACTGTCAGAGCTGACTGTGCTGTTTCTGCATGTAGCCCCCCCGCCACCCCGTTCACCTATAAAAGCTCTTGCCCACTGGTTGTCAGTGGGTGGGAGTCGGCCTTTGGACAGGAGTCCACCCCACCCCCCAGGTCGCAGGCCTCAGAAATAAAGCAAACTTTCCTTTCCACCAACCTTGCCTCTTTATTGGCTTCAGAGCAGAGAGCAGCTGGGCCCTCACTTTCGGTTACGATCGTATCAATCAACCTCTGACCCCAAGGTTGACCCTTTTCCCAAGACAGTAAACATTTTCTTAAAAGGCCAGATAGTATTTTAGGTTTTGCAGGCCATGTGATCTCTGTCACAATTCCTCAACTCTTGTCATCATAGCACAAAAACTGCTGTAAGGCAGTAAAACAGACAACAGAAAAGAGCAGAAAATAAAGAAATGAATTGACTGTGGCTGTGTTCCAATAAAACTTTATTTTTGGACACTGAAATTTGAATGTCATATCATTTTCATGTGTCATGAAGTATTATCCTTATTTTGATTATGTTTCAATCATTTCAAAATGTATAAAACATGCTTAGCTAACAGGCCATACAAAAATAGGCAGTGGACCAGATGAGGCCCAGAGGACAGTTTGCTGACCTCTGCCTTCTACTATTACAGAAAAACAAACAAAAACTCTAGAAGGGACTTTTCAAAGGAGGTAAGTCTTTTGGAATATCAGATTTTTTTAAAAGGAATTAACCATATTCTTTATATGTGAATATCATTTTGACCCTTTTAATTCAAGTATGTACATACAGAAAAGTGTACATCTTGAGGAATATTCACAAACCAAACACAATTGTGTAACCACCACGCAGATCAAGAAACAGAACATCAATTTGGCACCCAGAGGTTCCCCTCATGCTCCTCACCCGTCAGCCACCATCACCACCACTCCAAGGGTGGGCTCTGACTTCTAAAGGCACAGATTAGTACGTCATGTGGGTTTTTTGATATGGTCATTTACTTAAAAAAAAAGTTAAATAATGATGTAGGATAAACTATGGTTATACAATTAAAAAAAAAGTCACTGCCCTAACTGAAATTTATAATTTTAAAACCACATTATCACAGGCTCTGGGAATGGAGGAGATTTTACAGAATATCCATATTTACACCCTCATATTACACCAGTTTCTCAGAGTAACATAACTAATGTATTTTAATTCAATTGTTCTATCCAAATATTAGTTCGATAAGCAGTATGTATGCACATGTGTATGCGGTCAAAATCTATACATCGATAATATCGACACTGAGTAAAACAATAAATTAAATTTCTGGTTATGCTATAATTGTCAAAGCTCATATCTCCCTCATTTTCATTACATAATTGACAAAGCATTGAATTTTTTTACACTGAGCATCGAGGACTAGCCAATACTTTCAGCTATTGGCACTGCTAATGAAGATAAGGGTCTTTACTACAACTCACAAATGATTAGTCTTCATGATAAGGTGCAAACTGAATAATACTTAATGATTTTATTAACTGTTTTCTTTTGTTATATATATATCAAGGTATCTCCATGTTTAAGCTTTAGTATCAACTAAATATAAAATAACCCTTTGCTAGTTTTACTGAAGTTACAGCAAAACTTTTTTATATAACAATACAGTAAGGTTGGGCATTTTAACAATCTTAGAGCAGAAATTTTAAAAACTATATGTGCCTCATTTCTAAACTACGATACAAATACAGGAGCAAAGTTAGAGAAAAGGTAAGATCTGGAGCTGTTTTCTCACACCATTTTAGGCAGCCTCCTTTGCAATACTGTCGTACTTTTTTCCCCCCAACAGTGAATGTTTTCACCATAAAGGAATTTTATGCTAACAAGATATGAAAATGCTTGTTTTAAGGAGAAAAATTAAAACATGTTATTATTTAAGTGTAAATAGCAATGTATAATTTATCCTGAAATAAGCCATTAGTATTTCTAGGTATAAAAATAAACTAATTCCAAAGAGTTAAATGGGATTGGGTAATCCTGCCCAGTGCTCTTCTGGTCTCCACTTTGTGACAAAGCTCTTCCTTTGTGACCTTGACCATGGCAAATTATCTTGAACCTCAGTTTCCTCATCTAAAATGTGATACTGTGAAGTTTCTTTCCAGTTCTAGAAATGTAAGTATTCTCAGCACAAGAAAGTAATTAATGTCCAAGCAAAAGAATGTCTTCTTTCCTGAAATGACTGAATAGAGCACAGCTAAGAAAGAATTAAAATTTAAAAACAATTTTCCTGACATGTTATGAATTCCTCCAATAGTTCAGAGGCTAAGTGTTAAAACACTTCGACATTAAGAAATGAATGTTTCAAATAGTAAGAATACATTCTCCACACAGGCAGTTAAACTTTCCAACTGCTGGCCAAAAAACGTTATCAACTCCACATCTTTTAAAAGTGAGACTTCTGTGGCTGGCCCATACTGATCAGTATAAATTCAGTCCAATTTAAAGCACGGTAACAATGGGGGCAGTCTCAGACTATTACTTTCAACGGGATTGAGTCCCTAAGGATGGCAACGACTGAGTCCCATTGAAAGTAATGGAGTAAGCAATCACATGCCATTACTTTCAAGGAGACACAGTCTCCACTACCCATAATAACATGGTTCTATAAATCTGCCTGACTCATCAGCATGAAGAATGAAAATGTAAAAGACTTTCAAAGCTGCGAATGTGCACCCTGAGACCGAAAAAAAAAAAAATCCTCTTCTCTCTCGCACCCATAACTCATCAAAGTTGAAACCTATTTTAGTGGAGCTAGAAAGGTCCAAGAACCCAGGGCAGGGAGGATGACTCCTAGGAACAGGTTCCTGTCCTTCTCATACCTGCTTTTGAGCAACTGCTGACATGCTGCTACATGCTGTCTGTAATCACATGACTGTTTTGTGCCCTTTTTAGTTTTCAAGTATTGGCAGCTTAGAGAAGAATAGTTTTGCACTCTCAGAACCACAATTGGTCAAATTCATTACAAATGAGCTTTTTCCTTCTGTTTTAATACATATGTGTTGATTTTCCCAATAAGCGGAAATATCCAATCTTGATTTCTTTCCATATGACATGTGGGTAAAATTCCAAGAAAACCTGTGTTTTAGACATAAGTGAGTTTGCCAAGATTTCCTCATTTCATTTCCTTTAACTAGAAACTGATTTTGAACAAGAAGATGTTTGCTTTTCCAAACCTCCCCTCAATCTGAATCTCTCAACCAGTGGAGCTCAGGTTCCTTTTGTCAAAGGAATGATCAAGAAAATCACAGTTAAACACTAATAAAGCTTTATCTACAGGTGTGCTAGTAAATTTTAACAGCTAGCTCTCAGGGAGGGAAAAAGGCTCTGATTGTAGAATTTGCCAATTTTCCTGGTAAAAATACTCCCACCATGGCTGATTTCAAGTTACCGAAATGATGATACTAAATGGAGGACATGGGAAAAGATACGCAGTAGCAAACCACCATGTAGTATTTTCACTAGAAAGATACAATAGACATAAATGACCTCAAGATCATAGACAATAGTAAAATGTCATAGAGTAGTTAAAAAGTGATGAGTTTTCAGTATCTATTACCTTTATCTTAAATATAATTAATTTATCTATAAGTTTAATTATTTGATTTATAATAATGGCTGTGTTGGACTTCCCTGGTGGCGCAGTGGTTAAGAATTCGCCTGCCAATGCAGGGGACACAGGTTTGAGCCCTGGTCCGGGAAGATCCCGCATGCTGTGGAGCAACTAAGCCCGTGTGCCACAACTACTGAACCCGAGCGCCACAACTACTGAAGCGCGGGCTCCTAGAGCCCGTGCTCTGCAACAAAAGAAGCCACTGCAATGAGAAGCCCGCGCACCGCAGCGAAGAGTAGCTCCCGCTTGCCGCAACTAGAGAAAGCCCGCGCGCAGCAACAAAAACCCAACACAGCCAAGAATAAATAAATAAATAAATAAATAAATTTATATATATAAAAAAATAATGGCTGTATTTAACAATGGGCTTACAAAATGCCTGACAATCTAACAATTGGCTCTTGTGAACCAGTCAGTACTAGCCAGCTCCAGCACAACCACTGGGTGTTTTTCTCTTCAACTTGGAGCAGTCAAGTTGACATTATGTGAAGGGTCACAAGGGACTTGCAAATAACTGAAGACTTTCTCAGACTGTCTAAGACCAGTAGGATTTGTCCTAAGTAAAAGATCCACGTGGTCTGAAATTTCTGAAAAGTCATATGCAAACTGCTTGGTCCATGACCCAACCTGTCTGATGTAAATGAATTAAGGTCACACCTTCAAAGGTTTTTATGTTAAATTTTTGATGTGGAAAGGGCATTTGAGTCAAACCCAGGTTTATCTCAGCTCCCCTTTGCTACTTGTGTGCCCTTGGTTTGTCAGTCTTAACTTTTTTGTTCTTTAGTTACCTCATTTCTAAAATGAGGCTAATAATGAGCCTAATAAAACACTATCGACAATTGTGAAGGATAAAACTAGAGTCCCTCTCAAATCCTTCAATTTCCACATACCACAGTAGTATATAATTTTCCTTATGAAATGCAATAATGTAAGTGAAAAAAATTAGGCAACTCCCTCAGACCCCTAATGATCTTATAAATACAGGTTTTAAGTCATTTATGAAGCTATTAAAATAAATCCTACCATCTGTAATTTTCACAGAGTTTCCCCTTTTATTTAAAGAACAACTTTTGACTCTTTTAACAGCTTTATGAGTCACTTTTTCTTCTACCTTTTCAGTGCATATAGTGGATTCTTCAGTCACAGATTTGAGCTACAGACAGATGCAGTACTGCATTCATAAATGTATCTAGAACTTTGAATTTTTTAACTAAAACCTCTCACTTTCTTAGACTTCTTCATTTCTATCACCTAGCACCCGACTTTCTCTAGGAATTTTTTTTTCCACCCACAAAAAAAAAGAAAAAGTATTTAAATTACAAAAATTCTGAGTGATGAGAGAAGAAAACAAAAACATGTAAAGGTGTGGATGTTAGGAGATTCGCCAAGTGTACTCACTGTCCAGTACTTACCCTTACACATAAGCCTTGCAGAGCAATGCAGACTCCTTTGTCAGTATCATTAAAAATCAGTCATGCAGAAGACTTTTCAGTGACTCATGAGGAGTCATAATAGTGAATGGCTCATTTACAAATGCCAAGGTTCCACTTATTGGAGCTACTTGGCGTAATTTTGAGAGTATTAAATAAAATAGTAGTTGTGAAGTACTGGGAACAATGCTTGAGACATAAATATATCAGAGGCCTCTCCCTTAGTTCCTCCTTTGACACCGTAATGACAAAAATAGCCCCAGAAGAAGACAAAATGTAGGGAAAAAGCTCTAGATTGCTTTCCATGCTAATTTTAGACTTTTCCTGTTGCAGGAGGTCGGCATGCCCATCACTCCTCAACATTCAGTAAGTGACAGCTCTAGCAAAAGGAGAAACAAAAGTTTCCTCTTCAGTTATGCCTGGACACGCCCTCATTAACTTATTTCTGCCTATTTGGAACTTTGCCTTTGCTTTTGCTAGATTGTCCCTTCAGCTTATCCCCCAGACCTGGGCAGGCGTGGGGATTGTTCCTTTTAGCAACAATTATTGATAATTTTCTTGCCTCTTTCTCCCTCCTTCCCTCCTTGTCTTCTCATGTGGCTCAGCTACACATACCATCAGAACTTTCAATGCTCCATTCCCCATTGTCTTAGTCAGTCTGGGCTGCTATAACAAAAATACCATAAACTAGGTGGCTTAAACAACAGAAATTTATTTCTCACAGCCCTAGAGACTGGGAAGTCCGAGATCAGAGTGCCAGCATGATTGGGTTCTGGTGAGAGCCCTCTTCCTGGTTCACAGATGGTTGTCTTCTTGCTGTGTCCTCACATGGCAGAGAGGAGGTAAGGAGAGAAAGAAGGGCAGGGCTTGGGGAGAGCCAGCACTCTCCTGTCTCTTCTCATCAGATCTCTAATCCCATCATACGAGCTCCACCCTCATGATCCAATTACCTCTCAATGGCCCCCACCTCCTAATAACATCCCATTGGGGGGTGCGGTTTCAACCTATGAACTTGGGGAGGACACAAGAATGCAGTCTATCAATCACCCCTATCTTCTACCTCTGTTCTACTCAATCCTTTGAAAATCCCAATCTTTAATGACCGAGAGCCCCAAGTTCTCCTTGAGCATGCCTTGCATTGCCCCTGTGCTGATCAAATTCTGGCTCTCTCTGGCAATGCTACCTAGCTCAAAAGCCTCTAAAGAAAGTCAGCGTCTCAAAAGGGGGCAGTCCTAAAAGAAAAGGTTAAAATGGAAATATTGTTATTAGAAAAGTAATTAGGGTGAAGCGGGACAACTACCAGCTTTCCATTTTAGTATAGAAATCCTTTGTTGTTTTTCACAGGATGCCAGGATTCTACCAAATACAAGTTAAGCCATGACTTAACCTTTAAAAGAGCATGCAAGGTTCTCAGGGAAAGCACCACCAAAGAGTCAATTTCTATAAATTAAATATTTAAGGTCAGACCTCAGATGCCTTAGCCAAAGTATTTTTTGAGATAAGTATCTATAGTTACTTAATAAATGTTTGTTGATTTATATTACTAAATCACTGCACAACATATAGAACATTCTGAGAGTGAGGGATTTCTCCTAATATAGATAATTTTAGCATCTTTAAGGCCATATATCACAAAATCAGGAACCCCACAAAAGTTAAGGTTAAAACGTATTTATTTCATCATAAAAAGAAAGTTTAAAAAAGAAAAAGGAAAAAAACCTCTTTAATATATTATATTACACAAGATCTTATTCCGAACAGAGATCATCTAGTTAGTAGCCTAGAAAAAAAAGCTCCTCCCTTTCCCACCTAACTGTATCTCAATCTTTCCTCTAGTTACCAAAAATAGTTCCCCTTTGGCCACACGATAGACTCATAAGCAATAGTTTGGATGTGCTCTTTGGCATTAATCTATCCTTAATATATATGTATTTCAGAGAAGCCCAAAGAATACAGTTGAATAATGAGGAATAATTTAAACGGTGCATGCAAATTGTCATGAAGAAATGAAGAGGAAATTGTGTCAAAACAGAATGTTCACATTATAATAAAAAAAAGAAAAGAATGAATTTCAATGCCTACCGACTTCTCAAAAAATATTCAATCCCATTAGACTGAACTTTGAAGATGTCAGCAGTGCTCCTGAAAACTCTTAAAGCAGAGAAACTATGCCATCCAGCACTTGAAAATAGATAAATATACTCCTTTGAGGAATATCATGAACATTTTTTAGGAACTGTTTTGTCTAGATCTGCTACAAGCAATGGTACTGGCAAGAGACACATTTGTATTCATTTCTGTATTCACTGTAAAACCCTAGAATTTTGCCCAGTTGTTGTCTCTTGAAACAGTCTCAAGACTATAGACAATTTTCAACGTGAAAGTACTACTGGGTGATAATATCATCAACTAAGCATAGATAGGTTTAAACAAACTTGATATAGCATTTACTTCTTTAAACAAGTCTTCTTTTTTTTCATTATTTGCTTTCATCTACAGCAGCCTCCATTTTTTTCTATTCTGTATAAACCTCTATATTTTTAAGAATTTATCAGTGACAAGAATGTAATCATTTCTTAAAGTACTTTGAACAGCACAGCCTAAAAGGAATTGTAACAATAAATTTAAGTAATTGAAATTTGTCTATCTCTTTTAAAAGTTATTTTATCTCACTAATACTAGTCATAATATGAAAACCTGTTCAACAAATAGTCATTTTTCAGTATGTTTTTTAATCTTATAGGTACACCCATTTAATATCTATAAGTTTGAGGGGAAAAAAAGCAAAGGAATAAAAATGGAACAAGAAAGAAAGATAAAGATTACAAGATTGGTTATTATGGCATTTTAATTCAGTTCTTCCTAACTGTAAACAAAACAGGGACAAAACTATTTAAATTCTGTGTTCTTTCCTACAAGGAGCTTTGGTTTGTTTTACTGTACATTTTGGTTGCAGTTTACTTTTTATAGTCTCCAACAGGCACCAGGTTTTTCTCCAGCAGTTCTGAGGGAGTTTTCTGTGTGTGGTATTTTATTACAATTTATAAATGTTTGTCCTATGTTAAGTCCCACTTTCTCTTAGAGGATTCTGGAATCAGAGGATGAGGAATACGCATGGCAGGAAGTCACATGGCAATCAGCCAGGCCATTGTTGTGAGTTGTTAGGGAGCTTGCTCACACAGGAAGTTGAGGAAAAGACCCTTCTCTAATGAAGAGGCAACCCCGTATTCCTTTAGAAATGACCAGAGTTGTCCTCTTGTGAATTCAGTTTCACAAACTACACAGACAGGTTTAACATGGTCTCCAAATGGAAACAGTGTTGAAGCTCTAAAACTGTTGTTCACATGATACATATAAAAACCTAACTCTTAGATGCATTTCAGTCCTGTTCTCAGTTTCTGCAAACTATCTCTCCCTTGGAAATTCAGGATTCTTTCACGTGGTACCTCTGAAAATAATCGTAAGGTTTATTTTTTATGGTTCGCATATTTTGAGGAAAAAAAAAAACGTTAAATAAATCATTCATACATTAAGAATGATTACCAGCGTGTAAAGTGGAATGCAGAATTACCTTAGGTAGATTACGCACAATGCTTTTTCAGGACGGCAGCTAATTTCCAGCAGAAAGGTCATGCAAAAAATAATGTGATTAGAAGAGGTGGAAGGAAAAAAATAGCCACGTATTTGGACATAGACCAAATTCCCTTTTCGCCACTGTAACTGAAAACCATTGCTTCAATATTTAATGAAACGCTTATGCTGCAGCACCTGGTCACATTGTCAGCATTGCCTAACCACTGCCTCCCCCGTGGGTCATTACTGCAGCCATCTGAAAGGGGGCAAACTGTTCATCGACGACAATAATGCCAGTCTTTAAGAATCTACAGCTACAAAACAGCAGGAGACAGAGTTACTTTGGCTTTGATCTTGGGAAACATGGCTGGGGGCAAAATGCTGTTTCCTACCATCAGAGGCTATACAGTTAGCAATAATTCTGTAAGTCAAAGCCATTCACAGGACTCAACTTGGCTGCCCTGCTTTGCTTTCTCTCTCCCCTTGCAGAAAGCTAGCAGCTCCTGGTGAGAGATCCTTGTCAACAGGAAAACACTAGTTCACGCTACCCTGCTAATGATCCAATGCATCAATACCTCAAACAATCACAACAAGCAGATGTCCTAAGTTAATATAGACTTCCCTGGGATTTTCCTGGTGAAACATGGCTTTAAAAGGCATTAGTCTTTTGTCCTCACTAGAGAACGGCTAAATTCTGGCACCAATTCCTTGGGTATGTGAACCTAAGCCTAATGGAATTTAATTACTTTAGTGGTATTAATCATCTGTACAGTAGAGCAAAGAGTATTTTATTACCACTTTTAAGGGTTATCGGCACATTTATTTCAAATGAACGGTCAAACTGCGTTACGTGTAAGGCATGCCAGGTTTGAATTCTGCAGCTGAGGTGAAAATAAATTTACAGTTTAAAACTCTTCCCCTATCATCAGCATCCCACCCATTAACAGTGGTAGCACATATGTAAGACTCTCAAAATTAAAAGAAATTAAGTGTTGAATTAGCTATTCATTTTTTACTCTCTGGTTTTATTCCTTATTCCAACCATTTTGACTACTCATTTGCAAAGGTTGCTTTATACCAAGGACCTCAGGAACACCAATTGGCATCAAATAGGCTGTGACACCATTACAGGCTTAGTTACAGAAAAGTGACGCTAATCTTGTCCTTTATCAGGCAACAAGCACCAGCTCAATAGTATAAGTTCCTCCAATTCACACCATATAGCAAATGCTTTTGTTTTTGTTCATATTCAGGGAAAGTGAATGTGTACTTCTCTCTCCTCTTGGTTGTTTTTAGCCCTATTTGAATTGTTCTATAAAGAACTCTAAGAAACTCTTGCATCATTTATAAAGCTCTCCTCCTGTGCTAAATAGATCCAAGAATGGATTGCAAGATGCCAAACTCAGGTTAATTCTGTAGACTTCAGTAAACTTTGTCATGAAGCATTCTACAGAACACAGTGGTAGCAAACTAGAAGAGTGGGACCAGGAAAAATGCAGGACAAAGGTCCTGATACAATTGTGGCCAGAGCGCTCTCTAGGGCTCTGGAATCAGATTGCCTGGGCTTTAATCCCCAAGTATTAGTTATGCCACTGTGATATAAAAAGAAATATACTTGGTCTTTGTCCCCAGTTCCTGGCACTAAGCTCCTCAAACTCTTAGAAGTTCTAGAATGACAAGAGTACTTTTTGTCATTCACATGGAGCCCCTTTTCAGCTTATGTTAACGATGTGACTTAGGGTAGGGCCCCTCGATAACTTCAGGATAGGGCTGGTCAGCAGAAAGATCAAGTGCTCAGAGGGTTGGAACTTGCAGCCCCACTGATCGACCTGGGTAAAGGGAAGGGTGGAGGTGCTGCGGATTAAGCTCTATAAAAATCCTTGAACAACAAGATTTGATGAGCTTCCAGGTTGGTGAACATACGGAGGTGCTAGGAGAGTGGTACCCTTGGAAATGGCATGAAAGCTCCAAACCTGTTTCCCCAAACCTTGCCCTATGTATCTCTCCCATCTGGCTGTTCCCAAGTTAAATTCGTTTATAACAAACTGGTAATCTAGTAAGTAAAATGTTCTCCTGAGTTCTGTCAACAGCTCTAGCACATTAATCCATCCAAGGAGAGGGTTGTGGGACCTCTGATCTATAGCCAGCCGGTCAGAAGCACAGGGGTCTAGGTAGACTTGAGATTGGCATCTGAGGTTGGGGGAAGGCAGTCTTGGAGAACTGAGCTCCTAACCTGTCGGATCTGATGCTATTTCCAGGTAGATAGTGTCAGAATTGAGTTAATTGCTTGGTGTTTTGGGAAAAACACACATATTGGAGACACCTTAGGTAAATTCTTCAACCTCCTCAATGACCTGATCTATAAAATGGGAATATAATCACAGGCTTATTTTAAGGTTCAAAGATTATGTACAAATAAAATAACCTTAGCACAATGTCTGGTTTATAGTGGGCTTTGTTATGTTGTTGTTACAATTGTAAGGAAGATACATAATATTTGAAAAGCTATATATTCCACCTTATCACATGGGTCAACACCATGTTGAACGAATTCCCTATGAATTCCAGTGCCTTCTAAGACAACTTCATTTTTCTCCTTCCTCAACTCACCCCTCCTCCACCAAAGTCCTTATAGCCCCCGACCTGTTCCACATCCACCTGTTTAAGGCATTTTCCACTATCTCATTTCAGAGACATTCTGCAAAGAGAAGCAAATGAGAGTAATTTGTGACATGAGATACTGCATGTGCAAAAGACACATAATTAGTGTCAAAATGGATGCATTTGCTTTTTAAAGTCTATTTGTCCTGTGATTTCAAATGAATCAAGCTGCTATATCTCTCTCAACAGCTTCATACTACTCCATAATGAATTAAATGGCTCCTTTGAAAAAAAGTGTAAGCTTTATGAATAAAATGCTTTTTCAAATGTTGGGATAAGAAGGACTTAAAAAGACTCTTATGTCTAGTACCCTTTCACTTAAAGATCATCTCCAAACTCAGGATCTTTGAAAGAAAAGCATTCTCCAAGAAAAAAAAAAAAACAACTTTCCCCCCCCATCTTTCCAATCATTATAATTACCAGTGGGGGGTAGAAAAAAGCTACAGTATTCAGCAAAGCAGAATAGGGCCCTGAATTTCCCTACCCCTTCTTAGTACTCTGACGTCCTAAGCATGCAATCAAGGCTCCAAATCCTTTTCAAAGACATTTCATAAGAGAAGAAAGAATGCCCCACTCAAAGCTCTAAAATGTTTAGATTCTGCTATTCAGTTCCTCTATTCCCACTCTATTTCTAGCCTCTGCTTTTCTTCTCTGAATATCTGTTTGGTATTGAAATAATATATGTACCTCGTGAGTTCATTCTCTTAACTCTACCTTTGAAACAAGCTTGTTCCTCCAAGTTTCCCAAACTTTAGTCTTTACTAATCTCCTTACAGATTTGAAAAAAAGGAACAAAAAATTTTTGAGCCTGACTAACAGTAGTCTATGGAAAAGGCATAAAAATTTTTTAAACTTTGGAATCATCCAGAGCTATGGATGACTAAAGGAGAGAGTGTTAATAAATAACTTGATCAAAAATAGTTAGAGATTCAAGAAAGCAATCTGCACTGGTCCAGGTAGAAATATGCACATCCACATTATAGATAAGCCCAATTTCTAGTAATAGTGCTGTGTTGGGAGGGAGTTAAACTTAGCAATAGATTTATGGAACTAATCTTTTCCTATTTGAACAAGCAAAGAATAAATAAAGGAAAGGACTTCTCAGATTCCATCTAATAGTCCATGAGGGTTAAGTTTACCTCATCATTGTCACTTGCATTATAAAAACTAATGTCACTGCAAAGACTGTAAACTAGGCTCATAGTGAAGGGTTTAGGATTTAATCCTAGTTCCCTTTTATTCTTCCAACCATAAAGTCTGTTTCTTCATTGTGAAATAAGATAATGTTAATCATCTTAACAAGCACATGAGGATAAATGAGATAAAATTTATATACCAAGTTTAACTAAATCCAACATGTTATAAAATGACAATTATATTAATGGAAAAAATAAAACAATTTCATTTCTTTTCTTAGAGGAAGCCCCAGGCTTCACAATAGTGAGCTCTAGCTATTTTTAGTTCTAAGTAATAGGCACAAAGTATCCTCTGTAGTGAAGAAGCTCTTTCATTGAGTCTACATTCTCCAAGCCTAGAATTCTTTTGGGATAATTTTCCTGTCCCTCAGGTATCTGTCTCTAGAGTTGGCCATGATCACTGTTTGAATGATTAACCCTGGTAGTTGCTTTCAGAAACTATTGACTAAGTTCCCAGTTGCACATAGAAATGGGCTAATGGAGATATCATACAAACCCAGTGGATGTTTATACTCTAGAGGGGAAATGCTAAAATAATGTGAATGCATGTAACTGAAAATAAACATAGGTGGGAAAAAAAAGCTAGTTATTGCCCTTCCATTTTACAACTTGTAAAATCATTAAGTTTGTCATTTTATTAAAAATTTCTATTCACTAATCACTTGGTAATACTATCTCAAACAGAGTACAAAATTGCCACTATCAGGATCATCAGTATTATAGATATGATTGCATAAATTGTGGTACATCTATTGATGCAATATTATTGTATGAAAATTATCATGGAGAGCTTATAATAACACACGAATATGTTTTTGCTAAAATGAAAAGAAACAGAAAACAACTGTTTCCATGGTATATATAAAATGAAGCAACCAAGCACCAAATATAGATAAAATGTTGGAAGAAAATACGTCAAAATGCTGTGATCAGTTTGGGTTGGTAACAGTAAGAATTTTTTCTCCTTTCTAGTTTTCCCAGATTTACTAATATTCTATAATAAGTATATTCCTTTATGCTGAGAAAACACATATGCAAGTTCTTTTGTTAATTAGTAAAAAAAGACAAGAGACCTTATTTTATACTTTCATATCACCATAGAAGGGTATAAACCTACAATTAATGTTATGTGCCAGTTGGGGACAGAGGTAGGTACACAGCTTGGTAAAGTATAAGGCCACTAGCGTGGAAGTTCTGTTTCCATCACTGATGCTCCTATTCAGTTCTTTTTAATCAGCAACCATTTTCTAATCCCAGAACACTGGTTTTAAGTATCATTCCACTTCTCAGATAATACAGTCTTTATTTATTATTTAGGTTTATCTAGCACTGCTACTTATTTTAGTATAAGCATCATTCACCCAATTACCAAAATGTCCTTTATTGTGCTATTTGGGAAAACAAGTGACTTCCCACTTAACAAAACTTATTTTTCAGAGATACATTGTCTTTACATGAATTCATTCCCCATTTACTCATTTTTTTCCATTCCTCAGGATATTTTCGCTCTCTGCTTGACATGTCTTAAGGTGCATCGACTGAAATTAGACTCAGTATTCTAGATGAAAGTGTATCATTATTTGATATGACATCAACTTAATATTTCCATATTATTTTCTCCCTTTTTTAATGCACCCTGGAGTCCTATTCGCCTTCCTAACTGCCTCTGTGTGATGGGGAGACTTCTTCCTTGAGCTCTCCATGATGACTCCTAATTCATTTAAACAGCACACACTGTTTTAATCATATCTGTTTTCACAGATATCACATCTTTTTATGAGCCGAACTGTTCTTTTGCTAACTTAGCTTTTCTTTTATGTGAAATGTTCTAGGTCAGATAAGTAATACAGTATTCAAAGGTACAATGATAAAAATTAATGTTAGCTCAGTGGCAAAAAAGAAATATTATGTTTCAAACATAATTTGTAGAAATGTTAATCATTTCTACAAATATATGAGAATTACCACTAAAAGATTTTCAAATGATTTGAAAATATTCAAATGAGTGAATATTGAAATATTTAACACTTATGAAAGAGATTTATCTGCCTATCTTGTTTTTCATAAATGTCTCTGCCATTTTACTAATTAACCAAAGATATCTTTGTTTAGACAAACTTTGTCTCCATCACAGCCTATGCTTTTTCTACATTAGTTTTTCCTGCAGTAAAATTAAAGCACTCAGTTTTACACACTAATCATCTTCTAGGTAACAGATTGCAATATTTTGAATACAAAAGTATGAGACAGGAAGATGGGACTTTTGGGCTCTCATCCCGGATCTTCCGCCCAATGTGTGCTGTGCTCCTGGAAAAAGACTGCTTTCTCCTTTGCCTCAGTGAACGTGTTCAAAGAATGGATGTAGCAATTTTAACTACCTTACAAGATGTTGCAAGTTGTGTGGTTTTTAAAAAATATGATTCCCGATTCAATTATTTTTTCTCAGATTACATTTGAGTGTTCCGGATCACATCTTTATATACCGTCCTAAAAAGATGACTGGTGAGCACAGGCTTGCATGCATAGTCCCCAACTTCAGTTTAGTGGCTGAACTTCATTGTTAAAGCATTTCAGGTTCTTTCCAACCAGCCTCAGCTTTTAAAGCATATTCTTACTGCAAAACTGAAAGAAGGCATTCCCCCTACTGGCAATACTCATATTTTTCATGATCCCAAAGCCTTTCCTTTCAAATTTAGTCAATATTTAGTTGGAGAGAAATATCACTTTGTCAATTTGAAGCAATAGTTTAGTCCCATCCTAATTCTTCCCTGCTAGCATGCCTCTCATCTACTCAGATGAAATGTGCTCAGGACATAAATATCAGAATTTACAGTAGGGGGTCTTAGTAAAAATAAAGCATAATTAGTGAAATAAACATTATATAAATATATATACATATATTAGATTTGAATTTATATTGCATACTTCTTTCAAATAGTTACTCTGTTCCCCTTGAATCATCCCAACTGCATACTAGCTCCTGGTTGAAAAAGATGGTGACTCATTTTTATATAAAGATATAAAACAGGGCTTCCCTGGTGGCGCAGTGGTTGAGAATCTGCCTGCTAATGCAGGGGACGCGGGTTCGAGCCCTGGTCTGGGAGGATCCCACATGCCGCGGAGCAACTGGGCCCGTGAGCTACAACTGCTGAGCCTGCGCGTCTGGAGCCTGTGCTCTGCAATGAGAGGCCACGACAGTGAAAGGCCCACGCACCGCGATGAAGAGGGGCCCCCACTTGCCACAACTGGAGAGCGCCCTCGCACAGAAATGAAGACCCAACACAGCCATAAATAAATAAATTAAAAAAAAAAAGATATAAAACAAAAAAGAGATTGATACATGGATAGAAACATGAATAGCACACTGTAGGTACCTTAGAAGTATTGCCAACTCATTCATTCATTTTATTCTATAGATTTCTATTGAGTATTAATTATGTACCAAGCACTATTCTATGAGCCGGGGCTACAAGAGTGAACAAAACAGAAAAAGCCTCTTCTATCACAGAGCTTACTCAAAAACAGGAAATACGAATTAGCCTGAACTCCACGCACTGACAGTTTTTGGAGGACCAAAATGGACATTATCTACAATTTCATGTGGTTCAACCCAAATAATATGTCAAATGGTGATAAGTGACTTGGAGCACAATAAAGCTGGGGTAAAAGAGAAAGTGAGTCTATGCGGGCTATTACTCTTCTAAATACGGTAGTTGGGAAGGAAGGGACCTTAAATAAGTGAGACAGCAGGATAATGTGGATCTTGCTCTGGAAATCTCTGGAAAGAGCAGGCAAAGCACGGGAAACAAGAGAAAACAAAATCCTGAAGCAGGATTGGATCTGGTTACTGAGAACTAGTGTAACTGCCAGTGTGGCTGGAGCAGGGTGGACACGGGGAAGAGTGCAGACAGTGAGATCATCGACGTAGAGCAGGGGCTTGGAGGCAGCAAGGTCACATAGGACCACATGGCCACAGTAAGGAATTTGATTTTACTCTGATACGATTGGAAGTTTTTGGAAGGCTCTGAGCAGAGAAGTAACATGATGCAATTTGCTTTTTTTTTTAATAAATTTATTTTATTTATTTATTCATTTTTGGCTGTGTTGGGTCTTCGTTTCTGTGCGAGGGCTTTCTCTAGTTGCGGCGAGCGGGGGCCACTCTTCATCGCAGTGTGCGGGCCTCTCACTGTCGCGGCCTCTCTTGTTGTGGAGCACAGGCTCCAGACGCGCAGGCTCAGTAGTTGTGGCTCACGGGCCCAGCTGCTCCGCAGCATGTGGGATCTTCCCAGACCAGGGCTCGAACCCGTGTCCCCTGCATTGGCAGGCAGATTCTCAACCACTGCGCCACCAGGGAAGCCCCAATTTGCTTTTTTAAATAAATTTATTTGTTTTTATTTTTGGATGTGTTGGGTCTTCGTTGCTGCGCGTGGGCTTTCTCTAGCTGAGGCAAGCGGGGGCTACTCTTCGTTGCGGAGCACCGGCTCTAGATGCACGGGCTTCAGTAGTTGTGGCATGCGGGCTCAGTAGTTGTGGCTCGCGGGCTCTAGAGCGCAGGCTCAGTAGTTGTGGCACACGAGCTTAGTTGATCCGCGGCATGTGGGATCTTCCCAGGCCAAGGATCGAACCCGTGTCCCCTGCATTGGCAGGGGATTCTTAACCACTGCACCACCAGGGAAGTCCGCAATTTGCTTTTGAATAGGACTATCCTAGTTGTGGGGTGGAGAACAGCATCTAATGGACAGAGAGAAGGGCAGAAATGAGGCATTTTAGGAGGCTGTAACATGGAGCTCGTTGGTGACTTTAACAAGAATTGTTTCAGTGGAACAATGGAAACAAAAGCCTGATTGGAATAGTTTCAAGAGAGAATATTGGGAGAAATTGACTAGATACAGCATTTTAAAAGGAGTATTTCTATTAGATATGGGTAATAGGTAGCAGGGCATTTGCAGGTAAAAGAATTTTTTTTAATGATATATGATAAGACGACATATTTATTTTGCTGATGGCAGTGATCCACTAGAGAAGGAACAAATGGTGGTGCAGGAAAAAGAAAGGAGAATTGCTGGAATAATCTCCTGTAATAGGGAAGAGGAGGTGAAAGCCAGTGCAGGAGCTTGGGGATGGCCGTTGGAAAGGCACGGGTAGTTTATCCACAGTAACATCCATGTGAAAATACTTAAAAGAATATGAAAGTGACTAGACTGGGAAATGTACTATGATTTCCAGGTAGCACCAAGGGCCCAGTTGGGTTAGTGGTAAAGTGAGATTTCTGGCATGGTTGTGAGTTTTCCTCCAGATACTCAGCTGTGAGGGTGCAGGAGTGGAGGGTTGACCTAACCAGGGTGGGAATTTGTCCAGGTAAGATGAAGACAGAGGGAGCATGAGACTTAATGATTGTAATCAAGGACCACCGAATCTCATTAGAACAGGAGCTATGAAGGCGACGATGAGAAAAAAGGAAAAATGATGGATGGATCTTAGGGAAAGTTGAGATACTAGAAGGGGAGAGCCAGAAAGATAAAAATGGTGATTGAAGAGTGGGAAGCTTGAAATTGAGATGAGGAAACAGGTAAAGTTATTGGTATCAGCAAGGTCTAGGGAAGCAGCTCTCAGAATCACCTGGAAGGCTTGGTAAAGGAATCACTGGACTTCACACTCAGAGTTTCCAATTCAATAGGTTTGGGGCTGAGCCCCGAAATCTGCATTTCTAATAAGTCCCAGGTAATGCTGAGTCTGCTAGTCTGGAGACCACACTTTGAGAATCACTGGTCCAGGGTGTGATCTTGGGTTAGGTATGATGGAAAACAAGATCACTGTGGGAGAGGAGGTCAAGGAACTTGGAGGCTGGGGTTTTGGAAGAATCACCCATGTGACTAATACATGAACAGAGTCATTTAATCCACATATAGGTTTTATTCATCTACCAATTGTGAGTCCAGTGCTGTGTCCAATGTGAGGGCTCATATAGAATTAAAAAAACAGAAACAAACAAATCAAAAAACACCTTCACATCTGTAAGACTCACACTTTAAAATAATGGCTACCCCACAGAAAGATGCAATACATTTATGGGCTTGCTTATTCCATTGCAAAGTATAGAATTCCTGGTATACTTTGTCCAGAGCAAAGAACATTTGCTTCTGAAAAGTGACACATAAATGAAGTAATTTAAATGTCTGGGAAAGCTCATTAAACAAAATTTTACCTAATAATTTCATGAAGTGAACATTACCCTATTTATAAATTTGGATTTTTATGTATTGAGTATTTTTATAAATGCATTAACATGGTATGGTAGAGTAAGGTAAGAGTGAAAAGTAACACACAGAACAACCATCTTTGGTAGTACTATCAACAGCTAGACAAAAAAGCCTTTGTTACTGAGTATTTTAGTCTACACATCTGTAGTCCTAAACTCAGCTATGCTAGTACCTTCTAATCCAATGACCCTCAACTATCTTTGAGTCACTTTGAGAATCTGATAAAAATTTTGGACTCTTTCCCCACAAAGGGAAAAAAAGTCCCCAAACACACAACATTACTCATATAATTTCAGGAAGCTTAAGGACCCTATGAAGGCCATCCACATGAAGTATCCTCCTCAATCTAACTGGCATTGACCACAGAGAGAACTGCAAAAAAAAAACTTTTGTATCTTTCCTTTATCCAAACCACACACAACCCTTTTTACAAAAAATAAACCTGTTTGTGAAAAAGTAAATAAAAGAATCAAATACATGTTCCAAGCACAGGAAGTTTTATGACTATCTCTTTGGTGATCAAAATCAAATCAACAGAAACTGAAATGATCATATATTTTCATGGATCCTGAGCTCTGTGAAGCATCCAAAGGAATAAAAGGTGTGGTTTTGGACCTGAAAATTGAAATTTACACACATAAAATTTACCTGAAAATGTATGGATCCAAGTAAAGATTCCAGAAGGCAAAAGGAGAGCTACCTCAACTTTGACTACTAATTTGATGTCAAAATAAGAGCTCAAATATTAAGAGCCACTGAGGCAATGCCCTTTGACATCAGAATAGTGAAGAACAGGCTTTCTGAAAGAAATCAGCCTGGAGTTGGACCTTGTAC
The DNA here is from genome assembly GCF_028564815.1 of Eubalaena glacialis. Classification (NCBI taxonomy): domain Eukaryota; kingdom Metazoa; phylum Chordata; class Mammalia; order Artiodactyla; family Balaenidae; genus Eubalaena; species Eubalaena glacialis. The sequence continues at coordinate 50,163,485 of NC_083729.1, read as the reverse complement.
AAGGAGGTGAAACAAATGAAATCAAAATGTAGAAAGGATGTCTCAGAGACAGAGATGGCTGGCTACCTGTTGTTCTGAAATTTGACATGTTTGGCAAGCTCTCCATCAAAATGCACCAGGCCTGTCATTAGAGAGTGAAATGGGCCAATGTGCAAGATCTCAGCAGAGCAGATGAGCAGATTCAAATTAATGCAGAAGCTTAAGTACTACAAAGTCTCCTCCAAGAAAGTTGCTCCCTGGTTCCCAGTTAATACTCAGGGAATATTCAACTGTCAGCCTTGTGAAAACACCCACTGTTATCATGTTCTCATTATCATATATCTGTGAGCACTTCACGGTTTGCAAAGGTGTTTCACATACATGGCTTCTTTCTTGTGGTTAATAGCATTTGTATTGAACGTTTATTAAGCAACTTCTGGGAAATAAACAACGAAGAAAATGGATGCAATTATTTGATATATGTAAAATCTCATCCGATTAAAAAAAAAGTCATTAAAAAGTCCCACAAATTGTCACAATTTGCACCAAAAGAGTAACGCAGCAAGTACCTTTGCTACTGTCCCTTGTGATACCCATGTTAGGTCGAGTTTCATGAGTCAAAGAGAAGAGGAACATACTTTGCCTCTGGGTAATTAAAAATGAAAAAAGTATCATATTCTTTTGAATTTCATAAGTTGTTGAAACAAATGTGTTTTGCTCTTGTGTTTGTTTCTTTTACCAAATTCTCTAAATTAAATAAAGCTGTCAAAATTGGAAATATTCAAGGTGTTTGATTAAAAAGTTTTCTGGCTAACTTGGGTAGTGTAAATTGAACATAATTTAATACTTTTTCATAATTTGCAACCTTGAAAGGTGTTCTGATCGTTGGTGACCTGAGGTGGCAGGAAGACAACAGGGCTGATTTGAACTTGAACAACCTCAGCACTAAAGTGGGAAAGGCCAGTGCTGAAAAAAAAATCCACTTAATTAATGGTTCTGGTGAGTTAGGATCCAGATTATTAGCTTTTAAATAAAATAAAAAATTAAAACCTCACATTTTAATTATTTTAACTATCCCTTTCACTTCCTAGATGTGGCCTCGCTAGCTTTCACACTTTGTAGAATATGCATTTATTTAAAAAGTTGAGAATTTACTATATCTTAGAAATAGATAATGAAGATCTGACATATTGAGCAAAGCTATCTTTTCTGAATACTTAAAATGTTCTATTACAGAGAACTTTTGCAACTTTAGAGAGTAAGCATAATGGAACCTGAAATGATGGGAAGTTCCCATTTAGGCCCCCTCAGACACTGGAAAATCCCGTTACATCTTCTGACTCCTCAAAGGCCAACGTGCAATTAAATTTTGTTTTATTTTTAGGGGAAGTTAATTTAGCTCTGATTATTAGAAAATTAGCCATCTATAAATTATATATGGAATATATGTGTATATGAATATTCGGCTAAACAAAGCATTTTATTTTATAATTATTCCAGATGACAGAGTTCACTGTAATTTTTGTTCAGTATTTTAATCATTAACACTAAACTCTCCTTTCTCCAACTATCTACCACAGTGTAGTTGAAAAAAAAAAAAAAAAAGACTAAATTTCCCTTTTGCCGTGCAAGAAAACCTGCAAGCACTAGCCTGGAAGTAAAAGATTTAGGAAGAAAACCTAAATAAATCTAGAACCAAAAAAAAAAATGCACACAGTATCCAATTTCATCCAATACATAGTGATTAAAATCTCCAAACTACACATAAAGTTTTGCTGACTGAATTGAGCCAGAAGTGAAATAAAGCAAGCAAAAGTTTTTTTAAACATAGTTTAAAAAAAAATCATGGATAATCATAAGCTCCACTCCACCAGGAAAAAATAACAAGATTTAAAATTGTTGTAATAAGGCCGTGGTTAAGAATACAACTACATTATGCTAATTATCATAGTTATACCAATGTAAATTACTACACTTATTAAAGGGACAAAAATGGTTCTGTGCTTAGAAGATACAGATAAGTTATAGTAAGGCTTATAGGCTGAGAGTAAAATTATGCCCCTTTTGCAATAAAAATAATGGTTTTACATAGAAAATAATAAATAACATGAGTGAACATGCAAGAGTATAATAAGTAGTTTAACTTTTATGGAGGGCAGGACCTCAGTTTTATTATCAATAGTGTATCATATTCACTTCAGCTCTGTACAACTGTAGCCTTCTTTAGTTAAAGCAAATGTTTGGTGTGTCGTTATCGCTTTAATTCCTACGAGGGCACATTCTTTTATTTTTTTTCCCCTTTTGCACCAAGGTATAAAGAACCAAAATAATTTTCAAGACCCTTTGATCCAACTGTTATTTTAAATTCATATAATCTTCCCCCCAAGCCCACCAACACTTGGAAGATATTCCTGACATCTCCACACCATGAATCAATTATCAAGACCTGTGAATTCTATTTCCTAAATGCTTCTCAAATCCATCCCCTTCTGTCTCTCTCTACTACCAATATCCCAGTCCTAGTGACCCTTATTTCTTACCTCAACTCTCTCATGAGGCTGTTAACTGGTCTCTCTTCTTATGCCTTACTCTGAACCAGTCAGAGCCCTCTCCTAAGCTTCTTGATGCTCCAGGGATAACTTCCAAAATCTTCACTTTGACCTACAAGCCTTGCAGAATCTTACCCCAACTCACTGCCTGGCTTTATTACAGTCAGACTTTACTATTCACATTTCAGACTTTCCCACTCTTTTTCAGATCCTTCAATGTTCTGTATTCCTTCCTGTCTTAAGGCTTTCCCTCTTCTTCAGTGCTTTCCCCCAAGCTGTGGTATACTCAGCTTAACAATCACTTCCTTAGAAAAGTTCACTTTGCTATCCACCTAGGCCAGGTCAAATACTATGTGTTCCATATACCAATGTGCTGTATAATGGTCACAATTCTAGTTATTTGTTTATATGTCTATTATTCCTGCCTTCCCTGCCCTATATGTCCCTCCCCTCAAAAACACAGTCTTTATAAGGGTAGGGACCATGGAGGTCTTGTTTTCTACTGGATCTCTAGCCCCCCAAACAAGCCATATTACATAATATAAATGCCCACCAAACAGGTGAACAGCCCCACTTCTAGAGGAAAACGATGTCCTATACCTATGGTGCTTGGAAGCAAGGATGGCTCCATTAAAGAATAAACCAGAGAAAAAGCATCAGGAATTAAACCATCTTCTCTGAAAGGACCTTGACCTTGTCTACCCAAAACATCTTATTTTGAACATCAGTAAATTGGGGGTACAAATAACTGCTGGACATTGTTCACAATGTCATAGGGACATTCTCATATGACAATTTTGATGAAAACACTTTCTAAACTATAAAGAGCTATGCTATACAAATGCAAGTTATTACTGGGAGATATGTGTATATGTGTGTATAAATGTTGATTTGAGGATGTATTTGGATATAATTATAAATATTTATATTTCCCCAACTGTGCTGTGATTTTCCCAAGGGTAGAGATTGTGTCTTCTTTTAGTGAAGTAAAAATTATCTTTGTTTTTCAAAACTGGAACGAGTAATTTCTTCTCTTCTAGATCTTACCCAGTAATGGGTACATAATGGTTGCCTACAAATGCTTCACGAATGAAGAGTTCAAGGGTCTTTAATAATCAAGGAACAAAAGTCATGCATAGTGACAAGTTCTGCAAATCCTAAGAAGCAAATTACACATAACTTCTCCTGGGAAAGCTGGTGCATCACTCTGTACTTGCCTTCAAACACACTCACAGATTAATGCAGTGGGGATGGATCTGAGTATGAAATACTCGTGATTTATATAAGACTTGATGGGAAGGGGCTTAATCTCTGTGTTTTCCCTAAGAAGGAACCAGTCAAGAAGCAATCTTTTCTTGCTAATCAGGATTGCAATTTACAGATTTAGCAACAGAAATATCAGGAAATTATCTAGTCAGCTTAGTTCAGAAGGAATCTTTTAAATTTATTGCTTTTAAGATCCAAATTGAAAAAAAAAAAAAACTAAAGTAATTTTTCTTGCATACAATCAAAAAATTTTAGGTATGTTAATATAAACTCACGAAAAAGATGTAACAGGGAAAGAAAATTAAGAGCGATACAAAGCACTGTAATCAAAATAGTATGGCACTGGCATAGGAATAGTCAGAAACATCAGTGAAACACACTTGAGAAAACAGAAAAAGTCAATAGCAGGAATTTAATATACAGAAAGATACAATTTCAATCAAGCAAAGAAAGGAAATTTATTAAAAAATAATAATGATACCAGCAGCCATCCCTCTGAGAGGAAGAAAAATCATATACTAAAATTCCAGTTTGCTTAAAAATTTAAATGTAAACCTAAACCAATACAAATATTAGACTGAATTTCCAACCCAGAAATTAAAGAAAAATAGACATATCTGAATATGTAAAAATTACTATCTTTTATATGACAAATAATTCAATAAACAAAATCCATTGGCAGATATTATCTTAAGGAAGATTTGCAATCCAGATGACATAAAAGTTTTAAAATCTAAGATCCACAAAAAGCTTTTCAGATTGATAACAAAAAGATGTACCACCCAGGCCGACACACCTTGAAAACATTATGCTACGTGAAAGAAGCCAGACACAAAAGGTCACCTATTGTATGACTCCATTTATATGAAATATCCAGAATAGGTAACTCCACAGAGACAGAAAGCAGATGGGTGGTTGCCAGAGCCTGGGAGTGGGGGGAGGAAATAGGGAGTAATTGCTTAATAGGTATGGGGTTTACTTTTGGGGCAATGAAAATGTTTTAGAACTTATATAGAGATGTGGTCACAGAACATTGTGAATGTACTTAATGCCACTGAATTATTCACTTTAAAATGTTTAGTTTTATGTTATGTGAATTTCACCTCAATGAAAAAAAAATACCATCCAATAGATGTACAAAGCAATTGAATAGACATTTCACAAAAGAGTAAATTCTAATGCCCAATAAACTTATGAAAAGGAAAAGATGTTCAACCTCCCTACCAGACAGGAGAACATAAATTCCATGATTTTATGTCCATCAGACTAGAAAAGATTAAACAGAGAAGTAGCACCTACTTCTGGTGAGGATTCAGGAAAATGGTTATATCTCATAACCAGCTGCTGCCAATGTGAGTTGTTATGGAACTTTTTGAAAGTATTCCAGACAGATCTATAGAAATTAAAATTGTATATACCCTAGTCCCAGTAATCCTATACCTGGGAATAAAATCAATCTCAAAAATAAAAGCATCAGTGGGTAACAGGTATGTTTACAGAAACACAAAGAATTGGAAACAAAGAAAATGCCTTTAATACGGAAATGGTTGAAGATCCACTGAATTTTTTCCAGGGATTTTTTTTTGCCAATGTCAAGTGACAACATGCAGAGAAGTTTATACAGAGCGATCCCTTTTTTGTAAAGCAAAGGAAATATCTATGTTTACATATGATTATACGAACTTGGAGAGTCAAGGATCATACACACAGTTTATTACCATCAGTGACAGAGGAGGGGAGGGGGGTGCAGATGGTCTGAGGAGGAGAAAGGGGAGAGGGAAACAGAGAAAGAGGGAAAAAAAACTTGTCTTATTATTTAGAGTCTCACTTTAAGCAAGTACAAAATAAAAACCTAAGCTTTCAACAATAACGGCCCTAAAACAAGCAGAACCCCAGCTCCATTTCAGTGGAACAAGTTCAGTCTGGGATACCTGGAAAGGTTCCCAGAGTCTATCAAAACTCCCCCTTCGGCCACAGTGATAAAGGATGTAAGGGTTACAACCTGTCTCAGGTATCAGAAGTCACTGCACATTATACTTAAAAGAGGGCTCCTTCCATCATTAGTAATAGGACATTGGGCAAGTTATTTAAATTATTTAACCCAAAGTTTCTTTTTTTTTTTTTTTAACCCAAAGTTTCTTCACCTAAACATCTGTATAATTGGAATAATACCTATTTGATAGGGCTGTTGTGAGAATTAAGTGAGACAGTGAATGTAAAAGTCTTATCACAATGCCTGCCCTTAGTGAGCTTTCGGTAAATGGGAGCCAGTAGAAGTAAAGCAAGATCCCAAAACTATAGAAAACTCGAAATCCAATACCTTTCCCATTACCTGGGCTGGCCTTTCACTACTGGAATTTGAAGAGACTTTTCTAATTAAAAATCTGCCAAATATAAATGGTCACTCTTTCTGCTATGCATGAACAAGTATTAAAACATTTCTCCTTAAAAAGATACAATAGGATTATAATATAAATGATTCCAGAATGAGAGTGTTTTTCAAATTTTTTTTCAAATAAGAGCTCCATACAGTCTCCCCTTCTGTAAAATGGGTGTAATAATAGTAACTGGTAATCTTGCTCTAAACCTGTGGTGGCTTACACCTCACTAAGAGTAAGAGTCCTGATGACAGCTTCCAAGACTAGATTCCTACAGGATTGGGCTCCTCATTACCTTTCTAACCTCATCTATGACTAGTCCCTCCCAATGAATCTTTCTGCTTCAGCCACACTCCCCTCCTTGTTATTCTGAAAACATATCTGGCCCTCTGCCCCAGGGCCTTTGCACTTGCCTCTACCTCTGCCTGGAATGCTCTTCCCCCAAACATCCAGGGGGTTTCTTTTTTTTTTTAACATCTTTATTACAGTATAATTGCTTTACAATGGTGTGTTAGTTTCTGCTTTATAACAAAGTGAATCAGCTATATGTATACATATATCCCCATATCCCCTCCCTCTTGCATCTCCCTCCCACCCCCCCACCCCTCTAGGTGGTCACAAAGCACGAGCTGATCTCCCTGTGCTATGTAGCTGCTTCCCACTAGCTATCTATTTTACATTTGGTACTTCTTCCTCCACTTCTTTCAGGCATTTTTTAAAAGCCCTCCTCTTATTCCCTGACCTTCCTATGTATCTAACAATTCAACAAAACTGCAGTAAAAAAAAAAAAAAAACCCCTTCTCTGCTTTATTTTACTTATTTATCTAATTTATTGTCTGCCTTCCCTTCTTGAATGTAAGTTATTGTCTATACTCCCCACTACACTAACGTAAGTCATGGCTTTTTGTTTATTCTCTTCTAGTACCTAGATAAGTGGCACATCCTAGGCACTTCATAAATATTTGTTTAATGAATGAGAAGCATTGTTTTAAAATGTCATTGTGATAATAGATAACACATGCACACATGTATACACATAACATTTACATATATATAGAAATATACATATAACAATCATTATTAACTAATATAAATATAAAGAATAACATGACAACCTTAAAAGAAGATATTTTTAAACACATTTATTGAATTTAAAACAAGACCTTCTTTTCAGACTTGAATAAATACATCAAGGATTTCAAATTGCTGGTTTACGTAAGATTAATTAGTCAACCAGTGTGTTGAAAATAATCTTTGTATTGTTGAGGTCTCACAAAATGGAGTTGATATTTGTAGAATACGTGTTTACGGGATTGAGCTTTAGGAAGAGAAACACCGTCTAATTCAAGAGAAAGAGTCCTTAATAATACAAGACTATCTCTAATTAAATAACACAGATGAAACAAAATGTCATGAGCAAAAGATGTCCTCTTAATTCTGAACTTCAGATTCTACCATAAAAATACATTCCCGAGAATAATTAATGTTGCCCCATAGCTATCACTTAGTACCCTTTGGGTCACAACTATAGAAGAGATGGCAGGGCAGGCGTCTCTCAGAGAGATTCATAGATGGCACTGCCACATTGGAATAAGACAAAAGTTAATTCCCAGTGAGACCTAAAATCTTGACTGCCGTGAAAACATATTCATTAAAAGAGGAAGGAGATTATACTGATAGGAATTCATATTTTCATATGTTTGAGGTGAGATATTTTCATCACCATCAGATGTAAGAAAACATGAGATCTTATGAGGAGATTTTTAAAAACAAAACCATGTCATTAATTCAAGAAATGTGAATTGGAATATGCTTTCTCCGGCCAAGTCAATAGACGAATTTCTCACTGTTTACCCAGCAGCCACTTGGTGCCCAGTGCTTTGGTGAGCACTGGGAAGGATACAAAAGAAAATTCTGACATGATCCTTTCCTTTAAGAGGAGTGCAGTCTGTTTATCTGGGAAGGTAAAACTAGTATCCAGGAAATAAGTCGAGAACAATTAAATATTTAAGTTTTGCCAGTACAATTACAGGAGAACAGATGCTGTATGGAGCAGATCTCCATGGAGAAGGTGTGATTGGAAGTGATTCTTAAAAAGAAGGATGGGATAGGAGAGGCAAAGAGCTGGGGGAGCCACCAACAGGAGGGCACTGGAAGAGGCCGTGAGCACGCCACATGGGAGAGGTCAGGGAGTAAGGCAGGACAAGTGGGTGAAAGGAAACTGTGCCGGACCGAAAAATCCAGACAGAGGAACTCGACTGTATGCCAATCAAAAGGGGAAACACTAAGGTTGACATCTGATCCTCTACCGTCCTGTTCCACAGTCACGTCTCTCTATGAGACACACATCTCAGATTTCTTTAGTTTGAGATGAGAGCTACTGGACTTCTCCGAATCCTCTGAAAACAGCCCAGACAGGCCATTTTGCTAAGCCTGTCACTACGACCAAAACATGTTTCCTCAAAGCACAGTGAATTCCATTCCACTGTTCAGATTTATGTCCGTTATAATGAGTTTCTCTTTTCTGCTAGTTGCTGCCCATTTCACCTCATACAGTCAACAGTAATAAAAATCTTCAATGATGTCCAGCCTGCAACCTTTGAGCCAATCCCGACTCAGACATAAGGTGTCAGAGCCTAAATCTGTCCCTGAGGTCAGGGCCCCTAGGGTGTTCCCTCTGATGTGCAGCCTATTTCCCCAAACCTATGATCTTTGTCCAGACCATACAACTATCCTTCTGCCTCAGCTTCCAGAAGGTATTCTAGCTCCTTGGTCTCTCTTTTCTCTGCTGGGGCTTCGAGTCCTGCCCTGAACTTCAGCTTCTCTGCTTGGGGCCTGGAACTGGTTCTCTGACCAATATTCTGTTCCTGGGGCCTGGACTCTTCTGTACTCACAGTCCTTCTTTCAGTACCGCCAGATCTTTCTGGAATAATGATAACTGCGCGTATTGCCATTCATAAGATGTATGCCAGAGGTTCTTGCTGCCTCAGCCTCTCATCCAAGAGATTGGATTCCATGGGTATCCTTGCCAGGTGGGCTGTTTAAATTCCAGTTGGACAGATGGCCTGACCTATGTGGTGAATACTGTGAGGTACCATCCATACCCCCCTTTAATAAAGGACAAGTTGTCCTAACTGCAGGGCGTGCTGTCAGCAGACAGTTTCAGTTGTTAGCCCTTCCAGGGTTCACCCCACTTGCAAAGAGTGGCCTTACTCAAGTTCACTCCCCTTCTTGGAGCCGTCCACATAAAATGGATGGTCACTGTGAGACCAAAATATCTGGCCATCCTGGTCTAACTCTGAGAGGCCATCCTACCTCGATTAGTCTCTCTATTAAGTCATCTTAAGTAGGTATTAAGCCTGGATGCAGCTTGACCTTTCTCTCTGCTTTGTCCGGATTGCACAGGTGCTGATCCCTGGGGCATTCTCTGATAAACACCCCATACACTAAACACTGTCTCAGAGTCTACATCCTTGGGAACCCAATCTATACCATGCTGTGACTGGGTTCTCCCTTCAGCACAAGCCCTGTTCAGTTTCTTCTTACTGCCCTTTTCACTTCAATTCCTAGGTAAGGCATGCCTTTTGGTGGAGGTTATGGCCATTTCTTAGCTAAATTTGGGGGGACTTTTTTGAAGTACAATTCCCCAAAAAAATAATTTTTCCCCTGAAAACTGCAAATCTAGAAATGGTCACAAGCTCACCATTAGAAGATCATTATAATCTCAAGGACCTTAAAGTCTCCAAATAAAGCTTTTGATAACGATCGTATTTTATAGCTACATGATTTCAGCCTATTTGCACACTGTGATTGAACCCAAATATGAAAGACTCAATGATACTTAGCTTGGAGTAGGGGGTATTTATCTCTCTCCTTTATATAGGCTACAGCAGTGCTCACTAGCAATCATATGGTTCTCAGTGGAAAGCCCTCGAAGCTGTTTGGGAAAAGTGGGGATATTTTTGGTAGTCATAATGATGGAGAGGGTTCTTTTGGCATTTAATAGGTGGAGGCCAGGGATGCTAAGTATTTGCAATAAGTGAGTCAATCCAATAAGTAACAAAAAACTAACCTACATCCTGAATAATTTTCTGTTGTCTTGCACAATATTCTTGTTGAAAACCCACTGTAATTCTTTGAGCCTAAGGTACCCTTTTACACATAGACACAAAGTTTTTCTCCCACAAATTTAACAGACACTGAATTTTCTGGGAATGCAACTACCACATAATCAAGGGAAGATTATGCACTGTTTTGTTCTTTAACTTTACCAAGTGTTATTCATTGTTTGGTAACTCATTTCACAGATGGAAAGCCACTCCTGCATCTGAGTAGCCAACACACCAAAGCTCTCCCAGCCATGGTCAGTCATGGTGACATACACACAGGCAAGCTTCAGCCAACTTTGTTCCATCTTCTGGTGTAGTCCTGCCAAGCATTCACATTCTGAGATACATATTACTTTATTATCGATCATGCTCCTTTTTCTTCTTTTTTAAATTACAATTAGAAAATTGTGTTGCTTTTTAAAAAAACTTTATGTGTGTAATAAGTTATATTAACTATGCATTTCATCTCAGGATAATAAGGAGAGTTATAAAATGTTTATAATAAAGAGATTATTGGCTGAGATAAGGTTGAGAAAATCCATGCAGAATATTTTCCCAGTTGTTTTATTTATTTATTATTATGTTTTACTTTTGGCTGCGCCACACGTCTTGTGGGATCTTAGTTCCCCGACCAGAGAACCCAGGCCCCAACAGTGAAAGCACCGAGTCCTAACCACTGGACCACCAGGGAATTCCCAACTTTGTCATTATTTTTTTTCTGTCCACATATTCTCAGGGAGAAGGCAAAGGTATCTCTCTATAGAGTCAATGTTTTATTTCTTGAGTCTTTCTAATTAGAAACTTACACTCTATAAAATGGTTTTTAAAAGATATTAGTAACATAAACCTCATCCTGCGCCATCAGATTAATGACTTTTATCTCAAAAGTTATTTGATAAGACAAAGTTCCAAAATAAACACAAACACTACCTGTGGTTACCAAGTCATTGAGAAGGTGAAAAGAGTTGCATCCCAAAGATTTCCCTATCAGGGACTTCCCTGGTGGTGCAGTGGTTAAGAATCCATCTGCCAATACAGGGGACACAGGTTCGAGCCCTGGTCCGGGAAGATTCCACATGCCGCGGAGCAACTAAGCCCCTTTGCCACAACTACTGAGCCTGCGCTCTAGAGCCTGTGAGCCACAACTACTGAGCCTGCATGCCACAATTACTGAAGCCTGCGTGCCTAGAGCCTGTGCTCCACAACAAGAGAAGCCACTGCAATGAGAAGCCCGTGCACCCCATCGAAGAGTAGCTCCCGCTCACTGCAACTAGAGAAAGCCCACGTGCAGCAATGAAGACCCAACACAGCCAAAAATAAATGAGTAAAATAAGTTTAAAAAAAAAACAACCTCAATAAATTGAAAGGTTGGGATTGACGTATACACACTACTATATATAAAATAGATAACTAATAAGGATTTACTGTACAGCACAGGGAACTCTACTCAGTACTCTGTAATGGCCTACATGAGGAAAGAATCTAAAAAAGAGTGCCTATATGTATATGTATAACAGATTCACTTTGCTGTACACCTGAAACTAACACGACATTGTAAAGCAACTATACTCCAAAAAACTTTAAACAATCAACCTCAAAAAAAAACCTTAAAAAAAAGAAAAAGATTTCCCTATCATATTACCATACTTACGCTACTAATAAAAAGTCAATAAGAATGATATATAATTAAAAGTTGCATGCTTGCTCTTATTGTGCCAAAGAACTTTGTTGTAACCTTGAACATTTCTTTCTATGCTATCAATTTCAGTTAATATATAGTGATCGATCATTTAAAAGTAATTTTAAACAACAGTTATAATACCTTTTATTTAAAATAATATTTCTGGAAGTTTAAAGTAATTCTTTCCTTTAAAAACCTATGATGTTTGCAGTATTTATTGCAATTTTAGAAACGAGGTTAAGAAGGCTGCCCTGGTCATTAAAAAACAAAACAAAACCGAAACCAAAACCAAAGGCAGAGCTAGAGGCCATCCAAGCCCTGTACACTCAACTCACTTGACTTGCTCTCATTACAGCTTTTGAAAATTAAGAAACACTGTGCTTGAAAAGTATTAGCATTTTGGTTTAAAATTCAAAAAGAAAGAAAAGTTAATGGCAGATGAAAAACTATGTAAAAAGAGATGAAAAGATGGTTGAAAAAGAATAATTTCACCCTCCTAGAAAGCTTCTTGTATTCTTAACATGGCACTTTTAACCTCAGAGTAATCCATGGTTGCAATACTGTCAAATAACATATATCTGATCATTTGATATATTCCGTTCTTTGTACCCAAGAGGGTGCTCATATGCGTGAAGAGGAGACCAACCTCTAGGAGACACCCATTTACTCTTGATGGCCTATTATTCTCCCTTAAAAGCAGGATTATTTTGATGATGTATAAAAGTATTTTAATCTCACCTTGACATTGATCATAGACATTTTCTTCAATAAATCACAGAGGAAAACACTGTAATTATTCTTAAAATACTATAATTCCCTTCTCCAGGTCCTCTATTGTGAGTATTCAAACACAACACTTCTTATCACCATCTCCAAACTCCCCTGCCTACACATAAACACACACACACACACACACACACACACACACACACCCCTTCTTTCCTATCTTTACTAAGAGAGGAGGGAACTTAAGTATTAATCAAGCAGCAATATATGGTTTTCATTAAACTATGTGATTCTTCCTTTCTTTAAGGAAGAGATCCACTTGGGTACTCAGTAATCAGAGGCAAAGTTAGTTGGTTTATGCATTTTATCAAATGCTCTACCTGCTTTCTGCACTTCCTAATGTTCTTTAAAAGGGGCAGGGAGATGATTAAAGCATAAGGATGGTTCAAGGTGGTTCCATAGTCAACACTCAAACATTATTAAACAAATATGTACTAGGTGCCAGAAACTCAATTTATTATTATTCGACCCATATTGCAGAGGTGAGCAAAACCAGACTTAGTCACTAGGCTCACAGACACTGATCAACTAATTAAACAAATAAAGGCATTATACAAACTATGGTACAAGGTGTCAGGTGAGACTATAAAAGAGCAAGATGTGCCTTGGAGGAATCAGAGAAGGCTTTCCAGAGGAAGTGGAGAATAAATGGCCAACTAAGGTTAAGTAAGAGATGACCAGGTAAATGGGGGGAGGATGATGGAGGGATAGGGTTCCTTGCAGAAGAAAAAGAAACCATTTTTCAATGGTCACGTAGTGGAAAAGAGAAATGACTGGCTAAAGAACTGAAATATGTCCAGTGTGGCTGGAGAGCAGCATGTGAGTGGGAGTGATGGAACTGGAGGCTGATTAACTGGACATCAGACTACACAAGGCCATAAGGGGCTGGGAAAGGAGGCTTTCGATCTCTATTCTTAGAGCACCAGGAAGTCACTAAGGAGTTTATTTACATGTAAATGATAAAACAGTAGCTTAAGCAGAAAAAAATCTGCCCAATTTATAAAAGTAATTAGAAATATGGCACTTAAAAATATTCTACAGATATATGCAAGTTGATCTTTGTTGGAAAACATAATAATTATCTACCTAATCACCACACTTTACAGTTCAATGTCAACAGTCATGATTCCACAGACTAAAGAGAGAAGAAAGGAAGACAACTGAAGAAAAATCTGAATATAAGTATGTGAACTGAATTAACTGAATTGAGGAATATATAATATACAATGTACATAAATTATGCATATGTATTTTATATTAATAATTTGGTAAAGGAAATTAGTTTAACAAAAACTTAGAATTCTACATTAAAAATATAACAGAAATGTATAAAACCAAAAATTTCATACATTTATAAGCTAATACCCACTACACAGAAAAGAATAGACGGCAGATTTGAAAACTCAATGTTTAAATCCATGAAGTTTCCTTAAGTTTTTGATGTTATCACTTTTATCTTTACCTAGACCAGAATCGTTCATAGTAGCACAACTGAAATGGACTTATTTGTTGAGTGAATTAATGAACTTTCTCAAATGTTTAATATACAATAAAGCAACCTAGGTAATTTAAAAATATTGTGCCTGTTTATAGTAGCTGCTGTTAATAACAAGTTGAAGCAGAAAAGCAATGCACAAATGTTTGCCTTTTCTCTGCCTCGAAGCATATCAAGAATCCACATTTAAGAAGGGAAGGAGGGAAGCTCAGTTTCATTCCCCTATTGATCTATCAGACAGGAACTTAATCAATCTTCTTTATAAGCTATTAAAGCTGAGCTTGAGAAATGAACTCACCTGATGCATTCAACATTGATTGCCTCTTTCTAAAGACTGAATGCGTCAGTCTTATCTACTACTACAGCTGTGATTCAATTTTTAAGGGGTAAGATTTTCCCTTCATTAGTTTCCCCAAAATGCTCCAATTAAGAAAAAGCAGTTTTGATAGTGGTCCACAGTGAATGACAAAAACAAAATGAAGACCATCACCCTCAATTTCAGTCACAGCCTCCAGAGAAAATGAGAGACCAAAAGCATACGTTCACCAAAGGAAATTCAGCACTAGTCCCAAGACCCTGCTCTCATGTGAATTCTGGAGAATGCTCTGGCAGCATAAACTAAAGTTGAGACCTTAAGCTCAAATAAATCTTGGAAATTCAAAGGGAAACTCAAGACAGCTATAAATCTGTCTTTATTGCATATACATTTCAGCCAGGGGCTTCTATATGTAGTATTAGGTTATGTGACATCCCATTCAGCATCTAACTACCTCATAAATAGAGGCAGAGAGGTCATTTTATATTTACAGGGCACCCCCAACGTGCTAGATGCTATACACTGAGGGTGGCAGGAGGGGGGGGGGGCGGCCCTACATTTTCAGTTTATTAGGAAAGGTTAATAGCACAAATCCTCAATGACCAAAGAGCGTTCCCTTCGGCTCAGCTTTCTGGTTTCCATTTCCTCTTTCTAGGTCCCCTAACAGTCAAGAAATTAAATACTGGGAGAGGCAGCAATAAAGAGTTGTCTCTTGAGGGTATCTGCCCAGTTCAATATGGAAATATTGCCAACTCCCTAATATAATAAGAACAACATTTCCCCTGGATTTGTTGTTAGCTTGTCTTCCTGTGGTAGATAAGAGGGGACAGAAATATCTAGTGCAAACCCCAACTTCTCCTGCCTTTCTCTCTCCTCTCTGCAGATGTAACACAGCTCCATCACAGGCTTTTGGGTGGCTTTGACAAGGTCTGATTTTCACTGGCTCCCCAGTCATACTCACCTGAATCCTTTCACAACATTCCTAATGAATTCACCCACACGCAGGAACTGGAGCCAAGTACAGAGAGAAGCAAAGAGCCTAGGGCAACGTTCCATATCAGAACTGTCTCCTGCACCCTCCCTCCCAACTGTCTTCTGGAAGCTTCTCTAAAGCAGGTTAGGAAAGGGATTAGATGGAGCCACACTAAGGGCCACACAGCCACTGGCTAGTTGAATTCCTTCCTCAGCATCTTCACCCAGCCTCAGTGCTCTTCAGCTTCATTCTCAGTAAAAGAATCAACCTCTTCGCTATTAAAGATGCTGTTCTATGCGTGAATTCCCTTAGAAATCCAAGGAGTTAATGGCCTCAATATTTCTAGAATACCTAATACATTCAGGAGGATGGGATGCAGTATGGGGTCTAATGTTTATTTATTGCAAAAGTCAAGAATAGCTGGAAGTCCATTAAGAGGATGTTCAGCAGATTATATTAATTTGCAATTAATTTTCAGTGGTATTTATGAGAGAACCCTTTAATCAGCATAATTCAGACTTTGGAAATTATAATATTAACTAATATTAATTAAATAATAATTTATAAATTTCAATAGTTTTAATTATCTTTTGATTAAATTACCTGTTAGTCAATTCCACACTGCTTTTGATATTAATTAGCTAGCTTAAACATGATCTACTGAAACTACTCCCCCGTGGATTAAGGCATATTGTCTAAACAGGTCAACACTGAGATACTTAAGTGTGACAATTTGGATTGCCTGATTAGGGAAATTAATTGTTTAAGGCACTGGCTTTTTCATTCTCACTTTGCCAGCGGGTAAGGTCTTTAAAATATGCCCTGGGTTTCCCTAGGCCCGAATTCTGAGACAACCCACATTCTGTTCTTCCCCGTCTCGTCCGTCCCCCACTCCTTCCTTCCCTATCCTGTTACGGAACATTCCAGTCTTCTGAGACCTAAATTAGTGTCAGCCTATTAATCAGCCAACAAAATATGTCAGAGGAAAATGAAGTTGCAATCCCACCTCCCTCTACAGGCCGATGGCTCTGCCCCTCTCAGCGGGCTGTCTCTGCCCGTGGAGCTGGGACCACGGGGCCACAGCCCAATTTAGGCCTCCTCTGTGCAGTGACAACCAGCCCAGAACTCATTTTTTTTTTTATGTTAATATTTAATTTAAAGCCACCGACCCTCAAGTTCTCACAAATGAGTGCGGCATCCCTGCACGTGTTGCCCTCTCGCGTTGGCTGGAGCCCCAGCGTTCCCTGCCTCCACTGCCCAACCCCGCCTCCCTCTTCAGAAGTTCAGATCTTCTGAAAATGGGCCTTTTGGAACCAGTTATCAAAGTGACAGTTCAGATTACTCATGAGTGTCACCCAAAAAGGCAGAAGAATATACACTAAACAAATAGTAAGAGAGGGATTTTATTTTTTTTGCCCCCTGAAACATAAAAAAAGCATACTGGTTTCCAGAAGCTCCAACTGACCATCTCCTCTGAGGAAACACCAAGTGAGTACTGAGGCTCACACCAGCTAAAGGGACATAACTTTGGTCACAGAGAGTTCTGATACGGGGGGAAAAAAATCATCACCAAGAAGGTGTTACAGTTTTTACAGAACAGAAGGTGCAAGTGGTCATTTTAGGTTATTCATATTATAACATGTTTTATATGCTAAATAATTTCATCCCAGAACTCAATATTTACAATGATTTATGAGGATAAATTATATTTTAGAGCCCTTGACCTTCTCCAGACTGTATCTGATATGAGTGTCCTGCACTGGAGCTGAGAATAGTATAGTACTTGCACATGAAAAGCCACAGCAGCACATGAAGTAAAATAAAATTGCACAAACAAGAAAAAAAAGAATTTGTAATTTCCAAGTGTTGGTTGTTACTTCTGACTTATGTCACACAGTTTTGCCATTTATATAAGCTAAGCCTCTAAAATGTACATATGATATAAGCAGGGATATATTGCGTACTTCTGAATTATTTTTATATCTATTATGGTTTTCTGTAATTCAGGGTCTAGTGATTTTCTTTTGGTTTTACCTTCCATTGCTTAGCCTATTCTTAAAAAACAAAAAAAAAGGCATGAGTTGTTTCCTTACCAGACACAATATAGAAAATTCTTCTCTCTACATACTATACTTGGAAAGAACATAGTTGTTTGTTTTTCCAAAAAGTGATTCTAAATGACTTGTAATTATTTGAACAGTGTTAAACTTATCTTCATGGTGTATTTCTGGATGGATGATTGATAAATTGTTCAAATGACAGGGAGTTTTTGTATAAATACAAATGACAACTTCTGTTAGTTATTTTGATAAAGGGAACAGGGAGTAGCAGCGATAGTGATGAATGACCATAACATGAGAATTTTAGAAATATATAATTCTATATTTATTAAATTCATAAACATGAAATCATGAGTTATGAAAAAAGGAACTGACTGTCTGAAAATACTTGCTCTAACATGAACTCAAATCTTCAGTTACACAGCACAAAGAGAAAGCTAACTACAGGTGGGGCTCATTGGGAAAATAGCACTTAAAATAAAGCTACATCTCAATTGGAAATCACTTATATATAATGTGTGAAATACAAAATACCTGAGAATAACCATAATGAGAAAGGTCCAGAAATGAAAAAAAAAAAAGCTTTACTGAGCTATAAAAAAGACTCAAATAAATGGAGAGACACAGTTCTCTTGAATTGGAAGACCCATCATTGTAAAAAATGCAAAAAGATTTCCAAATTAATATATAGTTGTACATAATTTCAGTTAAAACCCAACTTTTTTTGAATTGGTCCTTCAAATGCTCATCTGTCAAAACTAAGTAAGAAGAATGGGCAATAATCAATAAGAATTTGAAAAGAGTATTGGGGAGGGAACTGACACTGTCAGTTATTGAAACGGATCACAAAACTATAATGGTTAAAGCAGTATGATGCTCGTTCCAAAACACCAATCCTATAAAGGGCTAGAATAGAAATCTCTGCAAACAAATGCAAAAGGATACTACTGTTCACTGTTACAATGATGGCATTTCTATCAGTGAAAAAAGAAGCAAGGTCCTGGGATCTTTGGTAAACTATTTGGGAACAAAAAATGTGTCACACTTATGTCACATTATATTAAAAAGAAAAATCATTCCTCCAATAACCTTCCAACGAAATTTTTATCAAGTGCCTCTATGTTCTAGGCACTAGTTGCACTTCCCAGGTATAGAATAGTGAAGGAAGGTAGGAACGGAGGTGGGAAGGTAGGAAGGAAGGGGAAGGGAGAAGGGAAGTCCTTGACTTATGTGAGTTCATATTCTGGAGCAGTCAGACATATTGGGGCAACCAGATAGTTAACCAAGCAACCAATTAACCGATAATATCATTTTAGATAGCAGTAAGTGCTTTGAAGAAAACTAACTATACTCTAAGAGTAACAGGAGGGTCAGACCTTCGGATAGGATGGTCAGAGAGGGCGTTTCTAAGGAGCTGATATTTGAGAGGAGACCTAGATGAAGTGAAGGCACAAACTGTGTGTTTTGGGGCAGCGCTTTCCAGGTAGAGGTGACTGTAAGGCAAAGGCCCTGAGGAGCGAGCATGTTTTCATGTTCAACAGCTGCAAAGTGGTCAGTGTGGTTGGAACCCGGAAGCGGGGTGGGAAGCAAGGAAGCCTGGAGCCAGGTCATGCAGGGTCTCACAGGCCATGGTGAGAACTTAGCATTTTGTACTATGTGTGATTCGGGGGGTGGGGGTGGGGGGTTGACATGATCTAATTTACACTTTGAGAGAATTACTCTTTTGCGAAAAGTCAACTATCAGAGGCCTGACTGAAAGCAAGGAGGCCTATTAGGAACTCTTGCTGTGGTCCAGGTGGGAGTTGTGGTGACTTGGAGATAAGGTAATCATAAATGGTTGGATTCAGGACACTTTGAGGGCAAAACCAACAGGATTTGCTTATATATTGGATGTGGGACATAAAATAAATTATCTGCATGACGCAAGAAAAAATAACCAAAACAATATCATCATATTGATAATATAAATATTTTAGCCAAAATGAAAATCTTGGATAGAATACAAAATAAAGGCTTTTCAATAAGCAGAAAAAAATAGTTTTTTTCACTAGTGAAAGAATGGTGGATGATTCCATAAATCAGGTATTCAGAATCTGAGAGGTAGGTAGACAATTACTTTAAGGTTCTGTAGGAGGCACCATTGTCTATTTAACTTTAGTTTCCTCTTCTGACCTCTGTCCCCGCTAGTAGATGCTACTTGATGCATTAGAATGGAGTTCATAATAGGAAAAAAAAAATTAAATCCATAGTTCCCAAAGTCTCATTTCAATAATTCTTTTCAACCTGAGCAACCATCAGATGCTTTGCCAGGGGTGCTGACAAGGTGACACAGTTGATTATTTAAATTTCTACTCCTTATTTTCTCTGCTCATATTCTAGAGAAGGGGCTATATGCTGTGAACTGGTCAAAAATTAACCATCCAAATAAAAAATAAAGATGTGACGGTGGCACATATTCACGTGATAAAATAATTATATTGTGCTTAGAACTAGCTAAAGTCAAATTCAGCAACAGTGCTAAAGTTTTGTCACAATTCCTAGAAATTTTTAAAGAAATTGTGATATATAACTAAGGATAACATTACATTTGGTTCTTTGAGTTTACTGACAATTATTTTTATTTGATTGAGGTAAAGATAATATGTAATATTATTACACACAGTCTGACTTACCAAATGTTATTAGAGAGATAAGAAACAAAAATTGATCTTGAAAACTGAGCTAAAAATATTGAATTTGAAATACTGCCCTTTATTTTCAAGCATATGTCTATATTCATATCTTTACATATTTCAAATGTTCCCACAATATCTAACTATTAGGTGTGAGATATACAGATTTATCTCCTTTCTGGCTTTTATCTAAGATTTTACATAGCTCATAATAATATGTCAACAAAATTGGTGATTGTACCTTGACTTGTAAAATAAAACTCATTTTAACAGTATCATAAATCTAACAGAGCATGTCTTGTGTTCTGATTGGTAGAAAATTGGGTATTAAACACTAGGGACAAACTGATCTTCTAATTCTGGTACTTGAGTAAGTACTAAAAGAAAAAAGGAGAGAAAAAATCATTACCTGGAGTTGATAGTTTAACTGATCATGATCAATTTGAAGTGCTTATTGCTTAAGTAAATGACCTTTGGGGTGATTTCATTAGCTCCACATACTGCAAAAGGTTATATCTGAATTCAATTTTATGATTGAGTCTAGGCATATAAAATCTCCAAATAGTTTGAAAGGGTGTAAAAAAAGAAAACAAAAAAACAAAAAAAAACAGATTCCTTCTGAGACAAAGACTAGACTGTGAAAATCCTGCTTGCTTCTCTAATTACTGGCTTTTTGTGTGAGTAAATATTTGAAAGAGGAATGACAGTGCTCTGATACCGTCATCACTTTGATGTTTGCGGTTAAGAAATGACTTTAACATTAGCTACCCGTTCCAAATTTTTAATACTGTAAATTACAGATTTGGTCCCCCTGGATCTATTTAATTTGTTTGATGAAGTCTCTTCACCTTTATAGAATTGTAATACCCTATGATGGTTTGATAGGGTTCTACCTTCCTTTCCCTCTTAAAAGTGCTACAAAGCATATGCCTATTACTTTGTTAAATTAAGATACGTCTTAAATGCTTGTGGAGAGAATTTTACACGCTTCCTTGAGACATACCAGGCAGAAGAACCAAGAAAGGATGTTTGAAAGAAAGATTAGGCATAGAAACTTCCAATTCTCACATGTTACTGGTAGATGAAATAGGGCCAAACGTTGTATCCCCAAATTAGGAATAATAGGGTTGGAGAAAAAATGCAGAAATTTATTTTTTAAAATGAAACTCTATTTTTATCCAACTGACCTTGAAACCAATATAACGATTCATTTTTTTTGATGTTTCATTCTCTTCAGTAATCACTGCTTTTTAGGATATTTCAAAAACACTATGATAGTCCCCATCTTTTATATGAGCCTGTTTCCTAGTAAGTCTCTTGCTTCAGAGTTCAGGACCACTTTTGTACTCCTTTTCGCTCTTGTGATCTGCCCCCTGCCACCTTCTTCTCTGTCCCCACCGCAGGCCTTTTCACACCCAGGGCAGCTTGCTACAACCTCAGTCTCAACCTCTTCCGGAGTCTTCCCTGTGGTCAAGGACACGGTCTGTGGCAGCAGTGGTCAAAGGGGAAGGGAGGAGGAAAGGATGTGACCCCCTCAGTGGTCCCTCTTTCCTTCCTCCTCTACCTCACTCTGGCATCCACATAAAGGACTTCACTCCGTAAGTCACTAGATATGTGACTTAATGCAATTACATTGCATCTCTGAACCACCTCAGCTTTTTCACCAAGTGAGACTCAAAACTTCTGCTCTGGTCTTCCCTGGTGGCGCGGTCGTTGAGAATCTGCCTGCCAATGCAGGGGACACGGGCTCGAGCCCTGGTCTGGGAGGATCCCACATGCCGCGGAGCAGCTGGGCCCGTGATCCACAATTGCTGAGCCTGCGCATCTGGAGCCTGTGCTCCGCAACAAGAGAGGCCGCGATAGTGAGAGGCCCGCGCACCGCGATGAAGAGTGGCCCCCACTTGCCGCAACTGGAGAAAGCCCTCGCACAGAAACGAAGACCCAACACAGCCATAAATAAATAAATAAATAAATTTATTAAAAAAAAACAAAACTTCTGCTCTGCCTACCTTAGTAGGGCTGCTAAGATAATGCTTATCAGTACACTAGAAATGAAATCCTCCTTTGAGGTCTAGCCTTGCTCTTTTGAAGCCCAGGAATTGCTTCTTATTTAATCAAGTTTCTCTAGTCCTTCTTTGAGTCATTTGCCTGTTTAGGAATAGGTACTGCTAAGAAGTCTCCTGAATTAAAAGCACCTGGTGAACTATTTGTTACTTTAAAAAGTTAAAAGATGGCTATTAAACATTTTATTTTAAAAGAAGCAGGAGGATCAAGCAGAAAGGGCGGGAAACAGAGACCTGGCTTTGAGTCCCAACGGTGCCACTTCTTCCTGGTTATGTGCTCCTGGGCACTTCACCCAACCTCTTTGCACTTCTTTAAGAGTAGTAATAATGATATTAGCTCATCTATCACCCATAAATTTCCTATTTCCTCATCTGTAAAAGGAACAATAATGATATTATCTCATCTATCACCACTAAAAGGTAGTAATAATATTTACCTCAATTTTATTGCAAGAATTGAAAAAATTATTTCAGAAGTCCTTTGTACAATACAAATAGAATATAATAGTTGTTAAACTGACTGCTAGCCCTTGTTACATAAAGTATACAATACTCCTCCTTAGTGAAGGGCAATGATCCCTGAGGAACAAACAGTATAACCTTTTTTTTTGAAACACTGGTAACTTTTTAATGAGTTTTATTTATGAACCTAGCACTGCACAGTATGATTCTGTGATTATTAAACTAGTGAGTCAGTGGACTGATAGTATGGAGTAAAACAATTTTTAGGCTTCTGTGGTTTGATGGATATTTGATGATTTTAAAAGAGTTAAAAATAAAACTGACATAGGCATAGTGGCTCGCTTTAGGGAAAGGTATGGGTTGTGACTGGGTTGCTAAATGGATGGAAGGGAATTTCTGAGGTGTTGGGAATGTCCTTTTCTTGACCAGAATGAGAGCTGCATGCATGTTCACTTGGAAATATTCATTAAAGCTGTGCTTTACGTTTTATATGTTTTTACTAATTGTGTGATATAATTTAAAAGTTTTAAAAATTGAAAAAGAAAAATGTCACTGACAGTTTTGACAACTTTCCAAATTTACTGTGCTCCATGGAAAATAGGGATTCAACATTCTTTTATACTTTTTCACTTTTTTTTTTTTTAAATAAATTTATTTATTTATGTTTTGGCTGCATTGGGTCTTCCTTGCTGTGCATGGGCTTTCTCTAGTTGTGGTGAGTGGGGGCTACTCTTTGTTGCAGTGCATGGGCTTCTCATTGCGGTGGCTTCTCTTGTTGCAGAGCACAGGCTCTAGGTGCACGGGCTTCAGTAGTTGTGGCATGCAGGCTCAGCAGTTGTGGCTCACTGGCTCTAGAGCGCAGGCTCAGTAGTTGTGGTGCACGGGCTTAGTTGCTCCGTGGCATGTGGGATCTTCCCAGACCAGGGCTCGAACCCGTGTCCCCTGCATTGGCAGGCGGATTCTTAAACACTGCGCCACAAGGGAAGCCCTTTTTCACTTATTTTTTAAATTAATTTTTATGGGGTATAGCTGCTTTATGATGTTGTGTTAATTTCTACTGTTACAGCAAAATGAATCAGCTATACGCATAACATATATCCCCTCTTTTTTGGATTTCCTTCCCATTTAGGTCACCACAGTGACTTTTTCACTTATTTTAATGGCAAGATCTCATTCACACTGAATTTTCCTATATAGTGAAGGATGTATGAACATAAAGAACCATGGGTCCTGCATGTCAATACTGTCATGACACACAACAAGGGGTTATTCATTTTGCACTTAATAACTTGCACTAACCCATTCCTCAGAGTTGATCTTTCCATATGACTGAACATACAGGATATGGGATAATTAAGTTCCATACATTTTGAAGATTTAGGAAAATAAATGACTACTTTGGCCAGGTCTAGAATTTTGGAAATTCTACTTTTCCCTTTTTTTTAAAAAAAGAAACATGCATCCTCTTCCTGCTTCCACCTCCATTTCCAGAAAATCTTTCCAACTAAACATTAAAATTAAAATAAGACTGTTTCATATAGTGCAGTAGGTAAGATTCAGATTCTGGAGCTAGACTGCCTGAATTCAAATCTCATGTGCCCTTTTTATTCGCTGTGTGACTTTGTAGAACTGTGCCTCAGTTTCTTCATCTGATAAATGGGTATAGTAATAGTACCTATGTCATAGGGTCATTGTGATTTAATACATGCAAAGTGCCTATGACCAGGCCTCACACACACATAGTAAATGCTTATCCGTACACTAGAAATGAAATCTTCCTTTGAGGTCCAGCCTTGTTCTTCTGAAGCCCAGCAATCCCTTCTTATTTAATCAAGTTTCTCAAGTCCCTCTTTGAGCCATTTGCCTGTTTAGGAATAGATACTGTTAGTATTATTTATTTTGTTGCATTTCCTCTGGTCACTTGCTACCTGAAGCAGATCTTATAATGTGTTTTTCTTTCATGATATGAAACCTAAAACATTTTGGGGTGGATGGTTCATTAAAATATCAATTATTTTCTGCCTTTGAAAGGCCAGAGGGCTTCTCATTCGTCATCATCCCATCCCACCCTTCCTCCTTCTCAGGCAGCGGGATTCCACAGTAAGTTCTATAGTTCTCTTTCGTCACCCAGGCAACACAAACAAGTGCTTTTTAAACCGTATAGAAAACATTTCAAAATATTTGGAATAAACCACTATGTATCCAGGTTGATGTGTTTGCTTTTTGGTAGAGATGGAGAAAAGGAGGAAAGATGAGGTGACTAAGAATGTAGAGTACCTAAGAATGTAACCATTACTACAGTATTCCTTCAGATGGTACAAATCATAGACTATGATTGCTAGGAGGAACCTAAAAAAATTACACCAGCCCTCTGCTACAGTTAAGGACACTGAGTTTCTGAGAGGCCACCTCCTTCCCTAACGCAGTCAGGAATACACACAGAATAGAACCAGGCGTCATGCCTCGGGCCCAGCATCCATTCTTCCCTCTAGCTCATGGTGTCTCTCAGCTGAAGTGTCTATGCTGTGATATCTCAGAGGAAAAGCAATTAAGTATAACTATCCACACAGCTGAACAACAAAGGTACATGGCTTTTATACAGCAAGGTACAATCTGGTGGAAATACCACTTCCATCTTCAGCTGTTCAGATCATTAACACTTTTAGAGTGCTTAAATCATACTCACATACATTTAATAATTCCAATAACCCTATGAGAAAACGTACTTCCTCTTGCCCAAAGCCACAGAGCAAGTAAGTAGTTAACTCCCAGGCTCAAGCTCAAGTCTTCTTTAAACACTGACATTCTTAAACAAACCACTCAGCAGTTACAGAGGCAGTATTAAGTGCTTGCTGCAGAGAAGACAGAGATTAAAGAGCTCAAACCAGGTAAACAACTACACAAAATCAAGGTAAGCACAGTGATAGAGGTATGCGTGGGATGCAATGGAAGCCCAGAGGAGAGGGTCAGAGAGCTTTTTTGGAATATGTTAACGCAAGCTAAGTTTTAAAGAAAGAGAAGATGTTAGCTAGACCAGGAAGTAGGAGAATGGCAGTTGAGTGACTAAAGAATGTGTGATAGAAATAATAACAGCTGCCTTATATTGAGTACTTGCTATTCTTTATGCTTCACCCATTTCAACTATCCTATATTGTAGATATAGTCGAAAAACGCCAGGACCAGAGAGATGAAACAATTTACCCAATGTCACACAGAGCCTAGATTTCAACTTAGACAGTCAGGCTTCAGGAGTCCACTTAATCACTGCCCTACACTCCACCACTCACATCATGTGAAAGAACAAGACAGTGCTTGTTCAAGGACAGACCAGTTGTCTGGATTGCAGAAACACAGAATATGCATGAAGAAGTGTCCTCCAGTCTCCTAAAGGCTGGAGAAATGGGCAGGAACCAGGTCTTAAATCTGCATTCTCTGCAAGAATGCTCCAGTGCTTGGTGCTTGGTGTTTGATTCTGCCCTGACAGTGATGGGAATGCATGCACCTAAACGAGTATTTACTACGGAAGAGGCATAATTCCATCTGTGATTAGACAGGTCCTTCTAGAAAACACAAAGGTGATAAATTAGAGGGGGTGAGAATGGAGACAGAGAGACCACTTAGGGGTTAATAATAACACAGGCAAGAAGTAGCAATGAATGAAACTAAGATAGTGGTACTGGGTATGGAGAAGAACAGGTGGATTCAACAGATATTTAGGGTGTAATATACATAAGACTCGGTGTTTGAAGGAAGAATCTGAACTCACACCCAGGTTTTATTTATTTTGCAAAAGGTAAATGGTGGTGTTATTCATTTAGACATCAATTATAGAGAAGGGGAGAAGACTGGGGGCTTTGTGTGGAAATTAGTTCAGCTTTGGACATGATTTTGTGGTACAGTGAGAGAGACCTGAGAATTATCTAGCAGTCAGTTAGGTATGTAGGTTCGGTACTAAAGTTTGCAGAACAACATGTGGTGTGTCGTAGGGAGGGTCACGGATGTGAATAAGAGTAGCCAGGCAGCAATTTTAGAGTCAAAGGAGGAGCACAACAAAGAGGGAGCCCTGAGAAATGACCATTTAAGGAACTTGTAGGAGAGCGCCCAAGAGGCTGCTTGAGAGAGAGGAGAAACCCAGGAAATTCTGGTGTCACCAAAGTTCAAGGGAGAAGGAACTTCAAGGAGAGAGGATTGGTCCATAGTATCAACTGTTACAAAAAGGACAAATAAGACAAAAGCAACCTGGAGGTAATTGTTGACTTTACACTCACCATCACATTTCTTCAAACCATGTGAGAGCAAAATACCAGTAAGGAAAAATGCAGTGGCTCCTTTGATAATTCAATTTGTTTATATGTGGAATCTCCACTGTGTATATAATTATTTACTGCTCCTTAAAGTGTAAGAGAAATTAAGCAGGAATATAAAAAAGTGCAACTTAACAATTTATTTGGCCATGCTATACACAATTAGAAAACAATCTCAACCAACAAGTTGGATATAACAGAGCCATGCAAAATTGCACTATGGAGGAAAAGATATGAGTTAAGATAGGCAGATTCTGAAAGATAAACATTTTATAACAGGTATTAAAGAAGTATATTGTCAGACAGACGTTTAAGAACTGGTCAGCAGCATCACAGGCAGGGGTGCTCTAACAAGTTAATCCACCAATGCATCTTTGTTATGCATCCTCTGGGCTCCACACTGCCAAAAGCACTGTAGATGATGCCCCAGAGTATAAGACAGGGTCTTAGATAACGGGACAGGCAAGGCTAACACAGAGACAAAAACAGGGGTCAGGAAACAGGGAAATAAGAACAAGAGCTTCTCTGTCAGACAGACCAGGGATGGAGATCCCTCTTCCACCCTTACTAGCCTTTAGGCAAGTTAGGTAACTATTCTATGCTTCAGTGTTGTAATTCATTACATAAAATATTCTATTGTTTCCTGATAATATCGTAAGAAAGTAATACCTAACATCTATTGTGTACTTTTTTTTTTATTTTAAAGTTTTCTTTTTTTTTTTAATTAATTAATTAATTTATTTATTTTTGGCTATGTTGGGTCTTCGTTGCTGCCCGTGGGCTTTCTCTAGTTGCGTCTACTGGGGGCTGCTCTTCATTGTGGTGCACGGCCTTCTTGTTGCGGTGGCTTCTCTTGTTGTGGAGCACGGGCTCTAGGCACGCGGGCTCAGTAGTTGTGGCTCGCGGGCTTATTTGCTCCGCGGCATGTGGGATCTTCCGGGACCGGGGACCAAACCCATGTCCCCTGCATTGGCAGGCAGATTCTTAACCACTGCGCCACCAGGGAAGTCCCTGTCCTACCTCATTTAATCAGCACATCTATCCTAATTGGTATGCTACTATCATTATCCTCCTTCTCCAGATGAAGAAACTGAGGCACGAAAGTGTTCAGAAACGTGTTCAGGAACATACAGAACAGTAAGTGGCAGAGTTGGGATTTTTAACCTAGACAGTCTTAGCCTGGAGGACTTGTCTTCTATAGACCATATTGTCCTGACTCTCAATAAGCATTATGTAGGTTCCAGTAAACACAAATGTCTGTTTCATGAAGGCACAGGGATGGGATTATGAGACAATGGAGTTGAATAGGCAGAGAGTGTTCCTAGCAAGCCTGCTGTCCACCAAGCCCTTCCCAAACCCAGGCACATTAAAATTCCTATGGATATATATATATCCATAGATATATATACATATATATATACACATATACATATACACTCACACACATATGTACATATAAGTAATTCTATTTTTATACGTGTGCACATGTGCATATAAAATAAAGCAGTATTTTAAGAGAAAATATACTCCCGTGACTGCAGTGAAGCTTTTCCTTGCTCAAGTGAAAGTGTTGGTGGGAGTGAAGTTTAAATTCTCAGCCTCTTCCCCTGCTCAAAAGCAGACAACCTGTCAATCAGCAGGGAGGTACCCCACCCAGGAGTAGAAAGGCAGTCACCTAACTGCTCCCCACCAATTTAGTTTGGGATTCGTTCTAACTCTTATTTGAAGTGCCTAGAAATTAATGTAATATTTCCTGTACTCATTTGCATTGCCTGCGGGCTGGAAGAGCCCCCTGTGAGGGCCACCGAGTTAGGCAGGGAGCTGTATCCAGGGCAACTCAGCACCAAGTTAAAGCAGGAGGAGCCCTTGTAGAGGGAGGCTGACACTGGGATTAGGATCTGTTCTATGAGACCGTGCCCAGCTGATAAATTGAAGTGGTAATTTGGGATTTAACCAGATAGAGCAATAAATGTATTAGAATGAGGAAAATCCAAGGGGAGCAAAGACTGGGGGAACCATACAAGTTGGTGAGTGAGGTTTTGTTTTGTTTTGATTTTTAAAATCCAGTCTCTCCTTTTGGCTTTGCATTTGAATCCTGAATTTGAGCATCTCTTCTGCTACAGCAAATTATTAGTAAAGTGGATTGCCTTTGTTAGTCTAAGTTGCTGTGTGTTTGCAAATACATTTCGAGAGAATGACACTCCAGAGAAAACGTCTCTTGGACCCAAATCACAGTGTCTACAAGTAACTCTTGACCTTGATGCATCTATGCCCTGTGTGTAATGAAAGTAGGTGCAGAAGCAGTTGAAATTTTCCCAAACTATTCATCTCTTATTGATTCACTTGTTCTATTGTGAGCAGAGAGACACCTACACACTAGTTTAAAATTAGGAGCTTCCAAGACTGTGATGAATGAAAGAGACATGATTTGCCCTCTGGGATTTAAAAGTACAGAATTTTCTCAGCCAGGAATTGTTGGGGGCCTTATTATCCTGTCACATCCTAAACACATTCATTAATTTATTTCTTTAGCCTACAGATCCCCAGTCATTTCTAGGATCACTATTTTTTTAAGCCCAATTACTTAGCAATACTTCAAAGTGCTATATAATTTTTAAATGAATAAAAAATAATTTTTGAGAATTCGAGTTAATTAGGGGAATATTATGAAGAGTTGGCTGGGGGAAGGCAAAAGGTTTGGAATTCTTTTACTAAATTAGAATTTAGTAACCCACAAAGAATATTGCTGCATACACACCAGGGAAAAACCAACCCATTCACATAAACAGTTTGTGACAGCATCATAGACCACTTTAAACATTTAGAGTGTCCTCTATTTCCACTGAAAATATTTCTCTCAGTTCTAACACTTTTATTTTTAAAAACTGGGTAAAATAAACATAGTCACCACCATGCTCATGGGAAATTTGTCACCTCACTTTCAGAGCCAGGGTTTATTTTCAAGCTTCTTCCCTGGAAATTGAAAGTTAGTAACACTTGGAAAAAGCCAGATGACTTATCAGTTCCTAAACCCTAAGAAAGACCCATATGGCAAGGGAAAAGTTACAGGGGTATGTGGCATGTGGCAATAAGTTTTCATTCTCATTATCATCTTCTTTGGTCTTCTGTACACACAGTTCTGTAACCCCCAAAGCATTTCGACCCTGCTCCTTGGTGCATAATGCTCCATCCATGCAGAATGTCTTCCTAGAGGCAAACATGCCAGGAAGCATTTGCTTGAGCCCCTTACAAGTCCCCAGTTTGTATTTATAATTTGCACTATTTATCTTAAAAAGTGACCCAGCAGTGTACACATTTCAGGCCCCACAAAACCTAGATTCTTCCTAGGCCTGACCTATCCTTTCTCTACTTTCTCAAAACTTACTCACCTCCTAAGACACTGGCCAGGTCCTGCTTCCCTCACCTCACTGACTCATGCCCTGAAAGCCTTGCAACAAAATAAGGAAAGAATAAAATCTGGACTGCAAAAATGTCAGACTGTCCTTTCATTAGCTTAGCCTTCTCTAAATAGTATAAGATATATATTGTAAATAATGAGAACCATTTTAATTTGCATTGTGTGAAAATATTACATAAATACTAGGCAAACTTCATGTTTACTTTAAAGTCACTGATCTACATTTCACTGAGATAAATGTTTTGTCAACAGAGGTCATTTGCTTATATACAAATATATTACTGATTTTGTATTGCCTTCATTTGTCTCTAAAATTTTAGATACAAAATTGATCTTCTTTTGAGCTTTTTGCACTATGATATCAAAAACTTGGATTGAACCTAGAGGACTAAGCCTTACACGAAATAAAGATAAACCTGAACCCTTCTGCATTCCAAACAAGGAAGGATCCTTAACATCGTGAATAGCGTGTCTATAATGTATCCGTTCATTTATTTTCTCCTAAAATGGCACTTTATATACTCCTGATATCTGGCATATTTTATCTACTCCTGATATCTGGCATACAGAGAACAATTTTTTAAAATACAGCATTTTATAATTCTGAAGGAGAGATTTCTTCCAGAGGGTTCTAATGTGTTAGAGAAGAATTTGTAGAAGCCACTTCCACTTTTTCAAAAAGCTAAATCTTGACAACTTGTTACTTAAAGACATTTTTTGCCTTAGAAAAAAAAGAATTGATGGGAGAAAAGCAAACAAAAAATTCATTCTCCTTACTCTGCTGATCTAGAGCAAAGCTTCGCAACTGTAAGGTGCACACACACCATGTAAGGATCTTGCAGATTCCTGGTCTGGCCTGGAGCTGGGGAATCTGCATGTCTCACAGGCTGCCTGGTGATGCTGACCTTGCAGGCCCCTGGATTACACTGTGGAGCAAGGGCCTAGAACACATCGCCATTTTCCTTCTTCTGCCTCTTCCAACTTACTTTTTCTTTTTTGAAACACAGATCAGAAATTCTATGACATTCCCATCTCATTAATGGGAGCTAGAAAACTCTTTGTAAAGAGCTCCAGTTTTTCAATGATTTGGATAATAATTAGTATGTGAATGGGAAGATATGGCTAAGGAGAAGATCTGAATCCTAGGCTGGAAGTAAGGAAATGTGAGTTTTTATTAGTGAGTCTAAGACTAATAACAGTATGCTCCTGGACAGGTCACTGGGTTTTTCCAAGCCTTGGTCTCTTCATGTTTACAATCAGGATGTTGGACAAGGTCCTTGCAGAGACCTCTCTCCAGTTTCTAGATTCTATAACGTTCGTTGGCCATGTGTTTGCACGTGTCATGAAGGATAACACATAATTAATCTGTTTACTTTGCCCATTTTAATAATCAGTGCAGATTGCCAATCAACATATCTAAACAACCAATATAATGATACTGGGGCTTAGTATCAATTAGGAAGATTGCTGAATAAATACTTTGTTTATTTCTTTCTTTGTTCATTTGTTGCCAGCTATAGACCCTGCTTTTGTGCTTTACTCATAGTAGAGGGTCATTCCCAAACTGAGAATTAGGAGGTGTGAATCAAGACTTGTCTGTACCACAATCAGCTATGGGGCTTTGGATGAGTCACTTAAACTCTCTGCAAATGGGCTTTTCAACCCCTATCCTAAAAAAGTAATACCTGGCCCTACAAACTCACAGGACCATTAAGAAGCCAGAATAGGACACAGTTTACAAAGCTGCTTTATAAAGTTTTTAAAAGTGCCTTGCAAATGCAGGTTATATTTTTATCATTCCCCACATCTTTTCTAAATAATTTATCAACTAGCAAACAAAAATACACTTTGCATTTTGTTATGCAGGCATTTTCTTTTCATCTATTTATTGACTGAAATAAACACAAAGAGGCAGGAAAAACAGAGGGATGAGTAAATGAAAGAAAACATTCTCCAACAACACACAGAAATCTATAGAAATAGATTTTCTCTGAAGAAAAGAGTCTATTAGAATATTCTTAATGATCTAATACAAGAAAGGAAAAAGACTCAAAAGTTTCATAAATCATCTTGCACTTATTTTGTTATGAGGAGAAAAGGGAATTGTGTGGCAATACACAAATTATGAACAGAAGAAATTATAAAGTGCACATCTGCAAAGGAAATAGATGTGTACTTCACTCGGAATATAGTTAATAATTATGCCCATACCATTTTACATTGTGATGGAGTAACTACCAAACTATTATGAAAACAAAAAATTTCCTTGACAAAGATGCATTTTTAATAGACTCATAATATGTAGGATTTTTCTCTTTTTCTTCCTACTAGATGAGTACAATGATAATTATACTAAAAGTGATCTGGTTCCATTTCTTCTCACTGCTCCTCTAATGCTCAAAGTTTATGTAATATATTAAAATATGAAGACTATGCTAACAGCATCAAAGAACCTAGAGAAATTGTTTTAGGCATTTGTTTGGAATCTTTATAATTCTAATACAAGCAGAAACACAGACCACTCCCGAAAATATCAAGTAAACTTAGTGACCGTGCAGTCTTGCTAATCTGGCTTTGCTGCCCTACCTAAAAAGCAAGACAATTCTCAAGTCCCTCACACACATAAGTTTTAGTCACATAATTGAATAAAGGTAGAATTTCCATACATCCTTCTTGACATAAAAGAAACAAGTAAACAAACACAAAACAGGTGTGAGTGTCTCTGGATTCTTGAAGTTAATTGAAGTTTCTGCACAACTAGCAAACAATATTATTGTAAAACCTTATTCTGTTAGCCCTAGTTGAAAGCGTTCTTCTAGATTTGTCCCGGAAAATGCAGTCTGGTTAGCACAATGAATTCTTATTTCATAATTAAATATTTTGCACTACCTCAGGATCATTACTTCCAAACATCGTCTCTCATTGTCCAGGATGGTACACATAAAAGTTTAAGACATTCACATCTTAAGTATCCCTGGAATTTTTTGTTTTCACACATAACATTATTTTCATATGGCTGCTAAAATTAAACAATAATTACAATTATTAAATAAATAAAATTAAACAATAAAGAACTGCCCTAGTTAAAACTCTCACCATCTTGAACCCAAACTAGTTTTGCACCCGCCTAACGAGTCTCCTAGCCTCAGTTTCTCCTCTTTCTACCCCCCATCTACTGGCAGAGTCATCTTTCTAAAGCACAGTTCTGTTAGGTCAGCCCTTGACCTTGATTCCAGCTCAAGAAAGCAAACCAAGCACTCATATCTACCTTCCCTTCCTTTCCAAGTCACACTGAAATGGCAGAAGAGGTTGTTTTATTTTGTCTTCCAAAGAATAAAACCCTAAGAGCCCTGGTAAATAAGAAAACCAACCAGAAGCAAACCATAAAGTCGGAGGAAACTGATTCAAAGAAAATGGAAGTAAATTAAAGGAGAAAAGACTAGAAAGAAAACTGCAGTCCAAAACTTCAGAGAAAAAATCAGCCCAAGTTGAGTCAACAAGCTCAAACAGTAGAAGGCTGTGAGGCTGTCAGCAGGGAGGGAACTGGACAGTTACATTCTGAACAGCTGACCCACGAAGATCTTTCTCCCTCCTCTCCCTCTCCAGCATGTGATGTGAGCAGTAGCAAACTATAGTCCCCCCCAAAAAAATGAACAATTGCTTTCTAAAGAAAGTGGGTGATATGGCTGGTAAGTAAGCCCAGTGAGGGAGTTGGGCCTGAGAGAGAAACAGGGCAGAGTGGATGTAATATTAAACCTTCTTACCAGCAACCAAGGAGAAAACAGAGATCAAAATGCCCCATGGCCAAAATAAAGCATCCTATGTGCCAGTTACGGGAGTCCCTGAGTGCCTGCCTGCCCCACACACACACCTCCTTCAGAAAAACCTCACAAATACTTAATGGTGTTTCCATGTGACCGGAAGTTCTGTTGGAAACGTACACAGCTGCAGTGGCAACACACATGGAGGATCACCATATTTGATAGCATAAAAAAAAGAACCGGGCTTCCCTGGTGGCGCAGTGGTTGAGCATCTGCCTGCCAATGCAGGGGACACGGGTTCGAGCCCTGGTCTGGGAAGATCCCACATGCCGCGGAGCAACTGGGCCCGTGAGCCACGATTACTGAGCCTGCGCGTCTGGAGCCTGTGCTCCGCAACAAGAGAGGCCGCGATAGTGAGAGGCCCGCGCACCGCGATGAAGAGTGGCCCCCGCTTGCCGCAACTGGAGAAAGCTCTCGCACAGAAACGAAGACCCAACACAGCCAAAAATAAATTAAAAAAAAAAAAAAAAAAAAAAGAACCAAGAACTTGCAAAACATACGAGTGAATGGAGAAAAGCATTGTTCAGCAAATAAAACTTTAAAAATTATAATTAGTATCTTTAAAGAGATTTGAAAGAACATAATATCTATTAACAAGAGCAGGCTGTTTATGAAAAAATGAGAAAGGAAAAATTCCTGGAAATTAAGGGAAAAAAAGCTGCCGAAATTTAAATATATATCCATTGGACTTGGAAGCTTGGGATCCCCTCCTTCCAGCAGTGGGAGTTTAGTGAAATATTGTTTACTTTGCCTAAGTCCAACCAAAATACTTGGTCCTGGTTATAAATATTGAAAATATTTACATAACGTAATACTGTTTTATTGGGTTAAAATATATAGTACCATCCTATAGTAGTGAAGAAGATGAGGAGGAAAAAGAAGAAAGAAGAGGAGGAGGAGAAGGCTTAATTATGACTACAGAATAGAATGTACATGTTTTCAAACTTGACAAAAATCAGAATTTGGAGAAGTAAGAGGATACGGAAGGCAGTGATTGTGTGAAAAGAATTCGCCATTCATCGTAGACAATCATCTGAGTAGTCGAAGATTGATAACTCAGAAAATGAAAGAATAATTTTATTACCTGACAATATAATTGAGTAGAAAAACAAAAAGAGACGGAGAAGGAAAAAGAGAGAGCTGGCTGGAGGGCAGAAGGGAGGTGAAGAGGGAAAGAAGCATAAAAGAGTTAAAAGTGGTTTCCAAGAGGAGTAAAGTTGTTGGTTAAGGGAAACGTTCACTTTTCATTTCTGCCCCTCTGGACAGTTTAAATTTTAAAAAAGTTAAGTACAGGTATTATTTTTACTTTTAACCCACAAATTAATCACAAGTGCCTATGAATTAAGTTAGCTGAAATTTCAGTGTATGTACAATTTTCCCTGGTAAAATGTCACAAAGACGTAACATGTTTTTCTCTCACTAGCCTTGACAACATTTTTCTCATGGACTTTACTATAAGACTGAAGTCTAAAAGGTTATACTATAAAAACATGGATCCCACAATCATATTTTAGCCTTTTATTTTAGTTTTAAATTTTAAAAAGTCTGGTTTTATATGCAGTAATTACTTAGATATTAGAAAGACTAAGGAAGTTGATGTGATATAAATCATACATATTCAATATTAACATTTAAAAGTAAGCATTACTCCAGAAACCATACCCTTTTTGTGTTTGTTTTGCTTTGCTTTTAATTCATGACTTATACCCGACTTAGGACATCTCTGGGCTGATCCTAATCACACGGAAGACTTGGCCAGTTACGCCAGTTTGACACACACACAGAGCTGTATATTTCACTTTTGATGCTACTCTATTGGTGTGCATGTGTGTGTGTGTGTGTGTGTTTGCATTCACATGTCTATAAAAAAAAAGCATGTTTACACCTTGGCTGCCTTGGATGAAATTATAAATGATTTATGCCTCAGGTATTTATGGAAATGATAACCACTCAGAAGCCCATCTTTAAAGGATACAATTTTCCCAAAAACATACTTAATAACTGCTGTCATCCATGAAGTTGTTCCCAAAAACTGCCCAAGTGGATTTCCTATATTCTTAGCAGTGCCAGCCCCTGATAGGAGTTGGGGCCATCAGATCATGGGAAAGGTCATGGCTTTGAAAACCTCACATTTTCCATGGCCTAGAAAATACAAGACAGCTTTCTGAGGATTATTACTCCCATTCCCAGCCAGAGAGTTAACAGTGCAGTCCATATTACAGCTGTGTTCCAGGTAGTATGGTATTTATTCCACTTGAAATACAAGAAGGCTTACCTAGGACTTGAAATCAAATCACCACTTCACTGCTTGGTTAAACAGAGTGGAGGATATCGCTTGGCTCAAACTGAAAGACCCCATTTAAGTCTTTTGAGTTTAGTGCACTTTCTTTCCTACCTGCAATGCAAATGTCTCATATTGGTTGTCACTCTTCTAGGTTA
The DNA here is from genome assembly GCF_028564815.1 of Eubalaena glacialis. Taxonomy (NCBI): domain Eukaryota; kingdom Metazoa; phylum Chordata; class Mammalia; order Artiodactyla; family Balaenidae; genus Eubalaena; species Eubalaena glacialis. Next base: position 50,126,714 of record NC_083729.1, on the reverse strand, counting down.
GTGGGGGGCTCAGGCCCCCCATCAAGGATAACTTCTTTAAAACAAGACTAAGAGAAAAATCTAAAACCAATTGCAAGAATTATAAAACTGGATCCTGATGTCAACGAGCAATGTGTAGGAGGATAATGGAGGAGGAGAAAGACATTTTTCTCTTTTCTTCATTGCTGGGGAAAAATTTTTAAATTAATCAAATCATGTCTACCGTGTGTGGTTTATTTTGCTCTGCATCATGACAGATACAAAGTAGTATATGGAGCCATTACTATGGAAAAGGACCTTAAAAACCAGTTGATGAGATAACAAATAAAAATAGAGAAACAATTACTGCAACATGGCAATACATGATGTGTGCCAAATGAATGGTCCAGAGCCCAGGGGCTCGAGGAGGAAGAAAGAAAATTATTATTATTTATCAGAGGCCAACCATATGCCCAGCTTACATATAATGCATTTAATTCTTAAAAGAACCATATGGAATGAATATTATAATCTCCTCTTTAAAGTTGGAGTAAGTGAGATTACTAAACTGAGGTTAACTAAATCGCCCGAGGTCACGTAGCTAGTCTGTGGTATATACCAACAAAATTTGTTTGACTCTATGTTCCCATTAAAGCACATTTTGTGCAGGTGAGCAGGTAACCTTTTGAAGCAATGGTGACAAGTGAAATTGGGGCTTGAAGGATTGGCAGAAATTGGACAGGTGGAAAAGAGAAAGGAAGGATGGAAGGGCATTTTAACCAGGGGAAGGGGGTGAATGAAGAAATGCACAAGGTGTATTTGGAAACACCTGAAGTCGAAGATTTGTTCAGGGGAATGCAAGACAAGAGCAAAAAGCCAGTTTGAAGACCCATCCCTCCAATTTTAAATGCCCGGGAGTAGAGTTTCAATTCTGCCCTTTAGAGCAGGGAAAAGCCAAGGAAAACTTTTAAGGAGAGGGGAAGTTCCAAGCAGTGGCAATAATATAAGATTCTCCTGAGAAGTATGTGGAATGTATTGGGGCTGGAAAAAAGACAGGAGGGGTGGAATGAAGAGGTTCAGGGGCTCCTGTTATTACTATAAGTGTCTCAAAGACTGAGAACTTCAAAGAAGCACTGACACCACTTTAACTCTGTCCCGTGCATGTTCTGTATCTATTAAAATCTGGTTCCATTTTCATTTATCTTTCTATTTTTACTAAAAGAAAAACAGAACTTCAAAACGGAGCCCCAGTTCTAACCAGTACACTTCAGACCCCCAGTGTTAATGGGTCAAGTCCCCGGAGGGCTCCACATTTAGAACAGACTGTTTGCACATGTGAACAGGGCTCATACATTTTGTCCATGCCCCTGAAACAACTGATGTACTCCAGTATATGGTGTATGTTTTTTCTAATTACACCAGAAGAAAGCATTCTTTATGTAAATAAATGTGCTTTTTAAAAACACATTTCTGAAAAGCAGCAGGCAAGGCATTAATAAGAAAGTGGAATGATAAACTGAATGGAAGTCTGAGAAAAATTCTATATTTGTATTATACAGGCATTGTTTTCATTCCTGGCACCTTATTTTTCACGTACATAAAGAGAACGCAAGCTACAGCAGGGTGAGACAAAGATCAATGCTGAATGTATTACTTGGCACTGGTCAGACGCAGTTTAATAAGAAAAAAATTGATCCATTAAACTAAACCTAATTTTTGGCCGAAAATGGTTGAAATCTCTTCTTTATATTGCTAGCTTCATAAAGACCTATAATATTTGGAAGAAACAACTCAAGGCTGAGTTTAATAAGATTAAATGTATTGCAAATATACTTAACAAGAATCTATCAAGTTGTTAATGATTGCTATTAATATCAAACAATTTTTGTATAGAATTCTTTATTAGAGCAATTGTAAAATAGAGCCACAAGAAATGCAATATAAAAAGGTTTTCAGGTAATTTGTAACAGCTACAGTTGCAGAACTCAAATCTTAACCTACAAGATATAGTAATTTATTTTATCAATCAGTTTCTAACACAAGCACAATTCAATTTGTAAAGTATTTAAGTGCTGGTCTTAGGCCTATGTAGCCAAGTTCAGAGGGACCACATCCACAGCAGGCAGTAGAGCCATTACATGTCAGGAGATTATAAAGTAGAGGATTTGGTGTTATAAGACTTGGAATTATTTTTGAAAAGGCAATGCTAATTTCAAAGAAATTATTTTAATTCAGCCTCAGATCATTAAAAAAGCAGAAGTTTTAGTCTCAAATGTCATTGAATCATGGAACTTTAAAGATAGCAGGGAATTCAGCGACTGGTTCCATCTGCCCATCTACAGATACAGAAACTATAGCTACAGACTGAGTTTGTAAAATAATCTGCCAAGTGTGCATACACTGGAGGAATACTGAATGTTTTTATTCGTGAGATGAAAAATGCAGCTAATGAAAACTGAGACAACAGAAAAGTGAAATAGACACTTGTAGCCATAATCACGATATATCAGCAGAAGAACACACGGACAAGAAATACCTTTTTACCTAAATAATAAACTTTGGTTTGAATACTCTAATTCTATACTTTATTCATACGGATATTCACTAACTATTACATTACAATAAATCCAGAAACACACATACGCACACCCACATACACACACACACACTCACCTATACACATTTTGCTCAGAAGTTAAATAATCAGTATTTAAAATGGTCCATGAAAATTAGAATAATTTAAAGATCATGATTTATATAAGCAATTATACTAATTACATATTTTTAAATGACTATTCCTAAAAATTGGGAAAGGAAAATCACGTTCTTGTACCTGTTCAAAAAAAAAAAAAACAGTCCCCTACAGCCTGGGCACTGGGTGATGAGCTATGCCCTTTTACCTTCAGGGTACCAATTTAAATCTCCTCTGTATCAGAAGGAGAAAATATTGTTTCCATTTTAATGGCTGTCCAGTGTTCTATGCAAAAATGGATAGGAGGTTTCAGTTCAGTTCTTAGTAGATAGATGCTTACATTATAGAATTGTCACCCAGGAGAAAAGACAAGGACTGAAAGATTATGGTGGAGAGGCACCCTCTCACCCTACATACAGCATATCCCGAGTGTGGGAAGGACACCTAGGGTGCTTAAGAATGCCTTTCAGTTCATGGGAGCTAACTGACTATACCTCATAATTACTGGATTTATTACAATTTGTAAAATCCAAACATTTGCATGTTCATATGTTTTTACATGCAGGGCACCAGCTTGCAGGATCAATGCTGGTGGCCAAATACTCTGATCATGAGGCCACAGGGCACTGAGAATACCTTTTTCTGAATTTTAGCTCCTGAATATTTTAACTGCAAAGTATGATATAAGAACTTTATTGATGATTAATTTGTATCTTAAGCATATCAATCACCTCTTGGTTGCCACGCTAATACTGATTTAGAAAAATACACACTTCAGTTTATATTGATCTGTTGTTCTAATTCGTCATCAGAAGAGTCTAATATGGTTGCTTTTGCAATTTACTTTCAAAGTTATCCTTTTAGGAGATGAAGTAACCAAAAGATATTGAAAATCCAAAGTAAATTACATCGCACCAGTTAAACTTCCCTGAAGGAATGGATACACCCCTGTAATCTGCTCAGCACACAGCTAATAGGCAGGGGATTCAGCTCTGTCTTAATCTTTACTAAACTAAGACTCTCTTCTTGGCACACAACATTTGTCTTCAGGACATCTATCAAATATTTAGTGTATCTTCTAACACAATTAAATTTCCTATTAAATTACAATCTGATTATGAATCAGAGCTTTAAAATGTACATACAATCCAATATTATGTTGTGATACTTATCAAAGCACACCAAAAAGGGACGCTCTGGAAAATATGGTGCCTCATTTTTAAAGCCCTGAACATGTAATTTAAAAATTTTTTTAAATCCCTGGTTTCTTGAAACTGGTTTACTTATAGAAGTTGAGTTTACACATAATTTGCTAATGGAGAAAGGGTCTAAACATACACCCCTAAAGGAAACTAGAACTTGAATACTGCCATAGGAGAACACACAACAGTTGTCATACAAAACAAAGTGAAACCGAATCATAGCTGAATATATATATATATATATACATACATTCACACACACATACAAATCTTGCATAAAGACAGATGGATCAAATATGCATATATTTAATGCCTTTAATACCATAAAAGGAATGTTAGAGAAGGAGGTACCAGATGATAAAGACTACTAAAATTTTTCAAATTAACTAAATTTAACTAAATATAATCTCTAGAGTAAAAATAACGTCAGAATAGGAAAAAGCTTACTTTACTGGGTCTCCTATCCCTCAATGTCATCTAGAGAAAAAAAAATTGCATGTAAAACTGTAAAAAGTAGACAGAGTATCTAGAAGTAATCAATGTTTCAGAATTCATTGAAATTTGAAAAGGAAATTAATATAAGAGAGCTCAACACTAAGAAAAATACAATCATAAGAGAAGAGATCTAAAGGAATCAAGCATGGTGAAGGAGCTTTAAAAGGGTAGCAAGTTTTGGAAATTTCTGTAAAGCTATAGGTTATACCAGGGAACTCGTGGGAGGGCTGAATGGCAGTTTAGTGCGTGGTTCAACAAGGAAAGAAATGTAAGAGAGGAAAACAAAAATGAATATTATTAACCATCTCATAAGATCATTTTCTTCCTTTCCATTAATACGAGTTGCTGTCAACCAACATGTGTCTGCATTCCTTTAAAAATTTATAACAAACCTATAGAACAAATCTATAACCACATGTCGTCTGCCATATGTTTACTGCTGTTAGAGTACAATTGTTTTTGTTAACTCACAATATCTAAATCCTGAAGCTAGAAATAGAATCTAGGTCTTTTGATTTTTAGTTTACCTTAAAAGTTAATGTTAAATGCTGCTTTCTATGAGGTTTCCTAATAATAAGCAGTCAGTTTCCAGTTAATCAGGATAATGGGGAGACAGAGGTCATAGATCACCAAAATTATGACTAAGACAAAGCATAAAGATATATTTTAAATGGAGTCAATGTAAACTTACTTGGTTAAAATTTCATCCAGTTGGCTAATTTAATTATGATGCACGTAGACAATGAAATACATGCAACTGTTTATTAAAAGATGAGGTTGATATATTTATATATGTATATATATATGTATATATGATTGATTGTATAAATAAATGTATAAACATATACATATATTGGAATATAGAGGCAGAAATACATTGTAATTCATCTGAAAATTGTGTGTGTGTGCACATAAAACCTGACTTCATTTTTTACATCTGCAAGGATGTACACCAAAACAGAGTGATTGCCAAAAAAATATGTTCAGTATCAAGAGAGTCTAATCTGCTCTTGTTTTTGCTAGCTAGTTCCTCCTGCAGATCATGGCTCTCTGTTCCTCCTCCCAAAACACTCTCACTTCAATGTCACAAACCCTGGCTCCAGCACATCAACATATTTTCATCCACTTGTTAAACATGAATCCCAGGGTTCTGTTTGTTTCAGGCTAACCTACCAGAATGTTCACCGAAGTTACCTTCCATTCTGAAACCATCAAACAAACACTTTGCCTTCTCAGCCCAGATTAACACCGATTCCGGCATTCCCTGTGCCCCATTCTGACTGAAAAGAGCCTAGCATATCTTTGTCAAGATCACCATGAGGGAGTGCCCTTTCATGGCTTTAGGGCTTTATCTCTTTGTTTTCCAGTCTATTTGAAGAACTTAATCAAGCCTCAAAAAAAATTCATTTATATTTTCTTAAAATTTTTTCCTCTAAACTATAATGCAAATTGCTTAATATTTTCCTTTTTGTCTAATTGTTTGACCATTTCAAGATTTTTTTTCTTGAATGTTAAGCATTATCCTGTTTATGTTAGGCTGACAACATTTTAAGTGCTTGGCTACTCATCTGATGGGTAAGTGGCATAGACGTTCGCAGGTAGCAGGAAACATTGTGTGAAATTTATTAGTTAATACATATTTCTAAACGGTAAATGTCTTCTAATATCTAGGGAGTTTGTTTTGAATCGATTTATAGTGGTTCCATTTCATGTTTAACCACAGTAAATTTGCAAATTGATTAAATATTAATTAATTATATTTACTTTTTAGCTATTGCCTCTGTTGCACCACTAGCTAGTACAGTGTCACATAACTAAATTGAGTAGATAGATAGTACAAATGCATGAGGAAAGGCATTTACTGGGGTGTTGAGACTCTTTCATTTCGTAGAGTCATCATCCCACCCCGTCAGTCCTTTCTGCTTCTTCCCCACTGAGAAAATGAGAAAGAACGAGAGAGAGAGAGAGAGAGAGAGAGAGAGAGAGAGGAGGAGAGAGAGTTTTTTTATTCTTTGGTTTGGGTGTATATTTGCTTCATCTAGGACATTGATAATTAAGCTGCTCAAAATGTTTGCAAAAGATACACTATTTTACTTAACTAGTAATTATTTTACTTAATTTGTCTTTCCCTCAATCACCGAAAACAGATTTAAAGAATATCAATGGTAAAAATGGAAATAGGATATTGAAATGCTAAGTGTAGACAAAGTCTTAGCAGTGATTCCTCCAGGTCTAGAAGTGTATGTGGAGTGTTTTCAGGATTATTTTACCTATGCTAACCCAGCACTTTTGGGAGAAGTCTAGTCCCTAAAATTAACTGTATTCAAAATGACTAAGAATAAGTATATATTAACAACTATGATGTTTAATCAGTAATACCACTCAATTTGATCATTTTAATATAGATTACATATAAATCTGCATTTCAATTACTGAAACACATAGCTATCCCTAGGCCTACAGGATTTTACCTATGTAATTTTTTTACACATATGTGTAGAAACCACCTGTGGTGGTGTGAGCACCTATAAAGTTGTCTTTACAATATTTATGATCTTACTTTGCATAGTCATATACCACATGGCCTATGTATTTAAAAATGTTAGAAATAAAAATTACTGCCTTATATTCCTGAGTGGAATAAAAAGTACGTAAAGGGAAAAAAGGAACATTGGATCCACATGTTCCTTTGAAGCCCTCACAGAATGAAAAATTAAATGGAATAAAACAAAGAGATCAAATGGGAAAAGCAAGGGGAAACAGAGGAAACTAGGTTATAAATTCCTCCAGAGAATTATCCTTATTTTTTAGTTCTTTTGTAACTACCCTCAACACCTACATTGCTGTTTAACATATGGTAGGCTCTCGCTAAATATAGCTGACTTGCTGGGAAGATAGAGCAGTAAGTGTATCCGTTAAGGAGAGAAGAAAGGAATGCCTGGGCAAGATGCAAAGTTATCATTATTCACTCTCCATATTACCTAATTCATATTTTCACCTCCCGTATCACTTATGACATTTTATTGGTTTTCATTTTTTATACCCCCAAATTAATATCTAAATCATCAAGAGAGGCATATTCTCTCTAACATGAACATGCCTAAGTTTCCAAAAGAAAACTTTCTCAGGATCCTACGCAAACACAAAGGACCAAAATAAAACAAAACTACAATATAAACATAACGTACAAAAATGTTATGTCTGGTGACACTGGCCTTAAAAACAAATGCTTTTACTATATTGGATTTTAGACCTTCCTACAGTCTACAGGCTGAAAGAGAAAAGGTCCAATTTCAAAATACTAAAACGAGCTACCTGTCGACCCTTCTTTTCTCTCTTTGCAATCAGAATTGCAGAATTCTCACTGAAGGAATTAAGATTATATTTTCCAGCCTTGGAAATAGAAGATACTATCTTCTTAAAGAGAACACACATCTCAAAAGTTGAGGCTCGAGTATTCAGACAACAGAAAAACCATTCACCAGAATATGTGGCCTTAAAGACAGTTTAAAATATGCATCTCTTTTTTCCTATGACTATTTCCTGTTGTTCTTCTAGGAAGGTAGGAAAGTGAACCTGTCAACCTAGTTTGGCAACCAAAGACCATAGGAGAAATTATCCTTCAGGGAAACAGTCCTAATACAATTGTTTTTAAAGTAATCAGCTCCAAAAATCAAAATTGCAAAATATTCTGAGTTTGTGGAAACATAAAAAATTTTTAATTCAGAGAAGTAAACTTGTGGTTACTTTCATTACCATAGAGAGCATAATATTTCAGAGGTGACATCTCCATTACCAACAGGTACCGTAACAAGGTTTGTAAAAGCATGGAAAAAGAATTTTTTTTAATGCATGAAAAAAGAACATTGTTATATATAATTAAGAGGCAAAGTCATTTAGGAGACAGTCCAGTCCAGTACCATAAGGGTGTGGGTTTGAATCTCACCTGTGCCATTTGCTAATTATGTGACCATGAGCAAGTCATGTAACTTCTCTGTAACACAATTCAGTAAAATTGGATTATTACTATAAGAAAAATACAGCTACCTAGAGTTTCTATTTCAGATCTGTTCAGTGGAGAAAGTTAGTCCTTGCGATTCAAGTTATTTCTTAGCCCAATGCCATAAATATTCTTAAAGTAGAAATATATGCAGGGAATTTCAAAGAACAAACATCAAGCACTTTTGGTGCATAAGACCATATCTATGTGTGTATGAATATGTTAAATATACATCAAAAATCTCCCAAAGTCTACATAAGAAATGATTGGTAGCATTTCTCTCTGGGAAGTGAGACTGGGAGTTTTAAGGGGGAAGAGCTCAGGAAGGGAGATTTTAACTTTCATTTTATTCCCTCCTGTAATGTTTAAGCCTTTAACAATGTACATATATTATTACATAATTCAAAAAATAATTTGGAAGACAAACAAATTATCTCAAACATCAGCAAGAGGTAATATCATCTTTTTCAGTATATGAAAGTAATTAATCCCTGCTCCTTTTCTCACAAAGACTGAATGATCTATGAAACTTAAAAGTATAAAAATTACCAAAAATAATTCATTTCTAACAGGAGATTAAAATGGCAATAAATGATTTTCTAACAATGCCTTGTAGGTACATGATGCCTTTGGGCTAATGACTAACATTTGTATTGCAAATAGTACAAAATATCCTCAACATATGGTCCTTAAGATGTAATCAACCACTATTACTATTACCACCACCATTTTCATAATGATGACGACTACAAACACCTTAGAAAAAATGGAAACACTTTCAGGATAGGGAACAGGATCATTCTTATGTGTCTTCATATCTCCGTTGCATACCACAATGCTTAGCACATGATAGATTTTTAATAATTAGTTGTGGAATAACTAAACAAATGAATAAATTTTAAAATGAATGAATAAATGACACAGAAGCATACCAATTCAATACTTGCTCCAAACTCTTAGTGACCATACTGGAGATGGTCCACTCTTTCATCCTCAGCTCCATCTTGCTTAGAGAACCTGCTTCTTAGAGTAAATCTTCTCTGCTAACTGGCCAGGGGCTCCTGCCTTTGCTCTAGGTTGATGGGACCAGAAGTGGAGACTGACATGAACTAAGCTCCTAGATTCTCTTATTTGTCATTTGCTTCTTTCTATTGGACACTTGAACAAGAAAGCTAAATTTGGGTCATGTGAAAATGGAGGAACAAAAGTCAGTATCCAGAGGTGGAGAGGAACATATCTAAAACTCAAGAGAAAAGAGATGAGTCCCCTCATGAGGCTCAACTACAATTAGCCTGGGTTTTCTGAGCCACCACTATATTCTTTCAAAAATTAATTTTTTCAAACTTTATTTATTTTAAATGAGTTTCTGTTCCATGCAAATAAGCATTGAGACTCCCCGTACAACAACTACCTATAGAATTTTGACTACATGTTCTTGCTTCTCCCACTATTAATACAGATGAATGATAAATATCTATATCTAAAGCCAATCCCTCTACTTGTGCACTGGATCACATTCCTTCTCGCCTACTCTGGGAAATGTAATCCAGCAATTCATCCCTTTCCTGACTACATCAACAATTTTTAGCTATCTACTGGATTAATCTTTTCAGGATGTACAAAGTAGCTGTTATTTTCTCTCATCTTAAAACAAAGCAAAACCTCTGTTGAGCCAGTGGTGTGATAGAGCTGGCTCATGCCAGCTTTCAAGAGCCCGTTGTGCACATCTGTTCTCAACTCTTTATTCAGTGAAATCAGCCATGACTGGGGGGTATTTACACTACTGAAGTTGGCAAAAGCTACAAATCAAACTTGTTTTTTCCCCAGAGAACCGGTTGTTAAGTACCTACCAGCATACCACTTTCTTGACCTCATGATCTTCACCAAGTATTATCCGTTGTCTTTGCTACCCTTTCCAGCAAAATATATAAAAAGAGTTGTGCATAAACATTTTCTCCATTTTTTTCACTTGAACCCATTACAATCAAGCTTCTGTCCCTAATACTCCATGGAAACTGCTCTTATCAAGGTCTCCAACGACTTCCGCATTGCTAAATCCAGTGGTCAATGCTCAGTCCTCGTATGACTTCATCTATCAGCAACATTTGACCCAGCTGATCATTCTTCTCCTCCCTCACGGGTCATTTCTTCTGTCTCCTTTGTATGTTCTTCCTCTTTGCTCTGACGTCTTAGTGTCAGAGTGCTCCAAGGCTCATTCATTGGGCCTATTCTCTTCTCCATCTACACCCGCTCCCTTGATGCCTACTTTCAGACTCATGGCTTCAAATACTATCTAGAAGCTCGTGGCTCCTCAATCTATATCTCCAGCCTAGACCTTTCTCTTGAATTCCACACTTTTAGATCCAACTGACTACATCTCCATTTGGATATCGAAAAGATATCTCTAACTCAGCAAGTTCAAAACTGTACTTTTAATCTTCCTTCCCAAAACCGTTTCACCAGCAATCATACATCTAAGACAATAGCAATACCACCTTTCCAGTGGCTCGAGCCAAAAACCTTGGAGTTATCTTTGATTTCCTTCTTACTCTCACACTCCACACCCAGTCCATTAGGAAATCTTCTTGGTTCTACCTTCAAACTAGCTCCGAAATGTGCCATTTCTCACCCTACTCCATTACTGCTAACCTGGTTCAAACCTATAGCCTGGATTATTCTAAGAGTCTCTGGTAAAGCCCTGTACTGTACTGTTACCACAGTGCCCATATTGTTAAAAAGCCAAATGACCCCTTCAAAAGTAAAATCAGAAGGTGTCACTTCTCTGCTCAAAACCCTTGGATTACATCCTAGTTTGCTCAGAGTAAAGGTCAGAACCCAGATAATGGCCTACAGGCCCTTCATGATCTAGCCTCCTGTTAACTTCCTGAACCATCTTCTAGTTATCTCCCTCTCACTCATCCTTTTCTGACCACACTGAGGCTGCACCTTGAATACGCTAGACATGCTTCTGCCTTCAGGCTTTTGCTCTACCTGTTTGCTTTGCCTGAAACTGTCTTCTCCCATCTATGAACTTGGCTAACTGCCTTACTGCCTTCCAGTTTTTCCTCACATCTTCCCTATTCAATATATTGCAATTTATCCACCAAACCTCTACCCTCAGCACCCTGTTCTTTTTCCATTTTTCATTGCACGTACTACCTCTTAATCTACTTTATAATCTACTAATTTAGTATGTTTATTGTCTGCCTTTCCTCATAGAACATAAACTTCATGAGGGCAGGGATTATTGTCTGGTTTGCTGATGACCCGAGTATTTAAGGTGGTCTAGCTCCTAGTAAATTCTCAATAAATATTTATTGAAAACAAATTAATAAATGAACAGCAAAGAGCATGTGGCAAAGACCTTACTGCATTAGCACACAGAAATAAATCTGTGGTTATAAAAATTAGAAGTTCTAGAATTGTTTCCCTAATGAAATTTTTGCTTCTACAGTTTTCTGGTTGAAATTTAAAATTTACAGAAGAAATGCAGCAGTATTCCCACAACTGTACCTAAACCTCTCTCATATCTGGGACTCAAATCCTGGCTCATATAAGAGTTCACAGCTCCTATAGGAGTTGTGCATTTATCAGTGGTGACACAAATGTGCCCGTGTAGTATTTTGTACATATGGTGTTAACTTTTATGCTTTAATATATATGTGCAATATGTCTGAATTATACTTGCTCTAGGAACCATCACTTTTATTTTACTGACTTTTGTGTATTTAAAACCTCAGTCATAATACAGTATTGAATTAAAGTTTTTTTGGCTGTTTAATTTCCACAGAAGTAAGAAAAAGAACAATTGTTTTAACATTCAATTTTCTTCATGGCTTGTACAATGCAAAATTCTCCAAAGTTTAGGAAGTGCATGAGACCTAAATATTAGAAAATGGATGTGAAGTCCCCAAACATCTCTGAGTCAACTTCAAGGAGGTTTCTAACACATGCTTATTATGCCTAAGTCATCTAAAATATGTCCAATAAAAGAATAATGTGTGGAGCTATAAATATATTGATGAAATACACTCATTCAAACGTGAATTAAAAACTTATTGTAGCCAAGGACACAGTCATTTCAAACTGAATCTTACTCTTCAATTTAATCGTATAGTTATGACAACACAAGAAAACATCTGAAAAAGAGTGCTTAATTAATTTTAAATGTCATACGCCCATTTAAACAAAGACAACAAAAAAGAGTGAACACAAATATAAGGAGGTTAAAAAACTTAATTTAAAAGAAAACATAAGAATCTCCAACACAGAAGAATAAAAATTAAGAGTATGTATTATGAATATATCATGTTAATTTAGTATTAACTAAATTAATAACTAGATTGGATAGCTTTTAAAAACCTATATAACTAATTGATATGTAAATATTATATAAACCCATAGATATACCTAAGAAAGACTTCAAAAAATTTTGCAAACACATAAAGTGAAATATAATTCTACAAAATAAAAAGATCAATCGAATAAAACATCTTCAAATACTGTATGGATTGTATTCAAGCTTACTTTCATCTATATTTATCAGAAATTTTATCATAATTGAACTACAACACATTCTTGGCCTATGGACATGAAGAAATAGGGCCCAGGCTATAACCAAAGACAACGATTATTGGCAGGGCAGTGGCATGGCCCAGATTTTCTAAAAAAGTTTTAATTTCAAACATTCTCTCCCTACTTATCAGTTCAAATGTGAAGTTTGAAAATTCTCTTTGCCTATTGTAATTCTGAATTTATAAAAATTAAGAAACAATTTGAATTAACATATATCCATCCAAAAAAATAAGATTTTAGGGAGAACATATTATTAACCCTTTAATTCAATACTTTTTTTTTAGTACTTTGGCATCATCAGTTGTGTATAAATAATGTACTAGTAATAACCAATTCTTGTCTTTTTGACCTGGAGGATCTCTACTTGAAAAATCTTATTAGCTGCAAGTTTTATTGAGTGAAAATAAACTGTATTTTTTTAAATTTCACAATTTATTGGTTTATAAAACCTAGACAGTTACTTAACCAAATAACAAATACCTAAGTAGGCTGCTTGAAATCCTGTTCACTTATACACTCACAGTCAGGTCCAATAACCATAGAATCACTTGCCTTTGCTAGAGGTAAAGGACTCCCCCAGGGAGGAACAGTTTTTCTAGAACTTTCTGCATAGGTCCACTTTGATATTACTTACAACTCTCCTTTGAGAATTTCCTAACAGCAAATAAACACAAAGAACAACCAAAACATCAGGGAAAGATTGACCCTAAAGGTAGGACTGTCCTAGTTGTTCAGCTTTACTTGTACCCCAGTGGGCGAGAAACCAAAAGAGTGTGCTGTAATTACTTGTCTATCAGCTCAGAAGCCAGCACAGGAAGAAGGTGAGCAGACCACAAGGTGAAGTGGGATGATGGGGAAGACCAGCCAGGAGCCCAGGAATCAAATGCCCCCCTCACTCTTCTGTGGTTATTGATGCATAGATGTTTGTGCAGCTCACCCCTGCTTACCATCTTGCTTTCATTTCTCACTTTTTTTTTTTTAATCTCCATAATTATCTGCTAACTTCCTATTAACATCTATCAGAAAACCTGGCTCCAGTTTTGACCAGCCTACGGGCATTAGGTTGAATTGGGTCATGGAAAATATGAAATAACTGATCTAGTTTCCACAAAGTCTTTCATGGACTGAATGGAAATTATTCAGAAAGCACTGAAGGAAATAAATATTCATATTTTATCTTTCTGTCTGTATTTCTCTCTTTCATGGTCTTTTTGTATTTGTTTTTGATGGGAATCTGTATCTCTAAGGAAAGTTTAAAAAAAAAAAAACGAAACTGCAGCCAGTACCTGAATTATCTTAAGCTAATGATAATATGCCAGACAGAGGGTATGAATGGGTTGAGATTTATAATTTTCAATGAATATTTTCAAAGTTTCTCTGTATCATCTATACTGTCTTCTGGTTAATATAATTTTTTTAAAAGTCACCTTCAAGGTTGAAATATGACATGTTTCTGATGAGGAAAGCAGAAACAGAGAAAACAAAGGAGGCAAAAAATAAATAAAATCAGGCTTAACAAATACTTTATATTTATTCAACAATTATTCATTGGCTCCAAAAATTATTGCGTGCCTACCATGTGCTAGGGAACAGAAAAGTAAATAAGTTCCTGCCTTCATATTATAGTATTGAGACAGACAATATACCATAAAAATCAATTAATAGTGATAGCTGCTGTGGAGAAAGAGAGTAGAGTGGGGTGAGGTTTCAGTGGGGTGGGCCAGGATGTTCTATCTGAGCTGGTGACCTGGGGGCAGTACAGGTAATAAAGGGAGGAAGCAAGTCCTGTACCTGGCTACCTGTGGGGGATGAAGGCATTCCAGGAAGAGGGAGCAGCAACGATAAAGGCTGTGCCACAGGGGTTCTGAAGAGCTGCAAAGAAACCAGTGGGACGGAGCACTGGGTTTGATGGGCTGTGAGACAAGCAATGAGGCTGGAGAAAGAATCAGGGGCCAAATCATATGGGGCCTTATGGGCCCTGATAGGTCTTTGAATTTATTCTAAGTGTGACAGAAACTCATTGGAAGATGTGCCATTATTTGATCTACCCTTTTGAAACTTCACTGGTTTGCTGGATTGAGAATGCATTGTAAGGGGCCAAGAGTGGAAGCAGGAAAACCAGTTGTGGGTCTAATGCAGGAGGACATCCCAGAGACGATGGTGACTAAGACTAGAAATGGGAAGTCAGGGACTGGAAAGAAGGGTCAACTTTGGGATACACCTTGAAGGTAGAGCCAGCACAGATTGCTGATAGGGCTGGATGTACTGTGTGAAAGACAGAGAGGAGTCGGGGATGAATCAAGAAATTTGGGCTGAGCAACTGAATGATGGTGATGCTAATACTCCCTGAGATGAAGAACGCTGGGGGGAGGAGAGGTTTGCAGAGTTGAGGCTAAATGAAACCAAGTGTTCTGTGTTAAACAGGTTAACGTGGAGATGCCTATTAAATGAGGATAAGCAGTGGGAGCTTGGAAGAGGCAGGTGCTAGAGATAAACACTTGGGGTCATCAGCACGTAAAGGGTATCTAAGCCAGGGGAGTAACGTGTGGTTGCCTCAAGAGTGCGGGTCCAGAGAATGACATGTAGGAAGACTGGGCCCTGGAACACACCGGGATGGCAAGGTGGCAATGAGAAGGAAGAGGAGGATCCAACAAAGAAAGCTCAGGAGACAGAAGTGAGGTAGGAGGGAAACCAGAGATGCGATGTCCAGGAATACTAGCCACGAAAGTGTTCCAAGCGTATCAAATGCTGTTGCGATGGCAAAGATGAGGATTGGAAGTTACAGTAGAGAGACAAGTATAAAAGCCTGACCAGAGTGTGGTCAAGAAAGAGGAAGAGGTAAGTGTGCAGAGAAAACCAGTACCTTAGCAACAGCCTTTTGCCAAATTAGCAAAGTTATCGCCTGGAATTGTGTTTCAGGTTTTTCCTCAGCTCTTAGCTGCTTAGTTTTCAGCCTGGCCTCCAGTCATTTTAGTATTGAACTCCTGAGTTCAGTGTTTGGTGCTGCAGTTCGAGCTTCCTTTTGAGCAGTTTAAGTAAGAAAAAAGAGAAGGCAGAAAGCATGCAGGCACTTCAATTTAGGATTCTTCTATAAACCTATCTTGTTGTTAGCATTATATTATGTTAATTATCTGATGTTAATATTTATGTAGTTATTTTTTCTCTATATTTGCCTGAGAGAAGAAGTTAAAGAACTACAAAGCATTCAAATGACAGAATTTTTTAAAGCCTATGTTGCAATTAACGAGTGTTTAGTTAAATAGAAGTAGGCTTTGAGGACATCAGGTGTCTGAGATCATTTTGAAAGAGTAGCAGGAAAGTGATAGACTTAATGTGATTGCTGCGATTTTTCTTTTATTTTTCCTTTCCTTCTCTTACCACAAAACAAAATGAACCATTACACAGACAGGTGAAAAGTATACTCTCATACCCCAAAGAATTTTCCAGCTGTTTTCCTATTTCTTTTTGAACTTTATCCTTTCCTCAGTGTACCTCTTATTGACTTGAACAAGAATATTATGAATAAGAATTACAAGACAATATTAAAGGAAAAAATACTTGAAACAATGAGCAAAACAGTTTCACTTTAATGTATTTGCATGTATCCAAAATTTTCTCCTATATCAAGATCCAACTGAAATAAACCTCCATTGAGACCTTCCCAATCCCCTCCTCTTGGAATAAATTTCTCTCACCTGTAAATTTTAATAATATTTTATCTGTAAATCTCATGTTTTTCATTCATCCAACAAATACTCATTGAGTGCTTATCATGGGCTGGCACTCCTCTAGGTGCTTCAGATGTATCAGCAAACAAAAAGATCCCTGCCTTATAGAGCTGAGATTCTAGCGAGGAACAGACCACAAACAATAGACATCATAAACAAACCATCACCTAGTGTTTAGAAGGTGATCAATTCTGCGGTAAATGTAAATGAAATGTAAATGTAAAGCATGATGAACAAATGTAAAGCATTTCATGATGATGAAATGTAAAGCAGAGGAACAAGGTGTAGGGGTTCCAATTTTTAATACAGGGATTAAAGTAGGGCTTACTAAGAAGGTGAAATCTTAGCAAAAACCAGAGGATTTGAAGGAGGGGAGGGAGTCAGCAACGTGGATATATGGGGAAGAGCATTCCAGGCAGCAGGAGAAGCCAGTGGAAAGCGCTAGAAGAAATACACCTGGCGTTTTTAAAGAAAGCAAAGAGACCAGAGTGGCTTGAGGGATGTGAGGGAGGGAAAGAACAGTAGGAGATGGGGCAGAGGCTCATGGGGTGAGGGTTTGAAGGGCAGATTATGGCAGTGAAATGGAAGCTATTACAGAGTTCTGAACTGAGGAGTGCCATGACCTGACATTGAATTCAAAAGGACCCTCTCGCTGCTGTGTTGAGGATATCTGGGCTGGATTGGGGATGGGGGCGAAATACGAGTAGCAAAAGCAATTAGCAGACCCCACAGTTATCGAACAAGAAATGATAATGACTCATACTCAGTGAGGACAGTGGAGCTGATAAGAAGTGGTTGGAGTCTTTTAGCATTGCTTTTTTAAACTTTTGTCATATATATGTGCATATCTCATCACCACTTCTAAACTCTACACTCCTTGAAACCAGGATTTGGGTTCATGCTTACATTTCCAACAAGGGGCGCTCAGTCATATGTTTAATGGCTAAACGAATGAAAGGTCACTAGACAAAGAATCTAACTTATCCATCTCTATGGCACACCCTGAATTTCAAGGCATATTTATGAATGGACAATAGCACCACCAAGAGCATCAATTTTGAATAAGAAAAGCAGAAAAAAAGTCTGCACACTGCGTAACTGATGGCAAATAATATAAAGGGAAAGATGTGTTCATACATGTGAGTTTTACTTAATTGCTTACAAGTTTCTAGAAGTAATCTACTGCTACTGCATTTTCTCTGCTTTCTCCTTAAGGTAAAATAGTAGCCAAGGGAGAAAGAAATTTCTAGAGAATACAGGTTCACAGTAGGTTTTGTCTTAGAAATATTTATCATTACAAGAGCCAGTCAAATGACATTCCATGATGCTAACCCTTAGTGTAGTGAACACTGCAGGGAAGAAATCTATCTCTGTCTTCAAATTCCATTATACATAATAATAAAAAAGAAAACAACAAATACATGTAAAATAAATAACTTCTCCAATACATACATATGTGGCATTACAATAGCCAACCAATGCAATCATTTGGCATTAAATCAAATTTCTGAAACTTCAGTGTAGCAAGAGGGAAATTCCTTCAGACAAAAGGATGCACAATGATGTCCATTCATAGTTACAGAATATAGCTAAAGAACTTTTCTTTTTAAATAAAGTGATCCAGGTTTGAAAAACGCAACATCTAATTTGGGTATAGAGTTCAAGAAAAGCTGCTACAGATAATGTGGAAGTAATTTACTACATGTACATATGAAAAACTGGGAAGGGGGCAGATTTCCATCTCTCCCTTAAAATATGCCATCAGAGTGTGGGTTCTAGGCTGCTACAATTCCTAACTGAGTCTGTAATCTGGAGGACTTCATCTCTCTCTAAAATATGTCCCCTAATTCCACTTTCTTTAGGAACCATGGAGAAGATTAACTTCAAATTATGATAAATCTAGTTGAAAAATATCATCCTGAATTAAGGTTAATGCTTTGAGACAGTGGTTCTTCCATATAATTATTTCACAAATATTTATTGAGCCCAATATTTCCTGGCAAAATATACAGTCACTACCTTTGAGAAGTTCAAAGGAGGAAGAGAAACAAACAGGCAGTGAAACAGTTTGACAGTGCTCTGATAATGCAAGGCCCAAGGTGCTGCGGGCACCAGGGTGGGGACACCCTGACAAAAACAGGGGAGCTAGGGAACCTTCACCATCGTGTTTTGAAGGATAAGCAAAGCTGGCCAGAGAAAGCAAAGGGAAGGCGAATTTTCAGTAGAGGGCAGGCATAATCCTGAGCTGATATTTTAGAACAATTGCCTCAACAACAGTGCCAAAGATAGACTGACAGAGGCGGGCAGGAGGTGGGAGGATCATTTCAGAGCCTTAAAGGAAAAAAGTTAGGAAATAATGAGGGTCTGATTATAGAAAATGACGGTGGGCATGGAAAGAAGGAGCAAGTTCAAAATATATTTAGGAAATAGGCCGTAAAAGTTGTGGTACTGATGGACTAGGGAGAATGAAGGAAAGTGAGGGGCTTAGGACAACTGTCAGCTCTCTAGGTGAGAGGCTGGGTGGATGGAGGGCTGTGCTCCAAAGTAAGGAATGCAGGAGTAAAAGCAAATAACAGCAGAGAGAATTCTTTTGAAAAATCAAAATAAAAGATCTGGCATGATACATATTTGAGATTATGACTGAATTTATAAATATAAATCTGTGGTCTGAAGATATTCTACCCACTGAGCTTATCCAAAGTCATGAATAGTACAGAGATCACTGAGGAATACTTACACAAATTTCCTTCCTTTTCTCTGGTCTCCAGATGCAAAGTATTGATAAGATAGAAACTAGTAGACAGTATAGATTTTAAATACTTGTGTCTGGTGAATATTTACCAATTTTGGACCTTCTATTCTGCAGTCAGAAGCATGGCTTCTTTTTATTTTAAATTTTTATTGGAGTATAGTTGATTTACAATGTTGTGTTAGTTTCAGGTGTACAGCAAAGTGAATCAGTTATACATACACATATATCCACTTTTTTTTTTTTTTTTTTTTTTTTAAGATTCTTTTCCCATATAGGCCATTACAGAGTATTGAGTAGGGTTCCCTGTGTTATACAGCAGGTTCTTATTTGTTATCTATTTTATATATAGCAGTATGTATATGTCAGTCCCAATCTCCCAATTTATCCCTCCACCGCCATCCCCTGGTAACCGTAAGTTTGTTTTCTACATCCATGACTCTACTTCTGTTTTGCAAATAAGTTCATTTGTACCCTTTTTTTTTAAGATTCTACATATAAGCGATATCATATGATATTTGTCTTTCTGTGTCTGACTTACTTCACTCAGTATGACAATCTCTAGGCCCATCCATGTTGCTGCAAATGGCATTATATTGTTCTTTTTTATGGCTGAGTAATATTCCACTGTATATATGTACCACATCTTCATTATCCATTCCTCTGTTGATGGACATTTAGGTTGCTTCCATGTCCTGGCTATTGTAAATAGTGCTGCAATGAACATTGGGGTGCATGTATCTTTGCAAATTACATTTTTCTCCGGGTATATGCCCAGGAGTGGGATTGCTGGGTCATATGCTAGTTCTATTTTTAGTTTTCTTAAGGAACTTGCATACTGTTCTCCATAGTGGTTATACCAAGCATGGCTTCTTCTTGAAAACTTTTCTTCTACTCTGTCTCCCACAACGAAATCTTAGCATACCATATTTTAGTGAACATTGATGTATAACGGAAAGCAGAGTAAAACAATAATAATTTTCTAAATATTTGACTTTCCCTACAAGTTAACAGTGGTGACTTTTTCATCTGGGATTCTAATTTCAAATTAACTCACTCATTAAAATTCACTCAATACACTGTGAAATTTCATTATTCAAGGACTTTCTTACTGTAAAAAGAAGATGAAAAATCTCTCTGATTATTTGTCATTTTTGTGTTTGTATTTTCTCTTTTTTTTTTTCTGCTTCCAAATCTGCACTGGAACATCAACAATGTCCATGAAATGAATCCCTTCTGCAAGCAGGACATCCTGAGTTATAAATATGATGTATCACTCTGCACAGCTCCCATTAAATAATTTCTACAGTTTCAATAGTAACAAAACTCTTGAATAATGCACCCTAGTATTGTCTATTTCAAGACCTTTAACACCAGAAACATCAATGAGAAAGCTTTATATCTTTATATTTCTACACTCATAAATAATCGTAGACTACACAAGTATGATCCACCAATAGAAGGCTTCCATTCCAAATCTACAGATTTTATCAACCTATTATAAAATAAGGAAGCCCTGTATGCCCAGCAATAAAAAGCACTGTCTAAATCAATGTTTTCAAATTTCAGGTCGTGACCCATTTATGGATCATGAAATCAATTTGGTGAGTCACAGAATTTTTACAAAATTAAATAGAATTGATGGCGTAGATTATATCAGAATGCATTACATTTTATAAGAGCATGTGTGGTTTTGTGAAAGTTTTGTAAATATGTATGTACTAGATCCTAATGTAAATTATTTCTTACCAAAAGTCGCATTCAAAGAAATGTGAGAGTCACTGTTTAAATACCTTGTCCATGGGTGTTGTTAAGAAATGTCAGGGGTTTGTAGCTCAAATATGAAGTGAAAATAAATTTTATAAAATGGGAAGATTAATTTTTGTACAACACCCCTCGGAAAATCAAGCACTCACTTATTTCAAGCTGTCAAGTATCTTACAGAATAATACCTAACAAATAGGATCAAAGGTTTCTCCCATACTGTGTTTTGTTACTAGGAATGATTGGTCCAACATCACTAAATAACAGATTTTCACTTGCTTGATTTAGCCTTGCTATTTAATAGTAATTATAGACAGAACTCTCATTCAGTTGCATTGATCTTATATTTAACTTTAGAATAAATTCAGAGCTTGAAACATAAAATATACCGTATGAGTCTTTAACCCAGGAGGACCCTTAAAAGATAAGAAAGCAATTATAATCCTCATGAAAAACATACAAATGCATATGTCATCATTATTACAACCTATGCACACACACCCAAACATGTTGTTAGTATGTACAAACTTTAGGATATTCTACTGTGCTTAAAGAGTAAGTAAAGAACAAAAATACAATTCTAATGATTTTGCTTCACTGTAATTTTATGAGAAGTCTAGGAAACATAAAAGTTACATACAATGTTTTATTTATGCCACCAAGAATAAATTTTATCCATGGAGATGGTGAAAAACTTAGCTTAATATCACACGACCCAGTTATTCCTTGCTTGTGATTCCTTAATTTATATTTTTGCAAATAAGTTTTAGATCAGTTGTTATCAATAAAGTATCAGTCATGAGTTTTACCTTGAGATAGTTTAAACTTGAAATAGTCCTCTTGTGAGAGAGCTATAGTAAATACGAAGTTCATATTTTATTTCATTCCTATCATTCCATTCCTTAGGTTCTTTATGGTGTTTTTAAAAATCCATAATATAATTCTATGAGAGTTAACATAATAGACTGTAACAGCTGTTATGGTCTATTGTGTAAATAAGTAATTACAGAATTTACAGACTATCATGTAAATATGTAATTATGGACTTTTTAAAATGTGCATTATTTACTCGATAGTCTATCGTTTACATATGTAATTATGGACTTTAAAACATGTATTATTTACTCAGTCTGTAACAGCTCCTTGGGACAGAGTCATTCTGGCCTATCGGGTAAACATGTAATTACAGAAATTTTTAAAATATGTATTATTTATCTGATAGTGCTGCTTACAGATTATCACATCCATACGCAATCACAGATCTTTAAAAAATGGTTACCATTACTTTGTATAATGCTTCTGCAAGTCAACTCAGAGACTTTCAGTTCATGGATCAGTTGTCCAAAACTATGCAGATTATCCAAAACTATCCATCATATAGAATATTTGCAAAGAATAGTGGTTTTCTGCAAGTCACCTAAGTAAATTTTCAAGTTTCCCCCCAAATGTTAAAGAACTGACCTCAAAAAGAGTAAGTCATTTGATAGAAAGGATGCTTTTATAATAGTCTCTAGCTCAAGGTTCTATATTTCATTTTTCCACAGTTATCTACATTACCATAATTATTTTGAAAAGCCAAAATTTCTTAGTATATTTGGTTTCTTTCAGGTAGGGTCTGGAATGCATTTCACCTATTTTCTTCTTTCATATTCAGTTATGAACATCTTACGATGACGATTTAAACCACTTGCCAATTTCTGTGATGTAAATACTCCCACCAAGACTGATTTCAAGCTACCAGAGGGATATCACTTAACTCAGAGTGCCACTTAACAGCTGAACCATAATTGCTAGTTGTAGTCTATTTCACCACACCACTGCCTCTTAGGCCATTTCAAATTTCATTTATTGACTTGGGTACCTGAATCTTATTTGCCATAAACTCTGAAGGAGTCAGAAACAAAAGCCCAAGTGCTAAGGGCACCTCAGGGATTTAAAACTTAAAATTCAGTGACACACCCTCAATTAAGAGTCAGTTGTGACCTCTGTAGTGACCTCTTCCTTGGTTCAGAAGATGCCTCAACTCCCTCTTAAGTGTGTTGAGCAGTACTCTGAGGTTGAGGGGTGGGGAAGGCATTGTTCAGTGCATGGGACAGAAGACCAGTCTTGAGATGACTCAATACAATTGAGGTACACCTACGAAAATGGTTTGGCAAGAATGTTTTAGAGGTAATTTAAGTATCAGTTGGTGGTTAGGCTGGAGAACTTTAAGATCTCTTCTAATCCTATGATTTTATGTTTTTGTAATTGAATAAATAAATGAGATAAATGTTAAATATATCACATTTCAAGAAGCCATCCATAGTTCCACAGTTGTATAGTAACAGATTTAATTGCCATTTTTGACTGAGTAATAAGTTGTAAGCTCAGCTAGGCAACTCTGGAAGATGGACCTTTAAGCAAAATGCTGTAAAAATGAACTTCAGACACTGCTGATACCAAAACTAAGGACATTAAAGATGTGCCTTTTATTTTAATAACAAACTTAAACATTGTTCTGAGTTGAAATTCAGAAACTGAAATTTTTTAAAACTTCCCTACTTGTTTACTCCAGTTTTTTAAAATCTCTGATTGAATATTCAAAGATAAATCATAAAGGTGCATAGTATAACCAATGGTTATTAATTATTTCAAATACTCCTCATTTCAAATTTAGAGGAGACTACACTGATCCCCTTATAGAGTACAGACAAGGGATCCGCGCACATATACGTGATTAATTCTCTCTACGATAGTGTTAAACACATCATACCATGTGGTCAATATACTAGATTGCTAGGGTGAAAGAGCTTTCAGGGAATTTCCAACCAAAGGGAATGAGAGGGTATATACATTTGTCTAAGATGCTTATAAGATTTTGTTTCATTCACCACTCAAAACACCCTGTGGAAGACAGGACCTTCCATGGACACTAAATTTTAGTTGTGTGGAACTTAATCAAGACCTGACACCATGGGTTGCATACCTTCAGGGAGAGATTGTGTTCCACAATGTTTAAATCCCCATGTAGAGCAAAACACAAAATATACACTACATTAGAGTATCACATGGCCAATGACTGACTAGAGAGCATGTCAGGAAGAGGGCAGGTGCTGCCTGCCAGAGGCTGCAATTTAATATCCTGCTATAAAAGCAATAGGAGGCTCCTGTTCATCTGAAACCTAGAACAGTGAAATAAAAATAATAAAAACAGTGAACAATTCAAAATTGGCATGTTACTCCTACTGGCTGTTTATGTGCCCGGATCTTCTACCATGCCAGAGTTGCAAACTGTGTCCAGTCCTCTGAAACAACTGGGCTCTTCTTATTTGTAAGGTGGAGTTTGGAGTAGTGAGGGATTTACTATATAGGAAATTCTGTTTTCTTTGTCTGAAAGAAATGGGTGTAATATATGTCTCAATGGTTATTTGAGGAACTTGCTTATTCTGGGTTTATTAAAAGGCTGAACTACATAATTTTAAAGACTTCAACAGTTAACAACCTGAGGCATAGAAATGGGAAAGGTAAGTCAGAATTTATAAATGTTCATTTCATCCAGGTGCACCTCACTTTAAACAATAAATGCATCCCAGAAGTGAAGTGAAAATAAAATACTTATAAATCGAATCGTATTTTAAATTAACTAGGGATATGGTTACGTAAAGGAAGCTTCAGCTGGTTCTTTGCTAATGTGGATGGCTGATTTGCAATTTGTCAGTTTCAGATATATGAATTTTCACGTGTTAAGTTTTAAAGCAGAGTGCATATATATATTTATATACGTGTATATACTTGCAACTCTATGTCCTTTCAAATATTCTAAAAGTCATACAGTTAAGATCAAAATACAGTAAAGGCATACAGGAAAATACATGTTTAGCTTGATCCACATGAATTTTCTGGGTTTAAACAAACGTGGAATATTTGCTTGAACAAGGATGTGTTAGAAAATGAAAAACAAAGGTTTTCACGATTGCAGTTAGTTATCTGTGAAGTGGGAGTGCCAAGCAGTAAAACTCCGTGTCCACTTGGCTGCAACAATTAATATGGAGCTATTTTCAAGGTGGGATTATGGGCAATGGAACCTCTAGGGATGGGCTGTTTTGCCCATGCGTTAAATCCTCATTTTTGTGTGAACTTAATGAAAAGATTGCAATATGTTCTGTCAGTGGTTCCTAGAGCATGGAGATGTCTCTTTCTTTTTCCCCTGAGTAAATATAGTGCGATTTGTGCTGCATTTTATGGATGGAAATGTAAAGAAAGTGTGTGCTTTTAACTTTGTTGAAAAGTCCTAAAGATAGACTTAAAATCATGTAGGGAAATGCAGTTGGTCTAAGGATGTAGCATTGACTGGATACACAATCAGTACATTTGGAAACTTTGCTGTGTTTGGGGAAAACCTCTAACTTTGTAAAATATCAAGGAGAAAGACGAGTTTTTCTATAGCATTTTAAATTAAGCAGTAGCTATTTTCAATGGAAGCTTGTTGGTCTGCTCTAAAAAAGTTTTTATTTATTATTCTAACTAATTTGAATTCACAAGTATGATGTGCTCCAGCCAGGATAAAGACTGGCTATGCACAGAAATGTTCAGATGTTGTAATACAGTCAAGTGTATGCTTATCTCATTTTGATAAAAGAGACTGTTTTTAGGATAGCAAACAAATGCACAGTACTAAGTAACAAAAAGCCCAGAGCAGCATGGAAAGGCACAGAAACCAACAGGTCCCTCACATTTACTATACATGCCAGTAGGTATCCAGTCAGCTTTCAGGCTCCCCTAGCAAACCCTCCATACCCTAGGTACATCAGTGAGGAGGGCCTCTTAGAGCTGAACTGATACTCAGATATCTCTTTGAAGCCAAGGGTCACCCAGAGATACCCATGTAGTCAGCTCCTTCCCTCCACCCCTCCTCAATCCAGGGCTGAGATAGAACAAAACTTGTTTTCCTTCAGGGTTGTTGAAGAGCACATCACCTTGGGATTCTTGGGGCTGCAAAATATTCAGGGTCCTAGCAACAACTTAGAGAGGTTCGTCAAAATTAGCACCAGTGACTCAGCTACCTAATCCCTGAATACTGTCCTTACCTAGAACCCAGGCCTCAGAAGTTGTGGAATCTAAACAGGTCTTGATTCAGCAGGCCAAAGTTTGTTTTTAACACCATAAAATTCTTAGGATGAAAGGGGATCTTAGAGATAATTTGGTCAAATCCCTACACTTTAAAGTTATGAAAGCTAAGGCCCAGAAAACTGACATGATTTGGCACAGTTGATTAGTGGCCCAGCCACAGGTAGACCTTCATTCGAAGGGAAAGGAAGTAACATTTATTAAGCTAAGTGTAAGGTAACACACGTTATCTTATTTAATCCTCACAAATCCCTAAGAGGTACTCATCTTTATCATCCCCATTCACAGAGTAAAGCAAGTGAGATTTAGAAGAGTGACTAACTTGCCCCAAATCATATACTTTTAGGG
The DNA here is from genome assembly GCF_028564815.1 of Eubalaena glacialis. Taxonomy (NCBI): domain Eukaryota; kingdom Metazoa; phylum Chordata; class Mammalia; order Artiodactyla; family Balaenidae; genus Eubalaena; species Eubalaena glacialis. The sequence goes on along the minus strand of NC_083729.1, from coordinate 50,100,097 downwards.
CAATTTGCTGCAGATCCCATTCACCAAATGGCCATTTACCAAATGATGAATTTGAAGAAGGGTCAATTTGCTGAATTTACCAAGAACTTGTTTCTTTAAACTTTTACTTTTACAGCAATTAATATTATCCATAGTCATTAAAGCTTTGAAGATTATTTTTAAAGTTGACTATTTTAATTTTGTTGTCATGGCAACAATTTTCAGGAATTTGAATTCACTTTGTGTTGGTGATTAGTATATGTCAAATTTGAGGTCCTAATCACATGGTCTGTTATAAAATCCCTTCTGGGCATTCCTACTTTTTTTCTACTGCTTATAATAATGGTATTGCCTTTCATCTCGAATCTTCCTACAAACTAGTACCAAGTCAACATAACAAAGAGACAGAAGGCATAACCTTTCTGCATTTTAAAAAATGTCTAGCAAATTGAGTTGCATAGGCTAGTTTAACAGCCCTAAATGATATTTTAAATTTTTAGTTTAATATTTAGTCTTAATTTTACTTTTTTTAAATTTTATTTTGCCCTAGCCATTTAAGCCCAGCAGCTCTGCAGCACATTCATTGGTTCAAATAAGCTGTCATTTCCTGTATGTTTCACATTTTGGACACTTTTTAAATGTTTAAGATATATTTCATGTAATCCATTTGATTTATCCAGTTAGTAAATCTATGAGTCAACAAAATACAAAAGAGCATGGGCCAGATTAAAAATGACAGAAACTCACCTTGTCCTTATGATTTATAAAAGTCCTTGATTTTAAGACAAGCACAACACTGTGACTTGAAATATAGTAATTATAATTCCAAAAGTCAGAGATCAATACTCTGAGGAAACCTGGAGCACACTAAATTTTAGTCAGTGCCTATCAACTAGTTAACATAAAATAGCTGCAGCAAAAATGAAAACTAAAAAGAATTCAAATCAAACTAAACTAAAACTAAAACTTTAAAATATCCCCAGAGTTTCTGCAGTCACTTTATACAACAGGATTTGACATAAACTTTAGGAAAGCTTAATAGAAGGAAAGTATTGATAATCAATGATTTGGCGAATTGGTCATTTCATGAATTGCTCAATAGGGGAAGTGGATTTTGGTGAATTGACTTTCAGAGAGGCTATTTTTGGAGAAATAGCAATTCAAGAAATGAGTTCTTCAGAAAGTTGTTTTTTGGTGAATTGACCTGCTTCTGACCACCAGAGAGTAGGCCATGGAAACCTTTCTGCTGACTTCAAAACTCAAATTCTAGCCTCTTTACATAGTCTTTCTAATTAACTACATAACCACTGGCTAAAGAATGGAAAGGTTTTTGGAGTTCTCAAAAGCCAGAGAAAACAAACGTGGACTGAAAGTTTTAGACCACTGAAGAAGTTTCTTTAAATGTATTAAAATAAGTATACTGAATAAAATCTCATAGTTGAGTTCAATACAAATCTTGTACTATATGTCCCAGTAGAAGAGTGAGACACAGCGATTTTGACTTGCCTAGTGAGAAACAGCTTTCCCTGATACCAAGAACCTTAATTTGAGCAAGACTCAAACATTTATATTCATATCACGTGGATCTGTCTGGCCACAGTTAATTTGAGCATGTCACTTTTTTCCCTGTACAGAAGATCTAAAGCTTTAAGGCAGATTCAGGAAGCCTTTTTTTCTTAAAACACAAACACTTACACAACGCTCTCATTAACTGGAACTTTCACATCTGCACTGAAGTGAAAATAGGACCTAAAGCTCTGTCCTACCTAGTGTATGTCAAATAACACAGCTTAAAGAGGGTATATTTGACAATGGCATTTTATTCAGGCATCAGAGGGAAAGAGTTGGACAAGTCATAAACCTGCATAGCCATGAAATAAAAATAACTGCGGTGATGTTTAAAAGATATTCTAAAATGAAAATTTTAAAAATATTCAATAAAGGCAAAATTTTGCTTGTTACTCGTTTGACTTTACCGCAGTTTGTCACCACCATTGAAAAGGTGTGTCTCTACAGCTTTAAAGGTAAAACCATTCCCAAGTCATCTGGAGCCACAGATGGACTTGGGAGTGTGTTTACCACGATGGAAGAGAAAAATAATTATTTGCTGGCATCTTCAGGTTGGAATAATCTAGCCAGTTCTGCCCACAGAAATATAATGTGAGTCATACATAATTTTAAATTTTCTAGTGGCTACATTTTAAAAGGCGAATTTATTTTAAAAATATATTTTCTTTAACCCCAAATGTATCCAAAATATTAGCATTTCAACATGAAATCGATATAAAATATTATTGAGATATTACAATTTTTTGGTAATAAGTCTTCAAAATCAGTGTGTATTTCACACTCACCACGCAACTCAATTTGGACTAACCACATTTTAAGCACGCAATAGCCACTTGTGACTGGTAGTTACTATATTGGATGGCACAGGTCTCAACCTTATTTGAAAAGGGAAAGGTCTTATTTGAAAAGGGAAGGTCCTTGAAGGTACTGGAATTGGGTGATTCTGTCTGGATTGGACAGACCTGCGATTTACTGTCGACACTGAACATCGGAGATCTTGTAATTGGGCCAAAAAGAGCCCAGTTACAAGATCTCCAAACTCTAGGCTGTTATGGACTCCCCAGGGAACGTGCAATTAATATTTCCAAATTTTAAAATGTTTGGGCTGTTCCCTGGTTTTCTAAGTATTTTCCTTAATATCTAGAGCCAGGTGGATACAAAATACAGGAACCCTCTTCCCTTCCCTGCACCCCACCTCCAGTCACTCTAAGTGTCCTACTACATTTCCCTCCACTGGATTATCAAGAGCAGCCATTCCCAAGTATAGTTTTCTTTCTATTTTGACACACAAGATAGAGGTACCTTGAGCCTTAAAGTGGGCTGCTCCATCTCCTTGTAATGCCATTTGAACAGTGCTGCCTGCACCCCTATACCTCCAACACCTGGCTGACCCCAGATTACTATCTAGAGTCAACTTTGCTTTCATTTGCTCTTAAAACCTCAAGACCACCCCAAAGACCATCCTAGACTACCCCCCAAAACCCAGACCCAAAGTTCTTTCTCCCTGTTCCCACACTGAAGGCTCTTATGCCACAATATTTCCATCATGGCCCTTATCCCGCAGTATTATCACATCTGTTTATTGTCCCTCTCTTGTCGCCAACTAGACGGTGAGCTCCTAGGAAGTATCTCACTTACCTCCGTAGTTACAGTGCCTAGTACAAAGCAGGTACTCACTAAAGGCTCATAAAGATGAAATGTTGAACAGTACATAGAAAGTATAATCAAGGTCATTTATTCAAAGAATAAATTGTTTAATAAAAGTATATGCCTAACACATTTTACATCAAAAAGGAAGCTAAAATTCAACAAATATAGTTATCTTCCAAGTTCCAGGTATTGTGCTAAATGTTGAGGCTATAGAAATATCAATAAATGAAACTCCAGACTCTCAAAGATGCTGGTTAAGCAGTGGCTAAGATGAAGGCTTCTCAGGAACATGAATACCAATCACCTGGGGAAGTTGTTAAAAAAGCAGACTCTGATTCAGGAGGTCAGGGGTATGGCCTGAGGTTCTGCATTTGTAGCAAGCTCTCAGGTGATGCTGCTGGGTCACACTGTAAGTAGGAAAGGACTATGGCCTAGAAGTCAGGAGACCTGAAATTTAGCTCTGACTCCTGCTGTATGGGTATTAGTTATTCCTCTTAATACTGCCAGATCTGCTTGCTCAACTCTTAAATTTCCTGAGAGAGGAGAGCAGATGACTTCTAAACTATCTAACAACTCTGCAGTCCACACTATCCATGCTTTCTCAGCCTGCAGAAGATGATAGGGACTAGAGCAGTGATTCTCAGTTTTGTCTGCTCCTTAGGATCACCTGGTGCTAATTTCAGAACGCTGATGCCCAAAACACAGCCCAAACCTATTACCTTGGAATCTCTGCCCGTGGGGCCCAGGCATCTGTATTTTTCAACTCCCAGGACTGAGAACTACTAAAGAATGTTACTTGCAACATGTGTTGATTATCAACTCAATAGATTGGTGTTAATGAGGTCTGAGATAAGCAAAGGATGGTCCCCTGCCAGACACCTTTATTCTTTTCTGTTGGCAATACTGCGATGCCATTCTTGGTCCAAAGAGCCAGATTAAAGTCATTGTGAAATATGATTTCCAACACTAAAAAGGCAGCACGAAACACGGGCCTTGATGTGTACAACTGTGCACAGAAGAAAAGCTTTGCTGATACCTTAAGGAATCATCAGCCAAGCTTCCCAGCTTTTTGCAATCACCCCCTTGACTCATGAGATCAAACGAAAACAGGGACCTTTTTTTCAATGAAAAATAGAAAAACCAGCATCCATTGGACTAGATATTTTGCCTTGCAAGTGCAGTCATATCCAAAGTTCTTTTTAAATTAGTTTTTAAGTTTGAAAATTTTAAATGAAAAAGTCCAAACAGTTTTTAACTGTACTTCAGTTTTCAAAAAGGAAAAGATTCTTTGTAATTCTCACCCCCATCTCTTTGGGCTAGGTTAAGAAGAGAAGGAAATCATCCAAACTTCTAGTCTATACTTTTACGGTAATTTCGTTTCAAACTTTTCAGTATCTTTAACTTTTTTTTAAATTTGCTTGCTTGAAGTAAGAAAGAATTAAGTTCATTTATCATTCAACTGAAGTAATGAATTGCTTTGTAGCACAGCAGTAGAACGTCACTAAAATACTGATTTTCCCCCCTTTATTAGTTTTCACTTTGGTCAAAATAAGCTACTCAGACTGTTCCAAAAAAAGATTTATGTTTAACAAATATATCAACAAATAGCTAAAGAGTACATACAATAACCCAAATATTCTAGGATTTGAGAGGCAAAAATATACGATGTCCTGTTATCTTTAAGTGCCCATGAACCTGTCTGAGAAGATTAAACTTATATTCTATGAAAAGATAGCTAAAATTATGGGCAAAAATAATAAACGCTAAAATAGTAGCTTTAAAGAGTTCAGAGAAGAGAGATTCCTCACTTCCATCTGGGTTAGGCTTAAATAGAGAGAGGAAGGGTTTCACCTGAACCTTAAAGGATGGGCAGGGATTAGATCATTAGCCCAGAAAAAGAAACTCTATGACCAAGAACATGAAGAAAGGAAAGCATAAGATGTGTCCCCAAATAGTAATGAGGCAAGTACGGAGAGTAATGAGACAAGAGTGTTTGACTTGGGTCAGGCAAAAAGTTTCATATCATCCAGGCTTAGATCCCAAGGATTAAGGACTATGGACAAAGCCAAAACACAGGTAAACTGGGCTAGTTCTCCTGCTCTCCAGGGACAGGGTAAAGTTGATAAACATTAATTGATGTAAGTATAATACTTGACAAAGATAAGTTAATATAGGGCCAAAATGGAAGTACCTGAAGGCTAGACTGAGGATTTTTCACTTAAAATTTTCGTATAGGTAATGGGAAATCGATGAAGGCTTTTGCTTACTTGCTTATCTACGTAACACAATAAAAGGCATGTTTTCAGGAAGACAAACTTTGAAGCCATATATATAGCACAGGCTGGGGTGGAAGAAAACTTGAGGTGGAAAGAACGAACTAGTAGAGTGATTTAGAGAAACTGATCTGAATCGTAGCAATAGAAAGAGGAAAGTGTCAGAGAAATTAAGGAGGAATAATAAAAAGTAGAACTTGGTGATAGATTAAATCTGAGAGGTACCCGCGGAAGCCCCACCCATAAACTCCTCGCACTCACTTCTTCACACTGAAGCCTGCTTGCTGGGAACACCTGTGAACTCTGCTTCAGGTCTTCAGCCTGGATGGGGGAATATACTTGGCCCAAGTGCGGGACAAGCCAGAAGTGCCAGAGACATAATGCCCTTAGAAGCAGCCTGAACCAATAAAGACAGGGGTTTGGAGGATAAAGCTGCTGATTAAGAATAACTCACCCCTCCATTAGAGTGACTCTGAGTTCTACACTATCCCTCAGAATTACCCCAGTGGCATTAAACTTCAATTTCCCAGTGGCAACTTGCTTAATAACACACCATCTCTTGTCTTTTTTTAATCCCTTATCTCCTTTCCCCACTCCCTTATCAGCATTTCTTGGTATCACTCCCATATAAACTTGTGGCACTGGGATCCCTGCCTTGGCATCTGCTTCTAGAGGAATCTAAATTAACAGTTAGAAAGAAGAGTAGAATTAAAAATAAGGCAGAATAATGGCCCCCCCAAAGATGTCCACATCCTGATCCTTGGAATCTGTGAATGCGATACCTTCTATGGCAAAAGGGACTTTGTAAATGCCATTAAGGTTAATTAAAGACTGTGAGACAGGTGTGCCCAATCAAATCACATGGATCCTTAAAAGCAGAGAACTGTGCCCGGGTGTGATTAGAGGGAGATGTGACTGTGGAAGAATGGTCAGGAAGATGCAACATCTCTGGCTTTAAAGATGGAGGAAGGGGGTCATGATCCAAGGGATGTGAGTGGTCTCTAGAAGATGGAAAAGGCAAGGATATGGATTTTCCCCCAGAGTCCTTAGTAAGGAATGCAACCATGCTGACACCTTGATTTTAGCCCAGTGAGACCTCCGTCAGAGTTCTGACCTACAGAACTATAAAGATGATAAATCTGTGTTGTCTTAAGCCATGAAGTTTGTAGTAATTTTTTATAACAGCGATAGAAAACAAATACATTGTCCTTAAGTTACAGACTACAAAAACTTGAGGCAGTCATAAAAAGTGAAATGAAACAGAAGACTGAGTTTTCAGGATATGCTGGTCTAAATGTTCAATATGTTGAGTCCTGTGTGTGTTCTTGATTGCACGATATTCGTAGAGATCCACAGAACCTCTTGTATATAGGCAACATCATTCTTCAGCTAATTATGAGCATGAGAAGCATGTTTGATATTTGTTGTGTTTTATTTTGTTTTAGCCAGGGAGTTGTCACTTAATCAGTTCTGTTAAATCATACGTGATGCCCTCAAGAAGATACAATTTTCAAAATGCATTGGTATAGAGGAAACTATGGCAATAAATAACAAAATGCCATTATCAAACTCACTGTCTCTTTCTGGTGCTCAGTTTCACCTGGGCTATGTTTAGAAGCTTTCATTCGGAAAGGACGGCTCTAGGATAAATGTGTTGTATGAGTATATTCTTTGAATTTAACATTTTCATTGAGTTGTGGCAACACACAAGGGCTTGATACAAGAATTTTGACACATTAATTCAGAGCTAGTTAAAGTAACTTCCAGTGCATTGTTGGAAATATATACTCCTGGACACAGTTTTATTGGAGCCTATGGTTTTTGCTTTCAAACCCTGCACCTTTGGTATATTATGTTCTGAATGTTTCATTATATTCTAATCCTACAGTCTCATTGGGTTACTCCATCTTTCTCAGACCCTGTTTTGTCCCTACCCTGTCCATGCAATCTTTGCAGCCACACTCAATCCTCGACCCTTCCCACATAACATGCACAATCGGGACACAATAGAATATTTAAAACTCTATAACCCACTGGTGAGCTGGATTTGGCAAGAGGGTTGGGTCTGCTGCCCCTGTTCAAAGAGTTCTGGGGAAATATCCACACCTCCACCTAACCTCCTTCACATGGAGCCTACCTATCTTTCTGACTCATCTTCTGCCTGCTTCCTGGCTTGTATGCTGATACTACTGGAGCCCAGCTATAACAAGGCTAGGGCCTCAGCCTCTTAAGGAAGAAGTGTAAGCCTCTTACATCTCAAAATTTTGCTTCCACTAGCTTTCCTAACTGGCTCAGAACTCTTTGATATATGCATCTGAAAGCTGCTGCTTCTTTAAAACCCTGCCTTCCCTTGATGCAGATTCCACGGATCTGGGTTAGCCTTGTTCTAAGGCCTTGGTTGTTTATATTGCTGTTTCCTCTGAGGTGGGCTGGAGACCTTTTCAGCTGCTCCACTTTGTTTTCCACAGCCTCTGACTCATAGCAGCCCCTGCTGACCCCCCAGTCCTGCTCCAAGCACATAGCATACCTCAAAGCCACCTTAATGAAATCAAATTCTTATTCTTTAAAAAAAAAATTATCTGCGGATTGTCACCTAATATAAGGCCAAATGTTTTGCCTTTCTCACAATATACCATTCATAATAAAATAAGTTCTTGCCAAAGAAAATTTTAAAGAACTCATTTTATACGTATGCATTACAAGTTTAAAGCCTGCATTATAGATAGATTCAGTTCAATTTCTTAAGTGGCAGGACAGGACAGTAAATGTTGCTGTTCTCTCTGGTAGGCTGTGTAGTCTGGTGTTGCAGAGAAAGATCTGCTCACAGCACATCCTCTAACTCTGCAGATATGACGCCAGATGCACACACCTCAAAAACAAACAACAACAAAAAACTTCCCCTAAAGACCAAGATAATTGGTAGAAAGGCTGTATGGTTACAAAAGCATTTTGGCAGGGCTTCAGGAAATGAAATAAGGGAGAAAGCAAGTGCACAAGACATTGAATTTCAAGTAAGAATGGGCTCAAACACTTTAAAGCCAAAAATAATCTGTGTACCCTAGAGCTTGGGGACCGTCTGCCTCGGCTGATCACAATTCTGCAGCCATGTGTCACCAAACGACTAAAGAAGATGATTCAAGAGGATTACCTGTTGGTACCGGCTTTTAGTGCTGACAAATGTGGCTAGTTTTGAAGGCAGGTGCCTTGCACAGCTTTTATTTGCTGTGGAGTTTTTAACGTACGTAATGCTGTTTTAATTTTGTTTCTACTAAGATCCTATTATCTTAGACTTGGTCCTGTGAACTGAAGATTTGCCAGTGATAGTGCCTTTCAAGAACATCATTCCAAAACATTCTTCTTTAAAATTATCTACTATAACTTTCTCACCATCTTATTCCTCTTTGCCCTCCAACAATCTTGCCTCTCACCTTAACCCCTCAATCAACACTACCCACCCCGAGGTCATCAATGACCTCCTCTTGGCCAAATTCAGTGGCCTCTCATTCTGGGGACCAATCCTTTGTTTTTGAAACTCGCAGGCCTCCTTGACACCCTTCTTAGCCTCGATTTTAGAGAGATAAAAATGTCCTAATTCCCCTATATTTTTCTGTAGAAGACTTCTTGTGTTTGATTATATTTTTGTTTTTGCTTTCATTTTAATAAATGCTTACCAATTGATCAATTCAAAAACCTCTACTGGAAATTACTGCTCCTTCTGTGACCCAGCTGACAGAACAGACTTAGTTTTGAATGAAGTTCTAGAGGAAGCAAACAATCTATACAACTCCTGATCTATTGCATGATTAGGAGTATAAATTTTGCAAGTGTTTAAAGCAGTTTTCCCAGCATTATTGACATATTGACTAACAAATGGTGAGATGAAAAGAGTAATCACTGATGATACTCATTCCACCAGGAATCCAACTACCTTGGAATGTTCTAGAAATTTCAAGAAGGCCAGGAAAGAAGGAACATGCCAAGGATTTAATAATACCTTTTAAAGATTGATTTCTAACGTATGTTGATCGCAAATGTGTGCCTCGTTGGGGCCTAAGATTCACACTTCCTGGAAGGCAAAGTCTAGGCTTAGGCATTGACTACAAAGAGCTATTTATTCCTAGCCAGCAATTTACGCAAACAATCATTGAAAATCTAAATATCGTTAAACTTGACAGTCATTCAAATGCACACAGAAGAATAAGAGGGCCAGCTACAAATGAAAAGGATGTCAATTTTAAATCCTTAATGCTTATATGTATTTCTCCCTTTGGAGATGGTGTTTCTAATTGAATACTTTTGTATATTGTCAGATAAGATTTTGCATCCCAAAGTCATATACGGTTATAATACTGAGTTTTCTTTTCTCTACAAAAGGGTTTATTTAACTAACCTCTTTAGTTAAAAAAATTTTTAAGGCCATGATGAATATTGATTAACCTTGGGAACCAAAGAGTAAACATAAAAACAATTTCTTATGCTAAGTTCAGGTTTAACAATGTGCTAATAGCCCATAATGAAGATAGCAGCCATCAGTTAATCAACCCATTAAGTTGGGATCAGAAGTGTCAACTCAAGTGCAGTCTACTAATTTACTGACCCTTAATGGGTCAGCAAGATCTATAACCCAAAGACTGATCTTTCTGCTTCTGTTAAAGTCACTTTGGAGGCCAATTCACTTCCTTCCATGATTCTGATCTCTGACCTGGTATGGGCAGGGAGTCAACATAAAATCCATTTATGAGAATGTGCTCAGGCTTACTGAGTAATGGAGTCTCATGCTAACTGGTGAGTTAAGTGTCTGGGTAGAAGCTGTTTGTGGAGGTACCAACTTTTTTTTTTTTATAAAGTCCACACAACCATGAAAACAGACATGTACAATCTTCAGTGGGAGCTTCTGTCTCCAGGAAGTTCTGGGTTCCTGAGTTAGCTAAGGCTTGCCACCCACTCCCATTCCTATCCTGCTCTGTGAGTAAATCTTAGTTTTTGAAACGTCAATGGGTCAAAAAAGAACTCAGTAGTGAGATGGCAAGGTGTAGGGCTACACCTGCCAAATAATAATTATAAAGTAAGTTTTGCTTTATTAAAGATGTAGTGGGCTGGACAGAACATTGCTTTGGTAATTACTAAGCAAAAATAGATATAATTTGGTTGAATCTAATAAGTGAGACTCAATTACCCAGTGTCTGCTACTTTTAAGGGGAAGGGGAGGAAAACAGGAGCATATCTTATTCCAGATGGGCCTTTGAGAGGGTATAATAAAAATTATGAATCAAAAATTCATTCACTTGAATCATATCTGTATAGAAAAGATATAATAATAATTGCCACGATAATACAAGTGTCTTTTTTTTTTTTTTTTTAAATAGCATTTTCTTTCTCAGGTGATAAAGCAGTTCACTGAACTACAAATTACAATGTCCATTAGCAACCTGTTAGCCACCTGATGTCAGGGACTCGAACATATGCAAGAGGTGCCACTGAGCTTGGTTCTGTTGTCCTGGTCCCCAGCCAACCCTGTGGCAAGGCTACTTAAACGCCACCAACTCTAATCCTGCTCTGACATACAGTCCTGGCTGTGATTTTCCCCCAAACAGGACACAGACAGATAAGATATATTAACTGAGGTTCTGGAGGAAAGGGGAAGCAAGAGAAAAAAAACAAACTACTAAATGCACTAAACATTAAAAAAAAAAAAAGTTTCATGGAAGGAAAAATTGAGATTAATTTAAAGGACCTAGGATTTGTTTTTCTCTCTACAAAGGAAATATGTCACTTTCATGCCAACGATGCTTGAAGGATTCCTGCATAGGAAACCATCTTTGCTGGGAAAATAGAGAGCCCCCTCTGTTGTTGGTGACATTGCCCTCTGTTTTTCCCCCTATTTGTTGCCTTTGTTTTCCGCCCCTGTCATTAGCCAGCCTCCTGGTACCACTGTACCAACCTCAGCACAAAGACAGCTAAAAGACCGCTAAAAGCCTCTGTAGGAACGACAGAGTTCCTCCCTATGGAAAAAAGCGAACCCCGGGGCCAAAAAGATGAGGAAAAAGATTCAGCCTTTGGAAAAGCTCTCACAGACGTGGATGGCTTTGGCAAGGTCAGCCTCTGGAGGTGACCTCCGACGCAGGTTCTCAACCTTAGGGCCAGCCTGAGGGACGCAGCGAGGGGAGCAGGAAAGGCGAGGGGAGTGGGAGAGAAAGGTCGTGGGGAAGGCGGCAGGAGAGAGGGAGTGAGTACACGTCGGAGACCGCTGGACCAGAGGCAGGAAGGCTGGGGCCGGGCTCTGAGCGGCCACCCCGCCCTCAACACCGCGCAGCCCGCGGGGTCACGGCCGGGCCCCACCTCCCGGGTTGCGGCGCGCTCCGCCTCGGTCCTCCTCAGCGCGGAGGCGGCGGAGCGAGGCGAGCGCACCCCACCAGGGAGGGCCTGACCCCGGGAGGCCACTGACAGGAGGAGGGGCCCTGCTCTGCACGCGGCGCTGCTGCCCCCACCCCAACTCTTCGCATCCCTTCCCCGCGGCTGCAGCAGCCGCGGCGGCAGCAGCCGAGGACGCGAGCCTCGGCGTCGCCGAAATCTAAGCTGAGCCCAGCTGTGCCGGGGGCCCGAGGAGGGGGCTGGGGCTGCGGGGGAGGGGCGGAGGGCGGGGTGGCGGCGGGGGCGGCGCGCGGGGCGGCGGCGTCACTTACCCGGCCGGGGCGCGGGGGCATTTCGCCGACTCCTCGGGGGCCGCGGCGGCTGCTGGGGGCCGGCGGTTGCTCGGCCCGGGCGCTGCCAAATGTAAACAATCCGCCATGATTTCTTTGTTTAGCTAATTGAACCTGCCGCCGTCGCGAGTCCCGGGCGCTCCCTCGCTCCCTCCTCTCCCCGGCCCCTCTCGCTCGCGCGCGCTTTCATTTATTTATTTGTCTTCCCCCCCGCTCCTTCGTCTTCCCCTCTTTTCTTTGGCCTCAGTAGCTGCTTCTCTTGGAAGTCGAGGCAGTGGGGTGGTTGGTGCAGGGAGTGCGGTGGTGGTTTTTAGAAATACAGGTAAAAACCTACCCAAATCTCAAGCTGAGGTGCACTTGCTGAAAGAGGAGGAGGGCGTTTCCCTCCCTCCCTCGCTCTCGCCTTTCCCGCCACCCCCCGTTTATTAGACTAGCCTCCGTGGAAAGTGCCAGACAAACGGGGTGCAACTTCCAGTCACCTTTTCTTGCCGCCGAACTCTCTAGTACTGGAATTCTCGGGCGGATTTTGGACTCGGCAAAAGCGCCAGGTTCTTCGTTTACTTTGAGAACCTCAAATATGTGATGTCCGGCTGCCTAAGGGCTCACAGAATAGTCTCCGCCACGCCAGGGGAGGAATGAACATAATACAGCGTGCTCGTCGGGGGAGGGTGACCTGTTGGCGTCAATTCAACGCCTTCTTTAAGAAAACACTGGATTTTATACACTCACCCACGCCCGTGCACACACCATCCACACTAGCACCATCACAGTGGAAAGGTAGAAGAGCGGGACCTTTCTGCCATATATTTGCATAAATTATTGGTATTTGCATAACCATTTGGGGAGGGGGTAGACTCTGAGCACATTTACCGAGTTTAAAACTTCGAGGAGATAGGTCCTGGTAGGAAAGGAGGCTTAGCACCTGTCTATGTGAGTTCTGTGGGTGGAAATGCATTTGATCACCAGTTTTCACTATAGTTAATGCAGGCATCGTTTAAGCCCTGTTCTAGGTGGATTTACGATGAGATTCGGGGTAATCCGTGGCAGAAAAATTCAAGGGCTATGGTCTCATTTATTTAAAAAAAAAAACTACTACTTCGGTTTCACTTCTTTTTATAGCCACTATGTTGGCTGGACACCAAAAATGATTCAATATTTTAATTCATAAGGAGGATTGAAAGTCATCTACATCTTGCAGAGAAACTGTGCCTCATTATCATCAGACTTAATCGCATTAAAAGAAGTTATTGCCTTACCTGCTTAATTCTTGTGGGGAGAGCACTGTTGAATAGAGTAATGTCATCCTTAGAAGTTTGGACCGACCATTTACAGGTCATATAATATATTGATTATAAGTGTAGAAGGGCCATCTGGTCCCATCAAGAGAACTGAACTAAGTAATATTTACACTGTAGGCCAGTCACTGTGGTGGTTTTAACCTCTGGGCCAATTAATAAATAGGTGTTCAAGCATTCTGATTATATAGAAAGAAAAAGGAATTGTATTACCACGCAATCAAAATGACCCCAATCAAATCCCCTGTTTACACATGGCTTTAGTCTGTTCCCTCGGGAAAGTTCAACAGAAGTTATAACCATGTTTTTTTCCACACTTGTGATGTTCCTCTCTATAGCAGGCTAAATTTTACATGTTTTCCCAAATTTTAACTTAAATCTGACCTTCATGAAACCCGTGGTAATATTTACCCTCTCCTAATGCTTGTGCGTAACTTCTGTTGGCATCAGATATGAAACTTCTGAGCTTCAGAACTGTGTGATCAAGGCCTGTGAGTAGGAGATTCATATACTCAGTACATGAAAGAATTTCTTATTGCATAAAAATTAGACTGAAGGAGCCATAGTTTCACTTCTAAAACTTAGATGAAACAAATACGTTTTGCATTAATTTATTTAAAGACCTGGCCTGCTTGTATAGAATTGCTGACCCATGTTGACATTAATTTTTTCTAATACGGTTGAATGTTGCATATTTGCACCATTTTCCTGTCCATCCTCAGATTCATTTCATGTGTCACTTGCCGTGAACTGAGATTTGTTTTGGAAGTTGGAGGGAGAGGGGCAAGTGGAACTGCTCTTGAGCCCATTCCAGATTCTCACATCTCTTCTTAACCAGGTGTATTTGAAAAACTGAGTCTTCTCCTGGTGTCTCCTTACTCTCATACTACCATACTCACAACACTTCACTTCTGACAATTCTGGTCACCAAATGTGTGGGCTTTTTTCCTACACCAAGCAATTCTCCACGACACCAGCTGGGTATCCTACAATTTAACTCAACTCTGGCACTGTCTACCTGGAGATAGTGTCAGATACCGTCAGTGTAGGGCTCAGTCCTGTACGACTGATCCCAGCTCACTTCAGATGCTGATCACAATAGTAGGTCCACAGGTTACCTACAACTCCTCTCTGACTTGGCTACAAATCAGAGGTTCCCATGACCTCTTTCCCCTTTGGATTTAATTGATTTGCTAGAGTGGCTCACAGGACTCAGGGAAACATTTACTTACACTTACCGGTTTATTAAAGGATACGATAGCGGCTTCCCTGGTGGTGCAGTGGTTGAGAATCTGCCTGCCAATGCAGGCGACACGGGTTCGAGCCCTGGTCTGGGAAGATCCCACATGCCGCGGAGCCACTAGGCCCGTGAGTCACAATTGCTGAGCCTGCGCGTCTGGAGCCTGCGCATCTGGAGCCTGTGCTCCGCAACAAGAGAGGCCGCGATGGTGAGAGGCCCGCGCACCGCGATGAAGAGTGGCCCCCACTTGCCGCAACTAGAGAAAGCCCTCGCACAGAAACGAAGACCCAACACAGCCATAAATAAATAAAATTAAAAAAAAAAAAAAGATACGATAAAGGATACAGATGAACAACTAGATGAAGAGATACATAGGGTGAAGTCTGGGAGCATCCGGAGCACAGGAGCTTCTGTCCCTGTGGAGTTGGGGTGTGTCATCCTCCTGGTGTGGATGTGCTTGATAACCTGGAAGTTCTCCGAACCCTGTACTTTGGGGACTTTTATGGAGGCTTCAGCATGTAGGCATGATCAATCATTAACTCCATTTTCAGCCTTTCTCCCTTTTCAAGAGAATGAGGGGCAGGGCTGAAAATCCCAAGTTTCTAATCATGGCTTGGTCTTTCCAGTGCAGGAGCCCATCTCCTCAGGAGAACAAAAGTTACTCCTCCTGTTCTTAACACTTAGGAATTTACAAGGTCAGGGAGAGGTCAAAGGCCAAATATTAGAACCAGAGATGCTCCTAGGGCTCTGATCACTTAGGGATTTACAAGGGTTTTAGGAGCCTTGTGTCAGGAGCTAGGGGTGGAGACCAATATATACATTTCTTATTACTTCACACCAGGCAACATCACATTATAGATTTGTGTGTATGTATCTTCCCCCCCTTTACTAAATAGCATTCTTTAAGTGTTCGTACCTAGTAAAATGTTAATCATATACCAGACATTTGTTGAAAATATGTTGAAAAAATTGAAAACTCATACATAGCTAGATTTTATTCTTGGGTTCTTACAGTAGACTGTTAACACTGATGGCCTGCAATCCATCACACATCCCTGTATTCTTGCCCTTGTGTAGTTCCCTCACTGACCATGGAGTTAGCCATGTGAATTACCTTGGCCACTAGGGAGTGTGATATAAGCAGAAGCTCAGTAAGCACCTGCACAATGGGGCTTGTCCTTTTCGATGTTCCCTTTTGGAATGCAGCCTCCAGGCTTTAAAGAAGTCTAGATTATCCTGCTGGAGAGAGAGGGCACATGGAGAAGAACTGGGGCATTCCAGCCTAGATACTAGCTGAATTCATCACATGAATGATCTAGCTAACACTGCATGGGGCAGAATAACTGTCCAGTCAATTCTTGGGATCATGGCAATAAATCAATTTTGTTCCAAGCCACTAAGTTTTGGAGTGGCCAGTGACACAGCAATGGGTAACTGACATAGCAATCACCAATTTCAAGCACTAGAGACATGGTCAGGTTACTACAGAAGATAAAGATTTATCAAAAGGATGGCGGAGGGGGAGAAGGAAACAGAAAAACTGCTTGGTAGAGCTTCACAGAATTAGAACTTCATTGGTCACCTCTTAGAATTCAATGACACAGTTACTCAAATGATGGAGTAACCATTCTGGTGACAGTCTTTCTGTCATCACTTTAGAATTAAGCACCTTTGAGGCTGTGAACAACGAGGTCAGAAGACACAGGCTCTGGAGTTGCTTTCTTGCATTCAAATCCCACCTCTGCCCCCAAGTGACAAAGTAGAGTGAGCACTTCTAGAAATTAGGTATATTTTTAAATGTACATTTTCCCCAGGAAATTGTTCAAGTGAGACCAGGAATGAGAAGAAATCATGAGTAATGCTTGGAAATTTAGGGCTCAGATGTAAACTTAATAGCTGAACGTGGTTGTCTGGTTACCCGTAAGTCATCTCCCTGAATAAAATAGTACTTGGTTGTGAATTAGGCACCTAAGGTTTTAGGTCCTGTGACCTTGATTTGGTTTTCTGTATTTGCTGCTGATATAAACACACACACACACACACACACACACACACACACACACATACACAGAGGCACACACACAGAGGTCAGTTATCCAGATTATAGATGGGGGTGAGGATGAATAAAAGAGTATGGATGTCTCAGTGTGGCAAAGGATGGAGTTGAATGTTCATAAGATGAATTCTCCCAGGCCCTTAAATGCTCAAAAGTTTTATAAACCATGAAATAACATACATTTACCCATTAATCAGATCTATAAAGCCAATAAGACCCAAATTAACCAATTAATTTAAAGTGATGATGTTTTGCCTAAAGTAAGTTACCGCTAGCCTTATGAATATGGCACTGGTGATTACTGACATTCCTATGCTACCAAGTGCCAAGTAGTCAAGCCATGAGCCCACCATCTTTGGTATTCAAGGTTCTGTGACACTCTCCTTTGCACAATTCTCCCTCACCTCATTTGGCTGTCACTTGGGATGCATTAAGTTCTTATCTGTTTCAGTCCAAGATAAAGTTGGGCTAGTTAGCACCAACTCTAGACACAAATATAGGCATTAAAATGATCATGAATATACTTATTTTTAAGGTTATCATTGAAGTTAAAATCCCAATTTGAGAAAGATTACTATCAGTTAAATAGCACTGGGGTGGCAGAAAGGAGACCTGGGTTCAAATCATATATTTGACACGAATCACAGTGTAACTTGACTAGGACTCAGCTATTTCAATTTGGGAAAAGGAAAAGTCTGAGAGTAATAAAAGGACTTTTGGTAGAGATCATAAAGTAATGCTTTGTCATAGTGGAATCTCAGCAGTGTGGCAGAGACAGGGAAAACTTTTTGTGGCAGGGGGCCTTTCTAGTGTCTCTCCTGCAATGTCTGGCTTTTAATTCCTCCTAGACTTAAGGCTCATCCTCATCTCTTGCTCTTTGGTTCAATTTTCCCTCCCCCAATTTTAATTCTATTAAACTATTTCTCCTAAAAATTAGGCATATAGTAGTAGTATTTTCATGGTTTTCTTAAATTATGCTGTCTACTTGCAAAATATGTCCATTTGTGAGGAAAGAAACAACTCTTCTATTATAGCTCCCAAATGTTCATTAGGTTTTCAGGAAATAAAATTTCTTTCAGTCTTGGGAAAGGTTTTGGATTAAGATTATTTTTCAAATCGGAGGAGGGTAAAAATTGGAAAACTCATGCATTCTGTAGTTTTGGGGATGAATATAAGGTTCTAATATATGGCAGAGTTAGGAAAAGATCAAATTCTCCTAACAGTTTTATTTTCCTTTGTTTTCTGGAAACCTGTAGCTATAGCGTCCATGGCAAACCCAAAGAGAAGAATTGCAGGGTCTTGACAATGCTTCTCCCTGCACTTGGCACAGGTAGTTGGGAAACAAATTTCCCACTTCTAGCCAGGCACTTCTTGGAATGGGTGCAGGATCATCTATGGGCGCAGCTGCTGCTATACTTGAGGGGTCCCAGAACCCAGACACAGCTCTTTGAGCAGCCAAATGGGTATCTTCCCAAACCACTACCACCTCATTCACTTTTTTTTCAGCCTAAAATATTAAAATTAGCCCAAAGTGTTTTTAAAATATAATTACACCCTTTGGAATCTGGGCTTTGGGAAGCTGTTATTTTTCCATTAAATAAACCAATATCTGGAATACATACATACATACATACGTACATGTATATATTAAAAATATGCTTGGAAAACACACTTTACTATAACATACAGCTTAGTAGGAAAAATAGAGAAATTCACAGTTCACACTTTAATTTTTTTAAAAGATTTTCAGAAAATACCTAGCAAGCTGTTGTCTGTTCAGTGATGCATACACTTGAGTGTGAAGCAAATCTTATCACTCGTCTTACTAGTAACCTTATGGGGGTGGGGAGAGATGAAAATGATTGCCACTTTTGTATCCTTATACTGTACACTCTTTAAAGGTGGGTCTAGTAATGTTCTCTATTCTACACAGAAGTAATAAATACTGTCTTTAAGAAATGGTGATTATGATGCTCCCTTGCCAAAAAAGTAACAAAGGTATTTTAAATTGTATTTTTATCATGATAGGGAGATTTCAAATAATTTAGCTAATTTTAACTAATAGCTACTGAGAATTAACATTATTATTTAATGCAATCGGTACTTGAATAGAACATAAATCCAAGGAGTAAGCACTAAGGAAGATGTAGAACAGATAAGGCTTAGAGATTTGTAATTCTCAAGGATTGAAAAGGGAGGACCCAAAGGAAATTAAGTGCTGGTTTTCTCAAATAAGGAATTAGATTTCCTTATTTCTTAAAATTACCCTGCAAGCCATATATCTTATGACATATGTATGTTCTTATAATATTCCAAAATCTACAACATAAGTTATATGCATTTTCTACATTAAGACATTATTTTATTTCTAGTTTCTGTTTCTTTCCTTGAACATCAAAATAAATGGTTACTTTATCTTGTTTTCATAGATTATTTGAAAAAATAAAATATATTTTAGATGTTTATCTATTATAAGTACTCTATCAACTTGTTCATTTTAATAAAGGCACTTAGCATTGTGGTTGCATTTGAGAAATATATAAGCACAATAAAACTTCACTTAATATGCTCTGGCATTTCTTCAATAGACTTTATGAGGTCAAATTTCTATGTAATTTAACAGTTGCTAGTAGCAGCACTCTGTGATACTAGTTGAAAATAGCTACTCTGAAACATGAAGCACAAGGCAGAGAAATTATTCTATAGGTTTGCACATTTCCCAGGATTCTGTCCAGATTGAACCAACTGGTGCAGAAGCATGAACTTGAGAAAGAGCGGTATGAGCAAGCTCAGATGTTGAGCTATTTTAGCTGTTTCTCCCTCCCCCTCCTTCTGTTCTTCCCCTCGGGTCACTTGAAAACACAAATAAAAGTGACTAGCATTTTAAAATGCCAAATAAAGTGGAAAATTATATAAAACAGTGGTCTCCAAAATAGAATGCAAGAAAAATTATTGGAACTTCTACCTATAGGCACTTATTATTTTGTTATTACTTTTCATTATTTTCATCTAAAAATAAAAATAAATTCTGCTCAACACTTAACAAATGAATGGACACCAGTGCTCTCAATGATCTGTATGGCCAATGACCACCTGTCAAGTATGGTGCACTTGAATCCTGATGAAAGAAATGTGTACACAGACAGACATCATTTCAATAGATGTTGCAGCTATTCTGACTCTCTGATACCCTGGATTTAGCCCTATTCCTTCACTGATTTAGAGCAGGAAAAGATGAGGATACAGAGGGTTGAGCCACATTCAGGAGGAGCCACATGCCCTCTGTAGGTACCGACCATCTAGAGGAAGGATTTCTGAACCTGTAAGAGTCTTCCACCTTGGGGACAGTATTGAATGGATGGGAAGCTGGACCTTCGGGGCCATTGTGGTATTTTCATTTTTGTCCATGTACCATTTGAATAGGTTTCCTTCCTTTCTTCTCTCCCTCCCTCCTTTCTTTCTTTCTTCCTTTCTTCCTTCCTTCCTTCCATCTTTTTTTTTTTTTTTTTTGGCCAATATTAGAGTCCTTAATTTAGTTAAACTATGTCTGGGGAAAAATGAAACCTGCCCGCATAAGTCACATAAGTTATTCTCTCACGCTGTTTTAACATGCTTCTATCATGAGTTGTCACACAGCAGTGTCTATAACTAAGAAAAGATGCTAATGGATTATGAATATTGTTGGCATTATAATGACATTAACTAAATATGCTTCTATATAGAGACTCCAAAGTTTTCTAATGACCGCTCCATCAGTAAAAACAGTCTTTGAGAATGAATACCTCAAAATATATATTTATATACATTAAAAAATATCAATGTAATATATATTTTATATAATTTATATATATATTTATATATGATATGTATAAATGTATACTTACATAGTACCTAAATATTTCTTAAATAATTTATAAATATAAATAGACTATACATTATATTTAATACACTATATATTTATTTACATGCCACTATACCAATAAATTATGCATTTTGTAAAACAAAGTTTTTAAAAGTAGAGTAAATAAACAATATTATTAAAGTTTTTCATTTTATTATATTCATCAATGGCAATTCAACCTTTTATTCTCTCATATGATGAATACACTCTCCCCCTAATATTCTGAATATATCAGTTAGGATCTAAGCATGAAAATAGAGGCCTATCTAAGGATTTTTTTCTTTTTTTTTGGAAAAGGAATTTAGTACTAGGGGTTGCTTACACAGGAAATAGAAGAGCTAAGAAACTAAGCAAGGGATGGTGAGGAGGTAGCTCAGAGATGAGCAAGTGCAGGATACCTGGAGAAGAGGGGGACCAGGGGCCAGACTTGCCTGGCAGAAGCTGACCAGGAGACATAACCACTGCTAGGGGCACTGCATAGATAAGAGAAGCTAGAAGAAATGCTCCAGCCTCTTGCTGCCTTCTGGTCTGCAGTGTGTGGCCAGAGCCTCCCATGGGCAAACCTAGCCTCAGGCAGATGTCTGGAAGCACATCCCACAGGGGTAGCTCTAGCTGCGATACAGAGTAGATCAGGGCAAAGTGTGAGGATGGAAACGAGACAAACCCACCCAGTTCCTGTGCACAGAACTTCTCACAGTCCTCTAAATAGTCCTTGTTTTTTCTTTTTCTTTTTCTTTTTTTTTTTTTTAACATCTTTATTGAAGTATAATTGCTTTACAATGGTGTGTTACTTTCTGCTTTATAACAAAGTGAATCAGTTATACATATACATATGTTCCCATATCTCTTCCCTCTTGCATCTCCCTCCCTCCCACCCTCCCTATCCCACCCCTCTAGGTGGTCACAAAACACCGAGCTGATCTCCCTGTGCTATGCGGCTGCTTCCCACTAGCTATCTATTTTACATTTGGTAGTGTATTTATGTCTATGACACTCTCTCACCCTGTCACATCTCACCCCTCCCCCTCCCCATATCCTCAAGTCCATTCTCTAGTAGGTCTGTGTCTTTATTCCTGTCTTGCCACTAGGTTCTTCATGACCTTTTTTTTTCCCCTTAGATTCCATATATATGTGTTAGCATACTGTATTTCTTTTTCTCTTTCGGACTTACTTCACTCTGTATGACAGACTCTAACTCCATCCACCTCATTACAAATACCTCCATTTCATTTCTTTTTATGGCTGAGTAATATTCCATTGTATATATGTGCCACATCTTCTTTATCCATTCATCCGATGATGGACACCTAGGTTGCTTCCATGTCCTGGCTATTGTAAACAGAGCTGCAATGAATATTTTGGTACATGACTCTTTCTGAATTATGGTTTTCTCAGGGTATATGCCCAGTAGTGGGATTGCTGGGTCGTATGGTAGTTCTGTTTTTAGTTTTTTAAGGAACCTCCATACTGTTCTCCATAGTGGCTGTATCAATTTACATTCCCACCAACAGTGCAAGAGTGTTCCCTTTTCTCCACACCCTCTCCAGCATTTATTGTTTCTAGATTTTTTGATGATGGCCATTCTGACCGGTGTGAGATGATACCTCATTGTAGTTTTGATTTGCATTTCTCTAATGATTAATGATGCTGAGCATTCTTTCATGTGTCTGTTGGCAATCTGTATATCTTCTTTGGAGAAATGTCTATTTAGGTCTTCTGCCCATTTTTGGATTGGGTTGTTTGTTTTTTTGTTATTGAGCTGCATGAGCTGCTTGTAAATCTTGGAGATTAATCCTTTGTCAGTTCTTGTTTTTTCTTATCTCTACATATTGGCACATTCCCATTCATCTGCCAGGAATGCCTTTCTTTCTTTTCTTTGCCTATCAACCTCCTGAATGTCCTTCAAGAACCAAGTTATTTCATAAACATTCATGGAGGTACTATCACAGGCAATGTACTGAGTGCTGGGTTATCAGAACTATCAATTTCTTTTGGAAATTAGTCTATTTCCCAAACTTTTCTGAAAATTCAATATATATTGAGTTAGCATAGTCTGATAGTTCTGAGTAAGGATTCAGGATCCAAACTATCTGGGTCAGATCCTGGCTCTGCCCCCTACCAGCTGTACAATCATGCCTCAGTTTCTCATCTCTAAACTGGGAAGGATAATAATATGTACCTTGTAGGATTATCAGATGGATGAAATGAGTTAATATTTTATAGCATTTACAACAGTTTCTGGCAATAGCACTTAAAACAGTTTCTTACACAGTTTCTTTATCTGTGTTTTTTAAACTAAATATATGCATACTGAGTCACTCCTTTTTCTGGGCTTCCACAGCCTTCCATCCATATTTCCATTATAGAACTCATTACACTGAGCTATAATCTGCACATCTGTCACTTCTGGTAGAATATGAGCTCATGCTAGGGAGTCCATGATTAACCGTCTTTGTATTCCCAATGCAAAGAACATAATAGATGCTCAATAAGTGTTTGTTTAATTAATTAATCACCTTATCTAAACCTCCCCTGTGTCACAAATCATGAAATGCAGTGATGAGTGCCAAAGGAAAGATATTTTTAAGAGTTCAGAGAAAAGAGGGATTAGTCTACTAGACTTGACATTCACGGAGAAAGTGGCATCTAAGCTTTTTAAAATTGGCTAGGGTTAGACACATACAGCTAATCAGAAGAGCTGAGGGAAAATATGAGCAAAGGCCTGGAAGTGGGAAAGCACGGGGGCATGTGCGGAAGCAAGGAGAGAAAGGAACACAAGTAGAGAGGATTCAAATGGTAGATGGGAGTAAAATTGTGAAAGGCATGTAGGAAGATCCACTTTATACTGTAGGCCAAAGGCTCTCCATCTCTGTTTCACTGTGATACCCTGCAGTGTAAACCCTGACAGTTTTTTGGTTTTGGTTTTCTTTTTCTTATAACGCAAGTGCCCGACTTAAGCTTTGATTACAAAGGCACCCACTTCAAAGAGGCACCCACTTCAAGAGGGCTATCTTGAAGAAGCACATTGGCAGCCACACAACTAGATAAAGGGCCAGGCTGCCTCCCCCATCTGAGTCTCCTTTGTTTCAGAGATCTTGGCTGATTTTGATAACTGACCATTTCGGCCACATATTTTTTTCTCGTCCATGCTTTAAATTACCACTCTTAGGTTTCAAATTCACCAATAAAGAGTGAACCCGAAAAACCATCGGCCCACCCTCAACCCCAATAAAAGCAGAGCCTAAGGCCTGTGCACTCACTCTCTCTCTCCCCACAACCTCACTGTGTGGCCCCAGGTGTACTGTGTGATTTCCAGGTTCTGTAAATAATAAAGTTTTTGTTTTCAAAGTTTCCTGATGATTATTGCTGAAGGGCATCTTGCAATCATAATAAGAACTACAAGAGCTAGTCCAACCACAACATTGGTTATTGATATGCTTATCAATACCCTTAATAGCATACCCTTAATAGGTAAAAATTACAAAGCATACCCTTAATATGTATACCTATTAATAGGTAAAGCAAAGCATACCCTTAATAGGTAAAAATTACACCTTTATCACTCACCTAAGCTTACTCAGGTATGGTCCCAGAACTTCCCTGGCAGTCCAGTTGTTAAGACTGCGCTTCCACTGCAGGGGGCACAGGTTCGGTAGATCCCTGTTGGGGGAACCCTGGTCAGGTGAACGAAGATCCCGCAAACCATGCAGGGCAGCAAAAAAAAAAAAAATTAAGAATGGTCCCTTTCTTACCATTCAAGAAGTCACATGTATCTCTCTATCCATCTGTCCATCTATCTCTCTATCTCTCTGTCATGTATAACCTGAACTGTTTCTAGTACCAAATGTACAGATGTCCCAAATTATTCTGTGCTTAAAATAGTTACTTCAGGTAATGGGAAACAACTGGAAAAATGAGTATGTTTAGGTTAATCTTCAGGGAGACTATTGTGACAAAAATCTATAAAGTACTTGTTGATAACAGCGTCTGGGGTAGTATCATGTAGGCAAATTCTCCAAAATGATAGATGAAGAAAGAAAATCAAACTGGAGAATGAAACGCATGGCCAAAGTTCTTAATTCAATAATTCAATATGTATAAAGGTATTATTCTGTACCTCATTCCAGCTAGAGAATTCATTCTAAAATCCGAGAATTGAGACTCTTCTGTAAGCGGCTTTGTTTTTCTTCTTTTACATGCGTGGTGCACTGCAAAGCTCCTGGGAGCTGTCATTCGGCTCTGACCTACTTTGAAGCACGTTTCATTTTTGGCTGGGAGCTGTGAGAATGTATACTTCCTCAGGATAGTTAGAAATGCCCATCTTTGGGATTGAATCATGTTTCCCACAGAGGCACTCGATGGTGAATTGGTCTCAAATAGTCTAAATCCTTTGTCTTGTGTCGTGAGGTTGTCCTTATTGTTCGGTTTGGTGGTGAGTAGCTTCAGGGATCTCTAGGTGAGGTACAATCCACCTTTTGGTCCAAATTACCTTTCTGCCCTCTTACAAAATTCATACATCTCTGTGTCCCTCTGCCTCATTTATGGAACTTCTTTTCTCTATCTAGCAAGTGAAACTTTGTGACCGCCCCTGGCTGTGTTATCAGCATCTCTATATGAATTGGTCAGCAGGATGGAGATATTTTCAGAACAATTCGGCCGATATATAGTCCATCTGAGTACCAATCACCTCAAACCTCATGCATAAGTCCGTTGATACTAGAAAAGAATGTTTTTCTGCATTTTATGCTTCCTGATTGTGCTTGGTTTTTGTGCTTATTTCTTTTTTTGAACTTAAGTTGAGAAATTTTAATAGCTTCTTTGCTTTACAAAAGTGTTTTATTCATACAAAAGGGTTTTATTCATACAAAGAGCTATGTAGAATTCCATTATGTTGTAGTTCATCAGTTAGTGTAGGCACTTTCTTTACACTCTGATCTCAATGTCTACTTGCTTTCGTGGAAAGGAATGTGGTCCAGGATAATCTGGTGGCCAGGCTCCAATATGGCTCCCAGTGAGTGTTTATTGGGACTCCTGGTATTTATGCCTTTATGTGGTCCCCTTCCACATTGAATAACATCAAATATCATGAAAATAATGGAGTGTGGCTTCTGGGATTATGTCACAAAGGATAGTATAGCGTCCACCTTGCTTTCTTGGAAATCATTCTCTTTGGTGAATGCCAGTCATGCTGTGAAGACACTTAATCAACCCTACTGAGAGGTCCACGTGATGAGGAAGTAAGGCCTCCTGCCAACAGCTGGCACCAGGCATGTGAGTCAGCCATCTTGAAAGTGGATTCTCCAGTTCTAGTCAAACCTTCAGATGACTGCAATCCCATTTGATACCTTGACTACAAACTCATGAGAGCAGAACCACACAGCTAAGCCACTTCTGACTTCCTGATCCTTCACAATAACTGCAGGAGACAATAAGTGTTTCTAGCCCACAGAAACCGTTAGATAATTTTTTATTGTTGCTTCAAGTCTCTAAGCTTCAGGGTAATTTGCTTGGGATAAGGAGGGGAGCTTCTGTTCTTAACTCCAGCTGTTTTACCCCTCAAGTATCTACATTTAAAAAAATTTCTCCAATGTGAGAACAAATTTTCTCCCCAAAGCCTTTCTGCTTTACATGTGAAAACGTTATTCCTCCTATTACCATGCTTTTGACCATTACAAAGTATATAATGTTAACTGACAGTAATTGGTACCCATGCCCCACACTTCTCTTAGTTACTAAGTTCTACTCTAACCTCTGTGAGGGGTGAGGAGGTAATTGATATGGAGGAAATTTAATCTCAGCCTGCTGCAGAGGAAAAGCAATACACACAATATGTTACTGCAAAGTTGATTTTTTTTCCTGAGAAGAAAAAATTTCTTCTAGAGACCATTTTTGGTGTTACCCACTACGCCATCAACACATGGATACCATATGTCTTATGTTATCTTCACAACTTTCACTGTAATTAATGGATTGAGAGCTAAGAATCTGGGGTTCAAGTTTTAATTGTGCTACTTTGTAGTCTGTGATTGAACAAAGTAATTTTTCTAGTCCTTAGTTTTCTTGTCTGTGAAATGAAACCATTAAAGTCCATTTGTTCATTCAGCCCAAATCTACATGTTTTGTTTACTTGTTTGTTTATTTGTTTATTTGTTTATTTATTTATTTATGGCTGCGCACTCTGAGACTTGTGGGATCTTAGTTCCCAGACCAGGGATCGAACCCAGGTCCCCAGCAGTGGAAGCACGGAGTGCTAACCACTGGACCGCCAGGGAATTCCCAGTCTACATGTTTATTTTGCATCTTTTATATGCCAGGCCCTGCACCAAAGATGAACAGGACAGGCATGATTTCTGCCTTCTTGCACTTTACAACTTACATTTGACATCACATAATTTCATTTTTGGAATAAGTTCAGGCTGGGAAAGGATCTACAAAAGGAGGCAATTCAATACATATTTTTTAGCATCCATGATATTAATTATGAGGTGCTGATTCTCTAGAACCGTAATCAAATGCCCCCAAATTAATAATGCTAGATCATATATAGCTCTTTATACTTTGCAAAGCACTTTCTAATTATCATATGTGAGCCTCTCAAAAGCGATTTGTGATTGCTAGGTTATTACCTGGACTACCCACCCATCCTCCTCTAACTCTGCCTTTGATTATATTAGATTTCCCTGCTGGGATATTCTTAAATGCATTTCTCCAGAGCATTTATCCCACCTGTAATTAAATAGTGAACCAGGGAATTTATTAAAGTTTGCTTCCCATTCTAGACTGAACCATAATCTAGCTCATTGCTCTATCTTAGTATCTAGAACAGAGAAGGTACTCAGTATTTATGTACTGTGAATAAATTTATTTTCAATTTTTTAATGTTTATAGATGAAGAACCGGAGTCAGAGAGGTTAAATGACTTGCCTAAAGTCATACACTGAATTGCATAAGCATCAGATTTAGGCCTACACCTACAGGGAAGATTTCAAAGCTACTTGGGTTAGACAGGATGTTTATTTACATCATTGGTCCTATGCCTCTTACCTTGATTATTTTTGTTTTTGTAAGACTTTAATTTTTTTAGAGAAGTTTTAGGTTTGCAGCAAAATTGAGAGGAAAGTCCAGATATTTCCCATATACCCCCTTCCCTAGACATGCATAGCCTCCTCAATCATCAATATCCCCTACCAAAGTGGTACATTTGTTACAATTGATGAACCTACATTGGCACATCATAATCGCCCAAAGACCATAGTTTACATTATGGTTCACTATTCTTTGATTCTTTTTTGTTTTGGGTCACAGCTGCAGCAGGGATAACAGCACACTCTGACAGAGATGTTAAGGGGAAGACAAGAAATAACCAGGTACATAATCCCTGTTGTTCAGGGGTCTTGCTCATATGGCGGACTCTCTCAGTAAAAGAAATTTTGCTAGTGAGAAGAAAAAAAAATTGAACCCCAAATTTTAAATTTTCAAGTGGAAGCATTTTTAATATTAAATGTAAATTAACTTAGCAGATAATTAATTCCTTTGAAAATTAACTGTATTAAACTTAAATTTCTTTTTAAAATATTTATTAGAAAATGTGAAACATGGGAGAAGTTTGCCTTTATGTCTTGTATCTCTTACTATTTTCCCTTCCCCAATTACAGAATCATAATGAGTGGATTTGTCCAAATGGAAAATGTGTCTGTATAACAATAAAATTATATTTCTCTTTCCGCCTTCAAAAGCTGGCTTCTTTGTTTAGAAAATTGTAGTATTTGCTCACTTGCATTTTGTGTTTTTGCTCGTGTCAATTTCCCTGTAAAGTCTAACTCTATTAAAATATATTTGCCTGTGGCCATGCTGTCTTTAAATTTACCTTAATTTGCATGCACTTCATATCTCAATGCAAAGCCTAAAATGTCTGACACAAGGTCTATACATAACAATACTTTTGATTGACAGGAAAGTTTATTATTCATTGATATGACACCATATTTATGTATAACAATGACTTTTTTTTTTTTTACAGCATTTTTTTTCAGCCAAGTTCATGATCCTACAAGACAAGACATACAAGGTTTTACTTTTTATTTATTTATTTATGGCTGTGTTGGGTCTTCGTTTCTGTGCGAGGGCTTTCTCTTGTTGAGGCAAGTGGGGGCCACTCTTCATCGCGGTGCGCGGGCCTCTCTTTATCGCGGCCTCTCTTGTTGCGGAGCACAGGCTCCAGACGCGCAGGCTCAGTAATTGTGGCTCACGGGCCTAGTTGCTCCGCGGCATGTGGGATCTTCCCAGACCAGGGCTCGAACCCGTGTCGCCTGCATTGGCAGGCAGATTCTCAACCACTGCGCCACCAGGGAAGCCCAACAATGACTTTTTGACTGACAACTAAGCAATGATAGAATTCTGGACACCTTCTATAACCAATTTTTTTATAAGACAAACTAAAATATCCAGATAATTGGCTGAATTTTTCAGTTTTCACCAATTGCTTAGCACTGAGTATGGGAAGACACAATGAGCTAGTGTCTCGTTCTTTGCCTTTTCCAGTGGTGAAAGGTATTTTGTGCCAGTAGAACATCACATGGTTCCACTTCTTTTTTTTTTAAATGATTTTCTGTGTTAAAAGTTGGCAACTCTGATATGAAATGAATTGATTTTTTAAAAGAGGCATGCTTACAACTGATCTGTGGAATATTTTGAAGAACCTGCTGGTAAGAAGAGAAAAATCTTTTGAGATTCTGCATTTTGGTCTTATGAGAAGGCTCATTCAGGAGGCATGGTCCGCATCAGTACACACCAATGCCAATCAATTAACTGGTCTGTCTAGAACATCTAACATACAGTCAGCATTCAACACGAGAAGGACTTAGGGAGTGCCACCAGGCAACACATAATGAAGTGTTAAATTATGCAGTAGTCTGTAAGAATCCAGAAAAAGGCAAAGCCAGAGTGGGCTGGGAAATATGATGGCCTGCACTATAAGAGACTCTGTGCCACCTGAACTTTTATGCTAACCAGATGGATGACCTCAGGCAAGTTGCTTAACAGCTTCATGTCTCAGTTTCCTCATCTTTAATGTGAGCTGGAGTGATCTCCCAGCTCTATCGTTCTACGACTATATAAGACAAGCTTCACAGACAAAGCAAGGCCTGCA
This sequence comes from Eubalaena glacialis, assembly GCF_028564815.1. Classification (NCBI taxonomy): domain Eukaryota; kingdom Metazoa; phylum Chordata; class Mammalia; order Artiodactyla; family Balaenidae; genus Eubalaena; species Eubalaena glacialis. Next base: position 50,070,285 of record NC_083729.1, on the reverse strand, counting down.
CTGAGCCTGGAGAGCAGATGTTTAAGCCAACGCTAGTAACTATAACACCATGGTGGGCATGAATGGGCGAGTGAGGATGCCCGTGTCAGGAAGAGACCCTACACAAATCCAAAGACTCCGTCATAAAAGTGACCCTGTTCTTCCCCAAATCAGCATCTAATGTAGCTCAATGAGAAAGCAGAATAGTAACCCTACAATAATAGAATGCTTGATCATTCTCCCAAATAAATATACAATTTAAAAAAATGTTTTGGGCACTGGTCATCATCATGGTGAAATGATTTGGAGCTTCTGTGTGACGCCATAGCACTGGATTGTAACAACCAGACTGGGGCATCTCACCCAATCACTCCTCTAGGAAAGAGTTGCAAATAATGGGTTTATACTGCCGGCATATATTGTTGTTTTCTCAATTCTACAAGTTCCCTGAGTACATTTTCCTATGTTCTTTATAGAAAAGAAGTATGGTGGCCAACTCTGTGACAATTTTGGAAATAATGAAGTGGGCATTAGTTTGGGCTCTGGCCTTCAGAACATCTGGGAAGGATAAAAGATTCCACACTAACTGGTGGAAAAGAGCAGCCCTTTGCCCACATTAGGATGTAAGCAATAGATTTTTGACACTCTTACAAAAGTGACAACTCTGCTCTTTTTTTTTTTCATGTTGCCTCTTCTTACACCTTTGATACCTATAAACTTAGACCCAGATACTCTGCTTTTACCAACAGTTGTCCACTGAGCTAGAAACAGACACAACCAAGCAATTTGTGTGCAGTAGTTATTTATAACGCACAACTTGTTTTCCTTTTGCCAAATAAAAGCTGCTTTAGAATAATTCTGCATTATTCTATTTGGAAACATTAGGCTCCCATCTAACTGTGGTTATTGGCACTCAAAGTTCATCTTCAATAGTAATTAACAAAGAAAGTGACTTTGGCCTTTTTTTCTCAAGAGAAACTAAGTCCAGTATTATACACCAAGAAAAGATGATGTAAAACAGATTCCATTTTATGTAGCAGGGAAATGGATGGGATGAATAGATGAACATCTCAGGTAAAAGTCATGATGTTCAAGGCTATTTCTATAGGCTAGGGAGTAAAATATAAATAATTACCACACATTTTATTGTTTTTTCCCATTGGTTCTAATCAACATAGTTTGGGAGATGCTGGGTTTATTTTTTTGTTTTTTGCATCTGCATCATGGAAAAAAAAAATTTGACAACACTGAAGTTAAAGATTCTATATATAAATATATATGTCCTTCAACAGCATGGGCTGAAATTTCCCCCAAACTGGAAGTTCATATTTAGGAGAGACAAAACGAACTTAGCGCTTCAGAAATATCTGCTGGCATTGTCTACTAACGTAAATTAAACAACTGCAAGCAAAATAATAGCATTCTACAAACCTAAATTTCTACAACCGGCACGATGGGAGCCCTTGGGAGTGCAGTGGCAGAGCACCTGCGTCACTGCAGGCTGAGGGCCCCAGGCAGCAGAGGTGTGGGTGTGCGGCAGCCAGCAAGCACAGACCAGTTCAGACACCCATGAGACCCCTTCCAGAAATACTTCACAGAGGAACCTTGCCAGGTGCTGGCTCCTGCATGACCAGGTTTGTTGTTGCGGTTTCGGGTTTGTTTTTTTTTTGTCAGTGTGGGGTAGAGGTGGGTATCAAATGTCCAAACAGCAAAATTTGAGTATACAGTCTAAGAAAACCTAATTTACTTCCAAAGGCTGCCGAACTCTGGGACAGTAAAATAACACTAATGAAGCTTAGAATACCTTCCTAGGCTGGAGGGACTCCAATCGGCAAAAGCGGTCCTTTCAAGATAGAAGGTCAGAAGAAGGCAGAAGAAATCGGTTTGAAGGCACACATTACTGGGAAGGCACATTTTTGAACTGTGAAGGATGTTACTTCCATTGAAACTGTGGGGTCTTTTAAAAAGTATATTTGGAAATATGATCTCATACTCATGTTAGACACATGGAGAGAAGTAAGTAGGAAGAAGGTTGTGGCTCAAACAACTTGTGACTGGAAATCATCTTCAATTTACGTAAGGGGAATCCACCCATAAACTCCACCGATGGGATGCTGCTGAAGGAAGTGGAAATGAAGCTCACAGTCGTACGGGCCTTGGGAAATCCTAGGAGTATTCCCTCTCTGCGCTTCCATGCAAACATCCTTTCCTGATTGCCAGGCAACACAGTGGGCAACCTCCACACTGCCTTCCAATCAGGGACCGAAAGCTCTTCGGGAGCAGTGTTGTACATCATTCCGTCTTCTCCTTCAGCACCGTGTCTTTGTGCTTCAAAGAGGCTTAATACCTACTTACCGGACCAAAAGAAAAAGAAAATGGCACTATCCCACTTGCTTTCAAGTTGTTTTATCTGTCAATCCTAAACTTTTCACTGTAAAACAATCTCTGTAACATTTTTGTTCTTCCTAATTTGCATACGAAGTAAGACTATATATTATTCTTTTCCCATTTTTCTTTCTCCCCTCATCCACCCTCATTAGTTTTAAATTAAGAACGGCCCTATAGGGAAATGCCTTCATCTTGCCGTCTTTCATTGCTCCGTTTGTATTCTTTCTCGACTTAATAACTCAATTCTTTGGTGTCTATGTATTCCAGTGAAATAACTTGGTTATTTCACAAACACACAAACACATACATAGCCACATGCGTGTACACATGCACACACACACACACTTGGAAATTAGTTCTTTTCTTAATGAGGCAAATTAGAATCACATCAAATTTAAACTCACATATATGCTTATAAAATTTTTAAAATGGATATAAATCATTCTGAGTTCAAAATGGAGAAAATGGTCGAAATGATGGAAACATATAGCCCCCAGAGGCTGAAATATTGTGATAATAATTTTCATAATTCAAATGAATACATAATTGTTAGACATCAACAGGGAAGATTTACAATTGGCTCAACTAAACCAAAAAATCAGTAGCAATCAGTATAGGAAAATGTATCCTCATATCTGAGGTAAATTAATTTTGTTACTGAAATGTCATTATGTTGTCACATTTCCACTCATCACTTATTCAAAGATATCCATTTTTCATTCCTAATGTTTTATTGCTAAGATGATTGAACTTTGCAGTTTTTATCTCAAGCTTATATTACTTAAAAATCTCTGTGTGCATTATTACAATGAAAGGGCAAAGGTAGAAATGGGACTTATTTAGCTCTCATGGTTTATGATTGCATTGAAGCTCACAATTGATTATAGCTTTCTAACCTCTCTTTTCCTACTCATTACCCTCTTCATTTTATACCAGTATTTCCAGCCATTAGACTATCTTTATTTAGAAGGCACAAAAGGAAAAGACCAAGAAGAATTTGAAAAATAATATATTTTTTGTTTTGATGTTTCAATTTAATGAAGGTTTGAAAATGCTGAACTGTCTAAGGTATACTAAATATTCATTAGGCAGTTTAGCTTTTACTAAGTTCTAAATGAAAATGACCCAGCAAAATCAAATTGAAATTTCATAGAGTACTTTTCAAGTATGGTTCTAAAACATATATTAAACAAAATGCATTCATTTGAATGCAAGTCTCTCTCTTTCTCTAGAATACATACACACCCTAGGGTCTATTATGCTTTCAGTTCAAGGCCTCCAAAATGTGTGTGGTGTGGATCAAATAAATAGTTCAACAGCTTTCATAAGCAAACAATCTCATGGTCTGGTATACCTACAAACCTCTTGTGCTATTTCTTTATGCTTCCCCACCTATAAAGGTTAATGCAGATTTCACTTGAATTCAAGCAAAATATCCTGCATTATTTTCTACATAGTTAAATCTGTTCAGAAAGAGCCCATCAGAATTTGTCCATGTGAATCCAACAGCCCTTTATGGACTTGTAGAAGCATAGCAAATGTGCTCACTTTTAGAACTCAGACTTGCCGCTGGCCAGCCCTGGAATCATAGTACTTACTGCAGGCGGGACTTTAGAAATCACGTAGCCCAACCCTCCCATTAAAAAAAATGTAGAATTTAGCATACATTCAAAATAGACTATTTTGTCATTTCAAAATGTCTTTCTTTACCTCACATTCTTTGTCTTGATGCATGCTTTATTTGATATTAATATAAGCACTTTAGCTTTCTTATTTCTTATGCTTACATATTTCATGGTTATATCTTTTTCCATCTTCTTACTTTCAATCTATTTGTGTCTTTATGTTTAAAATGTATCCATTTTAGAGAACCTATAGATGGGTCCTTCTTTTTGAGCCAGTCTGACAATCTCTGCCTTTTAACTGGAGAGGGTCTATATAAACTTAATGTAATTAGTTTATTTTTATGTTGTCTGTTTGCCCATCTCATTTTTTCAAGTCTTTTGTTCCTCTTTTCACCTTCTTTTGGTTTAATAAAACATTTTTAAATAAACATTTTATTTTAGAACAATTTTATATTTAGAAAAAAATAAGTGCAAGTCTTCCATAATTTATATTTAGAAAAAAAAAATTGTGAAGATAATTCAGAGAGTTCCCATATACTCACACCCAGTTTTCCCTATTACTAACATCTGCATGTGTTATTAATGAACTGATATTGATACATTATTATTAATTAAAGCCATAGTTTATTCAGATTTCCCTAGTATTTACCTAATATTCTTTTGCTGTTCCAGAATCTTATCTAGGACACATTACATTTAGTCACTCATCATGTATCCTTAAGCTTCTCTCTTGGCTGTGACAGCTTCTAGATTTACCTTGTTTGGCATGACCTTGACATCTTAGAGAAGTACTAGTCAGGCATTTGGTAGAATATTCCTCAGTTGGAATTTGTGTAATGCTCTACACATGGTTAGACTGGGGTATTTTGGAAGGAAGATCACAGAGGTAAACTATCATTTCATCATATGCATCAAGGTTACATTGTATCAATATCAACATGACTTATCACCGTTGATGTTGACCTTGATTACCTGCTTGAGGCAGTGTTTGTCAGTTTTCTCTACTGTAAAGTGCTCCCTTTGCATACTGCACTCTTTGGAAGAAAGTCACTGTGTGCAGCTCACTCTTAAGGGGTTGGGAATTATGTTCCACCTTCTTGAAGGCAGGGAGTCTACATAAATTATTTGGATATTTTCTGCTCAGATTTGTTTATTCTCTCCCATTTATTTATTTATTCAATCATTTATATCATTATGAACTCATTGATATTTATCTTATAATTTATAACCCAATACTACTTTATTTTGTTGCTCAAATTGTTCCAGTTTCCGAGCTCTATCCTTTGGTTCCTGTGTCTATTTGGCATACCTCCATCATTCTGTGGTTATTTTTGTTTGTTTGTTTGTTTGTTTAAGCATTTCCTTACTCTCTGGCACTACAAGATGCTCCAAACTCATTTTGTATATTTCCTGCCCCAGTCCTAGGATCAGCCATTTCTCTAAGAAGCCCCGGTTCTTTTTATTAAAGAGTGGTATTAGAAACCAAGATCTGGGTGCCAGGTGTGCTCATTACTACTAGGGTATCATTGTTCTAGGCCCTATCAGCTGACATGGCAAGGAAATATATAACCCAGTATATATTATACATACCTATAATATTTCTTTGTGTAACTATATATATATATATATACATATATATATATACACTAAGCTAAACATGAGTTTATATGGTTGTCTCTAACTCTAATCCATTACCACATGGATCATCATAACCTCTTCCCCTTGCTTTGTGTAACCTCCTACTCCAATAGTGAAAAACCTGGCTCCCACCATTCGTCATCCAGTTACTTAATTGTTCAGTTCCAGTATATGTATGTAGCAGTATCAGAATTGTTTACCCACACGGTCGTGGGAAATGACTTGATCAACAAGAATATAGTGCTTATGTACAGATTCTTTTGCCTTTTGTCTTACAGACCCTACTCATTTCCAGAGCTACTTAGGTCAGCAATTTTTTCCTGTAGTGCCTTCAAGTAAAGATGTTTTAAACATTTGTAATAAAGATATATTGTTTTGTCACCTGCATTTTATACTGGGATCCCACAACCTCCTAAATGATTTTTTTAAACCTGCATACGTTAAAATTTACTCTTTGTGCTGTAAAAATTCTACAGGTTTTGGCAAGTGCGTAGTGTCATGGATTTGCCATTACAATATTATTCAGAATAGTTTCACTGCCTGCCCTGTGCTTCACCTATTCAGCCCTTCTCCCTCCCCCAGATTCTTGGCAAACACTGATCCTTTAACTGTCTACAGTTTTTCCTTTTCCAGATGCATTTAATTGGAACCACACAGTCTCTAGCCTTTTCAGACTGACTTCTTCATGCAGTAATGTGCATTTAAAATTCACTCATGTATTTTTGTGTCTTGATGACTCATTTCTTTTTATCATGGAATAATAATATGTAATATGGACATACCACAGTTTGTATACCATTTTACCTATTGAAGGACATCTGGTTTGCTTCTAGTTTTTGATAATTATAAATAAAGCTATTATAATCATTCATATGCAGGTTTTTATGTGGACATGTTTTCAGATCAGTTTAGTAAATAAATAGGAGTACAATTACTAAATTGTATATTTAGCTTTGTAAGAAACTGCCAAGCAATCTTCCAAAGTGTCTATATACTTTTGCATTCCCACCAGCAAAGAATGAGAGTTCCTTTTGCTCATCCTCAGCAGCAATTGATATTGTCAGGTTCGGGTTATTTTGTTGGTTGGTTGGTTTGTTTTTTGCTCTTTTAATAGATGTGTAGTAATATCTCCTTGGAGTTTAATTTGTAATTCTTGAATGACAGATAATATTGGGTATGTTTCATTTGCTTATTTGCTATCTGTACGTCTTCTTTGGTGAGGTGTCTGCTCAGATCTTTGCCCATTTGTCAATTGGGTTTTTTTGTTTTCTTTTTGTTGAGTTTAAGAGTTCTTTGTGTATTCTGGGTGCAAGTCCGTTATCAGATAGGTGTTTGCAAATACTTTCTCTCAGATTGTGGCTTGTCTTTTCATTCTCTTGACAGTGTCTTTTGCAGTGCAACAGTTTTAAAATTTCATAAATTCCAGTCTATCAGTGTTGTCTTTCAGGATTCATGCTATTGATGTTGTATCTAAAAACTCAAACCCAGTTCACCTAGATTTTCTCTTATGTTTCGTTCAAGATGTTTCACAGGTTTTCGGTTTACATTTAGGCCTATCATCCATTTCAGGTTTATTCTTGTGAAAGGTGTAATATCTCTGCTAGATTGACTTTTTTACATATGGACATCCATTTGTTGAAAAGATTATCCTCTTTACATTGAATTTCTGTGATAGAATAATGTGTCCCCCCCGCCCCACCGCCCACCAAAGGTGTTTTCACATCCTAATCCCCTGGATCTGTGAGTATGTTAGGTAACATGGCAAGGGGGAATTAAAGTTGTTGATAGAATTAAGATTGCTATTCAGATGATCTTGAGATGGAAATATTATCCTGGATTATCCAGGTGGGTCCAATGTAATTGCAAGGGTCCTTAAAAGTAGAAGAGAGAGGCAGAAGAATCAGAGTCAGAGAAGGAGATGTGATCATGGAAGCAGTGTCAAACTGATGCAATAAGAGAAAGATTTTTGGCTATTTCTGGCTTTGAAGGTGGAGTTGATCCATGAGCCAAGAAATGCAGTACCTTTAGAAGCTGAAACAGGCAAGGAAATGGAGTCGCCCTCTAGAACCCTTTGAAAGGAACTCAGCCCTGCAGACAACTTGATTTTAGCCCATTGAGACCCACGTCAGCCATCTGAACTCCAGAAGTACAATATAATAAATCTGTGCTGTGTAGGCCACTAAGTTTATAGTAATTTGTTACAATAGCAGCAGTAAATGAATACTATTGCCTTTGCTCCTTCATCAAAGATCAGTGACTATATTTCGGTGGGTCTATTTCTGTGCTCTCTATTCTTTTCAATTGACCTATGTGCCTATTATTTCACCTGTACCATGCTGTCTTGATTACTGTAGCTTTATAGTTAAGTTCTGAAATTGAATAGTGTTCTTCTTACTCTTTTTGTTGTTGTTGTTGGCTATTTTATAGTCTTTTGTCTTCCCATATAAACTTTGGAATAAATTTGTTGATATCTACAAAATAGTTTGCTAGGATTTTGATTAGAAGTGTGTTGAAGATCAAGTTGGAAATACTTAACACTATTGAATCTTGCAGTTCATGAACATGGAATATATCTCCATTTATTTAGATCTTCTTTAATTTGTTTCATCAGAGTTTTGTGGCTTTCCACATATGGATCCTGAACATAGGTTGTTAGATTTATGCTTAAGCATTTGCTTTTTTTGTTGTTTTTGGGGCCATTGTAAGTGGGATTTTAAAAATTTTCAAATTCTGATTGTTCTTTGCTAGTATATGGAAAAGCATTGACTTTTGTGTATTAACCTTGTGTCCTGTAGCCTTGCTATACTCACTTATTAGGTCCATGAGGTTTGGGAGTTTTTATTGTTCTCGTTGTTTTTGGTTTTTGTGTTTTTGGTAAATCTGGGGGATTTTTAACAGAGGCAATCACGTCATCTACAGATAAAGACATTTTTTCTTCCTTTCTAATGTGTTTAACTTTTATATCCTTTTCTTGTGTAATTGAACTAGCTAGATCTTTCAGTACAATGATGAATAGCAGTGGTGACAGAGGATGCCCTTGACTTGTTCCCAATCTTAGAGGTAGAGAATCTAGTTTATTACCATTAAGTATGTTAGCTGTACGGTTTTTGTAGATTTTTTTTTTTATTAAGTTGAGAAAGTTCTCCTCTATTCCTAGTTTACTGAGAGATATCATCATGCATGGGTGTTGGATTATGTTCAATGCTTTTTCTGCATCAATTGATATAATCATGTCATTTTTTTTTTTTTTGTCTTTAGCCTTTTGATCTGGTACATTGATTGATTTTCAAATTTTGAACCAGTCTTGCACACCTGGAACATGGTATATGATTCTTTTTATACATTGTTGAAACTGATATGCTAATATTTTGTTGAGGATTTTTGCATCTATGTTCATGAGAGATATTGGTCTGTAGCTTTCCTTTCTTGTAATATATTTGTCTGCTTTTGGTGTTAGGTTAATTCTGGTCTCATACAATGAGACAAGAATGATTTTAGAAGTGTTCTTTCTGCTTCTATTTCTGGAAGAGACTGTGAAGAATTGATACAATTTCACCCTTAAATGTTTGGTAGAATTCACCAAAGAAGACATCTGAGCTTAGTGCTTTTTTTTGGAGGGGGAAGGTTATGAGTTTTATTTTTAAATAGATATTTTTTAAAAAATAGATAATGGCTTATTCAGATTATTTATTTCTCTTTGTGTGAATTTTGGTAGTTTGTGTCTTTCAAGGAATTTGTCCATTTCACCTAAGTTATCAAATGTGTAGGCATAGAGTTGTTTGTAGTATTTCTTTATTATCCTTTACATTTCCACAGGATCAATATTGATAACACCTCTTTCATCTGATATTGATAATTTGTCTTCTCTTTTTTGTTTAGTCAACCTGCCTTAGAGGTCTAACAATTTTTTTGATCTTTTCAAATAACCAGTTTTTTATTTCATTTATTGTTTTATATTTTATAACTTCATTGATTTCTGTTCTAATTTTTATTATTTCTTTTCTTCTGCTTGCTTTAGGCTTAAATTTCTATTCCTTCCTAAAGTAGTAGATGGTTGACTTTTCTTGAAAGCCAGCATTAACATTTTAAAATTTTATGTGGAGCATTCAGTATATTTACATTAATTTTAATTTTTTGTATATATAGAATTATTTATACCATCTTATTTTATCTTTCTATCTCTTTCTATGATTTTCTTCTCTCCTTTCTTAACTTTCTTTAGATAGATTATTTTTCTCATTTCTTTTTCCCCTTACTAGTTTGGATTTCTATTTTCTATTTCCATTTTGTAGTTTTTACTTTAGGAAGTTAAATTTACATACATTTAATTTACATACTTAATGTATTATAGTCTAAAGTTAATGAATATTTCTATCCTCTTTCTGAACTAGTCAAGAACTTAGAGTGCTTTATTACAGTCTCCTCTCTCATAGTAAATGCTATTATTTTGGGGAATATTAACTCAACCTTTTTTTTATTAATGGTTTTATATACTTGTTATATTGTTGTTATTTTATTTTACATAGTTAATGTTGATTTAGATTTACTCATATATTCATTTTTTCATTGCTCTTTATTTTTTTTTTATCTCTAATCACTTTTTTTTTGGCCTGAAAGCATATCTTTTAGAATATTACTTAGTAAAGATCTGTTGGTGGTAAAATCTATCTAGTTGAGAAATTTCTCCTCTGTTACTAGTTTATTCCTGATAGGAATAAACCTATCAGGTTTTTTTTTTTCTGGAAAACATCTTTTTTTTTTTTCTTGAATGATATTTTGCTGGCAATGGGAGTGTAGGTTGGCAACTGTTTTCTTTCACCCCATTAAAGATATTCCCCTGCCTTCTGTCTTCCATTTTTGCTGTTGAGGAGTCAGATGTCAGTCTAATTCAGGGGTCAGCAAACTATGGCCTGCCTGTCAAATCTGCATTACCACCTGTTTTTTAAAATAAAGTTTTATTGGAACACAGCCATACTTATTCATTTATGAATTTTCTATGACTGCTTTTACTACCGTGGCAGAATTGAGTATTTGCAACAGAGACCATACAGCCTTCAAGATCTAAAGTATTTACTATCTATCCCTTTACAAAAAAAGTTCACTGATCCCCTGTCTATTATGGTTCCATTTAATGTAATCAGTCTTTTAAGATGATATTTCTGCAATTTATAGTGCTCTGCAATTACAGTATGATTTAGCTAGGTATGGACTTTTTATGCTTGGAATTTGTTGAGCTTCTTGAAGGTAAGGATTATTGTTGGTTATTGGTTCTGGCAAAATTTCTGGCAAAATCTTGCCTCTGCTACCTCTTTTCTCCTTTTTAAAAGGCAAATTGTCTCATTCTATGCTCCATATCTGTAATATCAGTCTTGTGTAATTTTCACCTTTCTGTCTCTTCATTCTACATTCCAAATAATCTTTCAGATTCACCTTCCAGTTCACTTATTATTCCTCTAATTTAGTCTGCTATGCAGTTAATACAATCCACTGAATTTTAAATTTAATTATTATAATTCTAATTTCTAGAGGCTCTCTTCGTTCTTTTCCAAAAATGCTTGTTCCTTTTTTATATATTCTCTTTTTCCCTGCTCATATTTTCAAGCTACTCTCTTATTTCTTAAACACATTAAATAAGGTTTTTTCATAAGCTGTAATTGATAATTCATGTATCTTTATAGTCTTTTTCTGCTGTATGTTATCTCATGTAGAACATTATCTATCAGAATTCTTTGAGACCTTTAATGGAGGTAAATTCTTCCAAAGAGCATCTGTATTTGCTTGTGTCTGGTCTTTGGGGGCATGACTAGCCCAGGACCACCTGAAACCATAGTGTTATCCACCTGAGGATTTCTGGAGGACCTAGCCAATGTAAACTGGCCTATAAGGCCTGGGGGTAGGTATTTGGTTAACAATTTTCAAGGAAGAATTTTTTTCCTCTTTCATTAAACAGCATGGTTTAAAGCAGGCAATTTTCCTTTTATTTTGGGTGGTGTGGGGAGTTGAGGATTCAGGGAAGGAGGAATTTGGTTTGTTTCTAACTCACCCTTAACCTCTTACATAGGAACACTTCTGGGATCCTGACTTCACTTAGTTTTCATTTGCTTTGTAGTCATCTTATCAATAAAGAGGTGGGAAAATTTAGTCAACATTTTTAGTTTTTAGCACAGAGTAAGTTAGGATATCTCATCTGCAATATTGATGGAAATGAAAGTCTAAATCCTCTTATTTAAATATGAGCATACTCAGGTCAGAAGAAGGCAAGTGACTTGACTGAGATCACACAGTTCTTATTGCCCAGAATAAAAATTTACTGTTCGATTTACTGTTGACACCAAATTCTTTTTAAAGAATGTTCGTTACAAGAAAAAAAGTTTTTAAGAAAAAATTTTTAAGGACTCTAGAATTCAGAAAATAATAATTCCAGGGATAGAAGTAAATATCCATCAATATTCCATAGGGTAGATTACTTATTAAATAGATAGTCAAATAAGTGCATTTCAAGCCACAGAAGACTGTCATTTGATTAAAGATTTTAATCAGATTTGCGGTCATTTCCACCTCAAATCAGTGTGCCTCGGACAAATGCCTGTGTTTCATTTAAAATTTTCCCAGCTGCCCTACTTCCTAAACACCAAGGGAATCACCAGCTGCTATCCTGGTATTTAAACCCAAATCGCTGGCATTATCTTTACTTTCAAATCTTCCTTCTTCCACATATACTCATTTATCAACTTTAGCAGCTTCCTTTGCTCTGTCAGTCCCTTATTGGGGCCTGGTTACTTCCTGATTAGAATATTGTCAGTTTCCTCCTGACTTTCTAGTCTTCTACATCTACCTATAAAGTTTCCAACTTTATATAAAACACATGTACACATACATAAACTGCACAGTCACTACAATTAGTCTGTATATTTTGTTTGGGCATCTTTTATATAAATAGAGAAAATCTGCATAGTGATTCCTTTGGAGAAGAGGGTTCTAAAATTAGAGGGGATAGTAAAAGAGATTTTGCTTTATGTGTGATGTTTTGTTTCACATTTTTTTAGTACAAAGAAATTTACCTTGTACTACTTAGGTAATATAAATTACAGTATAAAGAAAATGCTTATTTTCATTGTCATAGCAATGTCTCTAGACTTCAGCCCTTTATAGTGACTCTTCATCCCTATGTACTTTCGGTTTGTCCACAGTTCCCTCTTTAACAGTTAGCCCTTGAATTTTGTGACCTGTTTCATGGGTCAGGACGTCCCCCCTATTTTTTCATGCCATCTGCTTTCTGGCTCTTAAGCAGAGAAAAATTCATGCAAGGTTCACACTCTCTGCACACCTATCAGGGTGGGAGATTGAACACAACTTTTTAAAAATAGCTTTCGCATTATTCTACTTTCAGAAGTAATTTTCTAAGTGTTGTCTTTTTTGTTTGTTTGTTTGTTTGTTTTAAACATCTTTATTGAAGTATAATTGCTTTACAATGGTGTGTTACTTTCTGCTTTATAACAAAGTGAATCAGTTATACATATACATATGTTCCCATATCTCTTCCCTCTTGCATCTCCCTCCCTCCCACCCTCCCTACCCCACCCCTCTAGGTGGTCACAAAGCACCGAGCTGATCTCCCTGTGCTATGCGGCTGCTTCCCACTAGCTATCTATTTTACATTTGGTAGTGTATATATGTCCATGACACTCTCTCACCCTGTCACATCTCACCCCTCCCCCTCCCCCTCCCCATATCCTCAAGTCCATTCTCTAGTAGGTCTGTGTCTTTATTCCTGTCTTGCCACTAGGTTCTTCATGACCTTTTTTTTTTTCCCCTTAGATTCCATATATATGTGTTAGCATACTGTATTTCTTTTTCTCTTTCGGACTTACTTCACTCTGTATGACAGACTCTAACTCCATCCACCTCATTACAAATACCTCCATTTCATTTCTTTTTATGGCTGAGTAATATTCCATTGTATATATGTGCCACATCTTCTTTATCCATTCATCCGATGATGGACACCTAGGTTGCTTCCATGTCCTGGCTATTGTAAACAGAGCTGCAATGAATATTTTGGTACATGACTCTTTCTGAATTATGGTTTTCTCAGGGTATATGCCCAGTAGTGGGATTGCTGGGTCGTATGGTAGTTCTGTTTTTAGTTTTTTAAGGAACCTCCATACTGTTCTCCATAGTGGCTGTATCAATTTACATTCCCACCAACAGTGCAAGAGTGTTCCCTTTTCTCCACACCCTCTCCAGCATTTATTGTTTCTAGATTTTTTGATGATGGCCATTCTGACCGGTGTGAGATGATACCTCATTGTAGTTTTGATTTGCATTTCTCTAATGATTAATGATGTTGAGCATTCTTTCATGTGTCTGTTGGCAATCTGTATATCTTCTTTGGAGAAATGTCTATTTAGGTCTTCTGCCCATTTTTGGATTGGGTTGTTTGTTTTTTTGTTATTGAGCTGCATGAGCTGCTTGTAAATCTTAGAGATTAATCCTTTGTCAGTTGCTTCATTTGCAAATATTTTCTCCCATTCTGAGGGTTGTCTTTTGCTCTTGTTTATGGTTTTCTTTGCTGTGCAAAAGCTTTGAAGTTTCATTAGGTCCCATTTGTTTATTTGTGTTTTTATTTCCGTTTCTCTAGGAGCTGGGTCAAAAAGGATCTTGCTGTGATTTATGTCATAGAGTGTTCTGCCTATGTATTCCTCTAAGAGTTTGATAGTGTCTGGCCTTACACTTAAGTCTTTAATCCATTTTGAGTTTATTTTTGTGTATGGTGTCAGGGAGTGTTCTAATTTCATACTTTTACATGTACCTGTCCAATTTTCCCAGCACCACTTATTGAAGAGGCTGTCTTTTCTCCACTGTATATGCTTGCCTCCTTTATCAAAGATAAGGTGACCATATGTGCGTGGGCTTATCTCTGGGCTTTCTTTCCTGTTCCATTGATCTATATTTCTGTTTTTGTGCCAATACCAAACTGTCTTGACTACTGTAGCTTTGTAATATAGTCTGAAGTCAGGGAGCCTGATTCCTCCAGCTCCATTTTTCGTTCTCAAGATTGCTTTGCCTATTCGGGGTCTTTTGTGTTTCCATACAAATTGTGAAGTTTTTTGTTCTAGTTCTGTGAAAAATGCCAGTGGTAGTTTGATAGGGATTGCATTGAATCTGTAGATTGCTTTGGGTAGCAGAGTCATTTTCACAATGTTGATTCTTCCAATCCAAGAACATGGTATATCTCTCCATCTATTTGTATCATCTTTAATTTCTTTCATCAGTGTCCTATAATTTTCTGCATACAGGTCTTTTGTCTCCTTAGGTAGGTTTATTCCTAGATATTTTATTCTTTTTGTTGCAATGGTAAACGGGAGTGTTTTCTTAATTTCACTTTCAGATTTTTCATCATTAGTATATAGGAATGCAAGAGATTTCTGTGCATTAATTTTGTATCCTGCTACTTTACCAAATTCATTGATTAGCTCTAGTAGTTTTCTGGTAGCATCTTTAGGATTCTCTATGTATAGTATCATGTCATCTGCAAACAGTGACAGCTTTACTTCTTCTTTTCCGATTTGGATTCCTTTTATTTCTTTTTCTTCTCTGATTGCTATGGCTAACACTTCCAAAACTATGTTGAATAATAGTGGTGAGAGTGGGCAACCTTGTCTTGTTCCTGATCTTAGTGGAAATGGTTTCAGTTTTTCACCATTGAGGACAATGTTGGCTGTGGGTTTGTCATATACGGCCTTTATTATGTTGAGGAAAGTTCCCTCTATGCCTACTTTCTGCAGGGCTTTTATCATAAATGGGTGTTGAATTTTGTCGAAAGCTTTCTCTGCATCTATTGAGATGATCATATGGTTTTTCTCCTTCAATTTGTTAATATGATGTATCACGTTGATTGATTTGCGTATATTGAAGAATCCTTGCATTCCTGGAATAAACCCCACTTGATCATGGTGTATAATCCTTTTAATGTGCTGTTGGATCCTGTTTGCTAGTATTTTGTTGAGGATTTTTGCATCTATGTTCATCAGTGATATTGGCCTGTAGTTTTCTTTCTTTTTGACATCTTTGTCTGGTTTTGGTATCAGGGTGATGGTGGCCTCGTAGAATGAGTTGGGGAGTGTTCCTCCCTCTGCAATATTTTGGAAGAGTTTGAGAAGGATAGGTGTTAGCTCTTGTCTAAATGTTTGATAGAATTCGCCTGTGAAGCCGTCTGGTCCTGGGCTTTTATGTGTTGGAAGATTTTTAATTACAGTTTCAATTTCAGTGCTTGTGATTGGTCTGTTCATATTTTCTATTTCTTCCTGGTTCAGTGTTGGCAGCTTGTGCATTTCTAAGAATCTGTCCATTTCTTCCAGGTTGTCCATTTTATTGGCATAGAGTTGCTTGTAGTAATCTCTCATGATCGTTTGTATTTCTGCAGTGTCAGTGGTTACTTCTCCTTTTTCATTTCTAATTCTATTGATTTGAGTCTTCTCCCTTTTTCTCTTGATGAGTCTGGCTAATGGTTTATCAATTTTGTTTATCTTCTCAAAGAACCAGCTTTTAGTTTCATTGATTTTTGCTATTGTTTCCTTCATTTCTTTTTCATTTATTTCTGATCTGATCTTTATGATTTCTTTCCTTCTGCTAGCTTTGGGGTTTTTTTGTTCTTCTTTCTCTAATTGCTTCAGGTGCAAGGTTAGGTTGTTTATTCGAGATGTTTCCTGTTTCTTGATGTAGGCTTGTATTGTTATAAACTTCCCTCTTAGAACTGCTTTTGCTGCATCCCATAGGTTTTGGGTCGTCGTGTCTCCATTGTCATTTGTTTCTAGGTATTTTTTGATTTCCCCTTTGATTTCTTCAGTGATCACTTCGTTATTAAGTAGTGTATTGTGTAGCCTCCATGTGTTTGTATTTTTTACAGATCTTTTCCTGTAATTGATATCTAGTCTCATAGCGTTGTGGTCGGAAAAGATACTTGATACGATTTCAATTGTCTTAAATTTACCAAGGCTTGATTTGTGACCCAAGATATGATCTATCCTGGAGAATGTTCCATGAGCACTTGAGAAAAATGTGTATTCTGTTGTTTTTGGGTGGAATGTCCTATAAATATCAATTAAGTCCATCTTGTTTAATGTATCATTTAAAGCTTGTGTTTCCTTATTGATTTTCATTTTGGATGATCTGTCCATTGGTGAAAGTGGGGTGTTAAAGTCCCCTACTATGATTGTGTTACTGTCGATTTCCCCTTTTATGGCTGTTAGTATTTGCCTTATGTATTGAGGTGCTCCTATGTTGGGTGCATAAATATTTACAATTGTTATACCTTCCTCTTGGATTGATCCCTTGATCATTATATAGTGTCCTTCTTTGTCTCTTGTAATAGTCTTTATTTTAAAGTCTATTTTGTCTGATATGAGAATTGCTACTCCAGCTTTCTTTTGATTTCCATTTGCATGGAATATCTTTTTCCATCCCCTCACTTTCAGTCTGTATGTGTCTCTAGGTCTGAAGTGGGTCTCTTGTAGACAGCATATATATGGGTCTTGTTTTTGTATCCATTCAGCCAGTCTGTGTCTTTTGGTGGGAGCATTTAATCCACTTACATTTAAGGTAATTATCAATATGTATTTTCCTATTCCCATTTTCTTAAATGTTTTGGGTTTGTTATTGTAGGTGTTTTCCTTCTCTTGTGTTTCTTGCCTAGAGAAGTTCCTTTAGCATTTGTTGTAAAGCTGGTTTGGTGGTGCTGAACTCTCTCAGCTTTTGCTTGTCTGTAAAGGTTTTAATTTCTCCATCAAATCTGAATGAGATCCTTGCTGGGTAGAGTAACCTTGGTTGTAGGTTTTTCTCCTTCATCACTTTAAGTATATCCTGCCACTCCCTTCTGGCTTGCAGAGTTTCTGCTGAAAGATCAGCTGTTAACCTTATGGGGATTCCCTTGTGTGTTATTTGTTGTTTTTCCCTTGCTGCTTTTAATATGTTTTCTTTATATTTAATTTTTGATAGTTTGATTAATATGTGTCTTGGTGTGTTTCTCCTTGGATTTATCCTGTATGGGACTCTCTGTGCTTCCAGGACTTGATTAACTATTTCCTTTCCCATATTAGGGAAGTTTTCAACTATAATCTCTTCAAATATTTTCTCAGTCCCTTTCTTTTTCTCGTCTTCTTCTGGGACCCCTATGATTCGAATGTTGGTGCGTTTAATGTTTTCCCAGAGGTCTCTGAGACTGTCCTCAGTTCTTTTCATTCTTTTTTCTTTATTCTGGTCTGCAGTAGTTATTTCCACTATTTTATCTTCCAGGTGTCTGTTTAACTGTATCCACTTTCAAACAACCATCTGAGTCAAGGAATTGTCCAGAATGAAGCCCGGAAAGACATAGAAATAGAAAATAGAAAGGTCAGGTTAAGAGATATAGAAGATAGAGTGAGAAAATTCAAAACACGGAGTTGCAAAAGAAGATAGTGGAGACCATTGGGAAGACAAAACATTTGAAGAGACAATGAATGTAAAAGACATAGATCCTCATATTCTAAAAGTACAACAAACATCCAGAAAGTTTAAATAAAAAGAAATACACTTAGATATATTTATATTACAGTGAAACTGAAGAAAACCACAGGCAAAGAGAAAGTTTAAATGTAGCCAAAGAGAAAAGACAGAATATCTAATGAAGGATAATCAAATAGTCAGTAGCTGCTTTTTTAATAAGACAAATGTCTTTAAAGTGCTGAGAGAAAAAGACCATTAACCTTGAATTATATACCCAGTGGAAAATTTCCATAAACAAAGACAAAATAAAGGCAAAGACTGAATGTTTCATAAACAGAAACTCAGTAAACTACCTTCTGAAGTAGTTTACTAATACTTACTTCAGAAAGAAGGAAAATATTCCCTGGAAGACAGTTTGAGATTCAAGAAGAATTGTCAGCAATAAAAGTGTTTAATATACAGGTAAATAGGAAGACAATCTGTATAAAATGATAATATAACTGTATTAGTTTTCTATTTCTAACATAACAAATTGCCACATATATGGCTTTCAAAACCACAAATTTATTATCTTATAGTTCTGTAGGTTAGAAGCTGACACACGTCTCACTGGGCTGAAGTCTTGGCGTCTTCAGGACTGCATTCCTTTCCAGAGGCTCTAAGGGGAGAATTTGTTTCCTTGCCATCCCCAGCTTTTAGAGGATGCCCACATTCCTTGGCTCATGTTCCTCTTTCTCCATTTTCTTTTTTTTTTGGCTGTGTTGGGTCTTCGTTGCCGCAAGCTGGCTTTCCCTATTTGCGGCGAGCGGGGGCTACTCTTTGTTGCGGTGCACGGGCTTCTCATTGCGGTGGCTTCTCTTGTTGTGGAGCACGGGCTCTAGGCGCATGAGCTTCAGTAGTTGTGGCATGTGGGCTCAGTAGTTGTGGCTCACGGGCTCTAGAACGCAGGCTCAGTAGTTGTGGTCCATGGGCTTAGTTGCTCCGCAGCATGTGGGATCTTCCCGGACCAGTGATCGAACCCGTGTCCCCTGCTTTGGCAGGCGGGTTCTTAACCACTGCACCACCAGGGAAGTCCTCTATCTCCATTTTCAAAGCATCTTTCTGAGTATACTCTGTAGTCACATCTCCTTCTGATCAGAGCCAGGAAAGATTCTCTGCTTTTAAGGATTTATGTGATTGGGCCCAGGATAATCTCCAAGTTAATCTCCCCATTTCCAGATCCTTAATCTTAATCGCATCTGCAAAGTCCCTTTTGTCATGTAAGGTAACTTATTCATAGATTCTGAGAATTAGGACGTTGACATTTGAAGGGGGCTAATGTACTGCCTACCAAAATGCTATCTATTGATAATTTTTGGAGTTCATCCTCTTCTGGATAAAAATATAAAACAACACTGAAAAAGTATTAATCAGTTGGGTAAGAAGCCTTAATATGTTAAGGATGTAGGTTCTTCCCCAGTTTATCTATGGTTTCAAAGCAACCCCACCCAATAAAAATCTCATAAGGTTTTTCATTAATTTATGAGGCTGATTCTGAACTATATATGGAATAGTGAATGTCCAAGAAAGGCCAATAAATTCTCAACAAGGTAGAATAAAGTGGGGATTCTTGTCCTACTACATCATGAGATTTATCCTAACGCTATAGTGATTAAAACCATTCAGTACTGGCAGGAACAGATACCAGGAATAGAATAGAAACCCCAAACATCTTTGGATGGTTCCACATATTGGAAACTTGATGTATGAAGATGTGGTAATACAAGTCAATGAGGAAAGTCTGGATTTATTCAATACATGGAGCTTGGACTATGGTTTACTGACCTGGAGGCAATAAATTGCATCCTTCCTTCCTACCACACAAAAAATTAATTGCTAGGTTTTATTAGCTGGGTATGCTAGCTTCCTTAATGCCCCAGATTACAATGAATCAACACTGAAAGGATTTTTTTCTTATTTGTGTCACATACCAATGCCTATTTGTGGGGGCAGATGTGTTGGTGTTCTGATCCTCATTGTCATTCACAAACCCAGTCTCCTTCCAACTAGTGGCTCTGCCATCCCTTTGATTTAGTCCACTCATGCTTCCCCATCTGGCTGGCAGATAGGACAAATAGTATTGAGGACTATGCAGGAAATTTTAGGGCCCAAAGTACATTCTATGGCTCTACCAAACTACACATCTGGCTAGCAGTGTAGTCTTTTGTACCATTAGAAAAATGAAATGTGTCTCTACTACATAAGTGAATTACGTAGTTAAAAGTGAAGGCAATTCCAAAACTTATAGAAAAATATGGAATATTTTTAAGAGCTCAGAGCAGGTAATATTTTTTAAACAAGAAGGATAAATACAAGCCATAAGGGGAGGAGTGATACGTTCAAGCATATTAAAATTAAGAACTTTTGTTAATTAATAGACCGCATAAAGAAACCTAAATGATAAGCCACAAAATGGAAGAAGTTATTTGTTGCACATAATAGACAAAGGATTAGTTTCCAGAATATATAAACTAGTACTAAAGGTCCTTAAGAAAAGTTTAAAAATCCAGTAGTACAAAAAAGGCAACAAATATGACTTCAAGGAGATGAAACACAAATAGGCAATGAACATATGAAAAAAAAATGTTCAACTCCTTTAGTTGTTAGGAAAATGCAAACTGAACCTCAGTGTGGCTTTAATTTCATACCCATCAAATTGGCAAAAATTGAAAAGTCTGACAAGGTTAACTACCAGCAAATATGTGGTGAAAAGGGAACTTTTAAAATGATGCTGGTGGGTATAAATATTGGTGCAAATATATTGGAAAACAATATAAAATTAACTTATGGAGTGGAATCAAATCCGGCAATAACAATTATGGACAAAAGAAAATCAAATCACTCACACATGTCAATCAGGAGATATGTTCAACAATGTTCAGAGTAAATTTTATTGTAATAGTGGAAAAAACAGAAGAGTAAATAAAATTCATGTCTATTGATAGGATAAATAAAGTGGGGTACAGCCATAGAATCCACAACTGTGAAAGTGAATGAACCATAACACACATACACACACACACACACACACAGAACATTTTAAAAACAAAGTTGAGGGAAAAATGAAAATTATGGAATATTTATAATTTGACTTCACCTATATGAAGTATAAGAACAAACAAAACTAAAAATATTGTTTTAGGGTATGTATGTCTGAGGCCAAACTATGAAGAAAAGCAAGTAAATGAGAAACACAAAATTTAGATCTGGAGCTACATTTGGGCATGATGGAAACCAGGATGACACATCAAGAAAGGGAAAGAGTGGACTTCACAGCTATTGATAATGTTCTATTTCCTAGACGAAGTGGTGAGAACATGGGTGTTCATTTTATTATTTTTCTTTAAATTTACTTATTCATAATTTTAGAATAAAATATTTCACAATAAAAGATGAAAAAAGGAAAGAACTTATTCAATAAATATTTTCTGATAAACTAAAAATATTTTTTAAAAACATAGCACTCTGCCTAGCACAGAATAAATGAAAAATATGTTAGGATTTATTATTGTTACTATTACATCTTCCTTAAGTCTTCATTTTTGCCTCTGATTCATCTTCTCCCCCTTGACTGTGTTCTCCTTCATTCCTGCTACCACTTGGTAGTATATTTCTTAAACTCTTCTGGTGGTAGCCCATAATATCTCAGGACCAGGAATCCTGAGACAAAAGGAATTTGGATCTGGGAAAGATTTCACTAAGTATGTTCCATAGGGAAGAGGTAGGGCTGCAAATGAGGCTGTAAGTTTAACATCTGGAAGTAATTGGCTTTTAACTGCAATAAACTGACTGTAGGATGTAAAGTGAGCCTGATAGGAACTGTTTAGTAAAAGTATGGGATTCTAAGTATAGAAAAAAAGAACAGAGCCAAATAAGATTACAGATTGTATGTAATTGTTTGTATTAAAATAAATTTGTATTATAGTTATGTTAATAAAATAGTTTATAGAGACCTATGCATTCTATAATTGGGATTTCTCTGAATGTGAGAAAGATAATAAGGAAGTAATTTGGTACAATAAACTAACACTATGCAAAATTTGTATCCTCGAAAATCTTTGTTGAGTTCTAAACAATGGAATTTCCTTAACAGTAGATGCAGATTTTCACTGAGCACTGAGAGTAAGGAAAACATAGCAAGCTCAGGATTCTAATCTACAAAGGCTTAATGGCTTCTTAGTTCTTTTAGTCTGGGATTGAAATGGTATAACAGTTCTCAAAGGCAGGATACCACTAAGTACTAAAGCCAGGTAATAGGGCACATTAGCCAGAGAAGCAAAGTCATTTGGAGATTATATATTTATATACACAAATAAATACACATATATGTATGTATATGTATATATATAATTTTTAAAGGAATTTGACATTACACAATTGTGGAAGGTGATTGGAGAGTCTCTGTAAGGCTGTTGCCTTTGCCACTGATGCTGAAGTTTGAAGTCTGCAGGGAAAGCAGATTCAGGAAAGGAAGATGTAAAGTAGAGGATTACAAGAACAAGCTGGAACCCACAAGAACAAGCACCAGCTGGCCATTCTTGTTGCTCTGATATGTTGATATGAGTATCTGCAGGAGAAGCTGGCATTCTTCATCACCTGGCCCAAGAGTTGGAGAAGCTGAAGAATTAAGGAGAAGGTGGAACCACTGCAGCCCTGACTACTCATCTGTGCCAATGACATAAGCCAATAGACCAACATGTGTGAGTTTTTCAACAACGGCTGCTGCTTTGCTTCTGCCCTCCAGCTCTTGCACAAGAGCTTCTCTTGTAGCCAACTCTAACGGGCAACACAGTGGGAACGGAATTCTGGGAAATGTAGTTCAGTCTAGCCACATTGACACATTACAAAGCCACCACAGTATACTGCCATTGACCCTTGAACAACACAGGGGTTAAGGGTACCCACCCTCCCTGCAGTTGAAAATCTGCCTATAACTTTACAGTCAGCCGTCCTATCCGCGGTTCCACATCCACGAATTCAATCATCTGTGGATCAGTGTAGTACTGTACAGTACGTATTTATTGAAAAAAATCCGCATGTAAGTGAACCCAGGCAGTTCAAACTCACGTTGTTCAAGGGTCATCCTTGGCATCCTGACATATCTTCTTAACCTGTACTTAATCTCCAAATAAAAGCAATAAAATGTTATGCATAACATGATACACCTATTCTGCACGTAACCAAAGGAGGCTAACCCTTTCCTCGGAAGACAATATAAAGTTCTTGTTTTTGTCTGTGACTAATGTTCTTTCCTTTTCTAGTACAGGGGTTGGAAAACTATGCCTATAGGCTAAATTTCAATCTGTTTTTACACAGCCTGTGAGATAAGAATTTTATTTTTTAATATTTCTATAATAATTTAATGATAATATAAATAAGAAGTTAAATAGCAAATAAAATAAAAAATAACATATATTTTATAATAATGTTTTTAAATAAAGTGTTTTCAAAAAAAGAGAAGATGCAGCAAAGACTATGACCCACAAAGCCTAAAAGAGTCTAAATTATTTACTCTTTTGGCCCTTTGCTAAAAGAATTTTTAGCTATTCTAGCTAATTCATACTCTTGTTATGCTATAACTGAAATATTGAGAGGTAAAGTTAACTACTATTAACACATGTTAGATGGTAAAGGTATGAAAGGGGAAGTAAACAAAAAATATTTGGTCAACATATGCACAAACATATTCATATCAAAATATGCAAAAAATACTCATAACTATTACAGTTCTCATTTCTGCAACTGGTCACTTGGTCAGAGCTAGTATTTATAACCACCTTCTTTCTCTAGCTACTCCATAATCCCTTTGCCATCAGCAAGCAGCTCAGCTGATCATGGTTCCCTGTCTGGTGTGGGGAGCCTAACTTTTATTCCTGACGGATTTGAGCTGGTAACAGTCCTGCCTAAGCTGGATTGTGGTAGTTTTCCATTATTTTAATCACAGGGCATAGAAATCCTGTAGAGGATCTCCTGCATCCAGACATATTCCTCCATGTTTCCATCGTGTAGTAACAACCCAATTTCCATTGATAGGATCAATTACCCGAGCCAGTGGCTTCTTTGCCTATTGGTTCACAAGCACGTGAGTTCAAAGTGACTAGGTGGCAGTCTCAGCTTTCCATTCAGTGGAATCATTATTGTGTCCCCTGATGGAAGCTTTCCTCTCCTTGAAAATAAGACCTCTAGACTAATAAAGCCTAAAACCATGGATATGGGAAGCAAAATTTTTGCTACAAGATCACTAGGGGTAATCGTGGGAGAAACTACTCTCATTTACACCTCTTAATTCTTGGACCTGTGAATTCTGGCTATGAGAGAAACAGGATCACACAGTGGGCATTTAACTACATCCTGAAGGGCACTGCTTCAACTCAGCAAGGCGTTGCCACTCAACTGACACCATAACTGGGTCTCAAAAGACTGTTCCACCATTCTATCAAGCCAGCTGCTTCAGGATGTTGGGAATATGGTAAAAACAGTAAATTCTATCAGCATGGCTTCATTCCCACATTTCATTTGCTGTGTAATTACCTCCTAGGTCAGAAGAGCTGCTATATGGAATCTCATGATGGTGGATAAACATTCTGGTAGTTTTGCCTAAAGATCTGCAGGTAGGGAAGGAAGTCTATATCGAGAGTAACTGTCTAATCTGTTAGAAATAAGTGCTGCCCTTTCCATTTTGGAAGCAATTTAATATTAAGTTTATGCCAGGTAGCTGACTAATCCCCACCAGAGGTGCTATATGAGGGTTTCTGTGTTGGTCTTTGCTGTTGGTAGACTAGGCACTCAGGAAGAGCCAAATTGGCCTTGGTGAGTGAAAGGTCTTGCTGAGCTCGTGTAAAACTTTCATCCTTGCTGTTTTGTTCATGAATGTATCGGGCAATAACAGTAATGTCTGGGGAAGCAGGCTGATTTAAATCTATATTTTATGGTCATCTTATCCACTTGATTATTAAAACCTTCTCTACTAAGTCACCTTTTGGTGAGCATTCACATGGGATGTAAATATCTTCACACTCTATGCCAATTTAGAGAGGTCTATTCACATACCTCTTCCCCAGACTTCCTCCTCACCAATTTTCTAATCATGTTCCATCCAAATCTCTGGCCATCCAGCCATAACCCATGAGTCAATGTATATCCACACCTCTGCCATCTCTCTTTCCAGGTAAAATGAGCAACCAAGTACACTACTCAGAGTTCTGCCACTTAGAGGATTTCCCTTTACCACTGTCTTTCAGAGCTGTCCCAGAGTGAAGCTGAGGTGCTACAACCATAAATTTTGTGTATTGTCTGCACATCATGCAGAATCATTGTGCTGTAAACCAAGCCCAAGTTTTTTCTTCCTCAGTCAACTGGTTATGAAGAACTCTGCGTGAGGTCATAGGTGTGGACTGAGAAGGAAAGAGAGGCCAAGAAAGAAGCTACAGTCTTTTTATAACCTAATCTTGGAAGTGACATACCATCACTTTTAGTGTATCTATTGGCCACACAGACTTACCCTGGAATAATGTGGGAGGGGACTACTCAAGTATATGAATACCGACAGGCAGCCGTTGTTGAGGACCATCTTAGGGCTGGCTATGAAACAAGGGGAAACCAAAGTTAGGCAATGTGGCCTAGAATCATTTACCAGAATATCAAATGTGAGAGATTCCAAACTGTGACTGAGTACATTTTAAAAGGCAGAGATTGTGATTTTTTTTTTTTAACTTGGATTCAGGTGCTATATAGTCCATATTGATTTTTTTAATCTAAAGTTTGTTCATGTTCTCATCCTCTTTGAAGGCTAAGGCTCACTGTTGACGTCCATCTTCATACTTTCCTTAATAGGTTGCCAGAACCTGATGATGAGATTCTTCAAAACGCAATCCTTAACTTAGTTGGAATTTAAATATTCCAACATTATTGCTTTACTTTTAACACTCTTCCACGCACACTCACCTGCAAACTTAGTCTTAAAAGGGCTTAATGATATGTACTACTTCTAAGTTTAAGTAAATTAATTTTGTTTTGGAATAGTCCTTGTCTTTCTTTAAATAGCTAAAACACCTTATATCAAATTCAGTTTTGGAAATTAGTGCGCAAGATCAGGCATTTGGTCTATCCACTCATCCGTCCATGACGTAGTACAGTAGTTCTAATGCTTGGACTTATACTAATATTTCATGGGATTCTGTATAGTGATTTAGCCAGTTCTGCTAAGAGACTGAACTAGAATGTGGTAGTGGAATGAAAAGACAAAGACAGATGCTACAGGTATTTTGAAAGGTAAGCAGGAGAAAAAGATTTAGCAGATAAAAGAAGTTAAAGATGATAAAAAAAAAAAGATAAAGTGACTCAGATTGAGAAAAGGAGAGTAGTTCTGGCAATGACAGAAGTAAGGAAATTGAAGGGGGAAGCCAGGACAATAGGGAATCATACGTGGGATGTGGTGAGTTTGAGATAATGGCAGATCACCCACTTAGAAGTTAAAATTTAGGAATGAGGCCTATGTGAGAGATTGGAATTATGAAGATAATCTTTTCAGGCAATGTATTATGCAAATATTTGCCAAATCTCCATGACAATAAACACTATAAAAGCATGAAGATAAATGTGGAGCAAAGGAAGAAAACTAACATTTATCAGGCATCCTGACACATGATAGACAACCTATTGGAAGAATTATGTTTTGTTATTCCCCATTTTTAGGGTGCTTTAGAATTTTTCTGAGTGATTAAGTAAACTGTTTCTGCCATATCAAAGTCCATGTTATCTTAACTACAGCAGTCTACCTCACTCTGTTCTCTGTATGCTTATACTCTTATAATGGAAAAGAATGCATATGCTAAAATAACTTTGATATAAAACTGCTTGCATCCAAGTTCTAACAAAGGGGCTTAAAGCAAGGACCATCAGAATCCAGATGAGAAAGATAAACTCTACTGGCTCAAGGTGTTCAGGGAAATCTCAGTGGAAGAGGTGGCATTGGACCTTAATCTACAATGATGGGAAATAATTTGAAATAGAGATGGGAAGAAGAATGTTCCAGTTTTAAGAAGCAGAAATAACAAATGTAAAGGAGTAGAAAAGCTAGGACGTTTAGAGCTTTGTGACTGGCGCAGTTAGAGTATTCAGGGAAAATGTTAGAGATAATATCAATTGTAGATAATCTAGGGCCTTAAATACCAACCTAAATCTGTAAGCTATTCAGAAAGCAAAGGGAAGACATCAAAGGCTGTTGAGCAGGGAAATGATGTAATTAGTGCTATGTTCTAGGAAAATTATTCTACCTCCTGGCCACAACAATTGGTTCAGTATGGTTGAATGACAGAAAAGGAAGCTCTCTTTCCTCAGGACTTGAAACATGGAGAGTGAGCCTGAAGATGCTAGGAGCTATCATTCATTCATTCATTCTTTCATTCATTCTTTCAATATTTATTAAGCATGTACTCTGTGCCAGCTATTAGTACATGTCTGGGTTCTGGAGATAAACAGGATAGATGATGTGGTCCCTACTTTTGTGGTGCTTATATCTTAGTTGAAGAAAAGATAAATACAAAAAATAAATTAAATAAAAAATAAATAAGCTAATATCAGACAATAAGTTCCATAAAGAAACTAGAACAAGATAGAAAAATAAAGAGTGACTGGGAGCTTCTCAGATTAATATTGGGAGGTCAGGTTGAGTGCTACTTTGGAAAGGTGATCAAGGTGTATCACTTGGGAGTGATGATATTTGAGTTAAAATTTAAATGATGAGAAGAAAGAATAATTGTCCTGGGCAAGGGAATCAGCTTGGGCAAACCAATCTGGGTCAATGCTTTGCCTGTTTGAAGTGTAGAAAGAAGATTAGTGGAACAGGATCAGAGTGAATGATGGCAAAAATGACAGGAGAGGAGGAATTACCAATTCATATTTTTGTATTTTGTTTTTAAATATTTTATGATATGTGATGGTTAATTTTATGGATCAACTTTACTGGGCCAGGAGGTGCCCAGATATTTGACTAAACATTATTCTGAGTATACCTATGAGGGTGTTTCTGGATGACATTAACATTGAATCAGTAGACTGAGTAAAGCAGATTGCTCTCCCCAATGTGGGTGGACCTCACCCATCCTCTGAAGGCCTGAATAGAACAAAAAGGCTGAGTAAAGGAAAATTTGCTCTTTCTCCCTGATTGTCTTAGAGCTGGGACATCAGTCTTCTCCTGCCTTTGAACTCAGACTCGGACTCAGACTTGAACTTACACTATTGGCTCTCCTGTTTCTTAGGTCTTCAGTCTTGGGGTGGAACTATACCATCAGCTCTCCTGGGTCTCCAGCTGGTCAGTTGCAGATCTTGGGACTTAGCCTCTATAATTGCATGAGCCAATTCCTTATAATAAATATATATATATATATATATATATACACATATATAAACATATATATAAATATTTACATATATATATCATATTGTTCTGTTTCTCTGGACAACCCTGACTAGTACAGGCACTCATGAATTCTTTTGTATTTAAACAAATATTACATTTCGAAAATAAAATATAGACTTTATGCTAAAAATAAAAAACAGAGAAACACTGTAAAAGTATTGGGCAAATTCCTTGGGCAAGTAATTTGATTTCAATCTCCTCATTGTCAGGTGACAGTAATAATAATCCCTACCTCACGGGTACCGTGAGGATCAAATAAAATGTGTTTAGAACCACGCTTGATACAGCAGTGCCAGTTATCAATTGTCGTTGCCAAAGAAGAGAATCAATAACTGAGTCTGGTTGTCTCCTGAGAGGAAGAGGATCCGGCAAAAGAAGCCAAGAAAGAGTGGAAAGAGAGGAAGCATGAAATTTAGGAAATGATAGCATCACAAAATCTAAACAAAAGAAAATATCAGAGAGGGAGTAGTCAGAAATCTAAACGCTGTGGAGAAGGGCATCCCTAGGACCTTATTACATCTAAATTCTATTTACTCTCTTGGCCTATAATAGTCCTGACTCCAGCGGCAGGTACTTATGAACTCACTTTGATGTGTTGACTTGTACATGTTTTAAATCATATTGGTTTACATAACATCTGTGCATTATTTTCCTCTATGTATGGTCTCCTCAACCAGACTCTAAACTCTTCAAAGAAAGATTCATATTTTTCCCCCTAAATAATAAACTTTTTACTTTCTACTCTCCTACATCTTTTTGAACACACACAGAGCACTCCCCCCAACACACACACACACACACACACACACACACACACACACAAACTTGGTAGGGACACAAGAGAATATCAACAAGGATCTGACCTACAAAAGTCCATAAAGACAGAGGTACAAATATTACATTTGTAAGAAAATTTTCAAAGAACAGTTTATGTTTAAAATTACATAAACTGTCCTTTGAAAATTTTCTTACAAATGCTTTATCCAAGAGCATGCAAATATATATGCTCCTATCAAGAGCTTTGTTTTGATAAATTCTAAATTGTATACTTGTCACAGAAAATGATGAAACACTATCTCTTTGGAATGTAATATGAGTTGCTCTCTTAATCTTCCAACAGGATATCTTACAGGTATTACCTTAAAGGAAAGTTTTAAAAAATAATTTTCATTGTTTACTTCTATTAACTAATTCAGTAAGTGAAATAAGATATTTCCCATTGTTTCTTTTTTTTCTGCTTTATTCAGTTACTTTAGTAATTTCTACCCAGATGAGTAGAAATAAATGAGTCTCTTTTATTTTGAAATAGATCATTTTTATGGTTGCAGGCAATATCAAAGTTTTATAAAAGTTTGGCTTTTAGCCCACCATATCTATAATGAGCATTTTCCTTTTTAAATCCCAAAAGGCAACATTTAAATTTTATATGATGAAGTAAATCATCCCCATTACAATCCTTTCCTTGCTTCCTTAAAGAAACCCAGAAATAAACTTTCATAGTGAAAAAGTCCCAAAGGGTCTTTAAAAATATTGTAATATAGATTTGTACATGATGAGTATAGAAAATAAGTGATAAGTGATGAAAGTAAATCTTCATTGTGCTATTATATAAAGTGATTAATTGTGTATCTTTGAAGTCTTCATCTTGGCCTTAATTTGGAGGACTCACTTTCAGTTGACAACTTTGCTTCTTATTTATCTGAGAAAATGGAAGAAATTCACATGCATCCACCACCAAAACAGCAAACTTACCTAAATCCATCTTTATATTCTGGTTCCCCTGCTGTTACTGGAGATGAACTGTATGTAATAGGACTCATACCTCCTACCTAAGGCCAGTGCTTCCCTGGATCTTGTCCCCTTATACCCACTCGACTGCGTCTGCAGTTGTCCCTTCTGTCTCCTGTATCATCAGTTTTGGTCATCAAGAAAGCAACTCTTTGAATCTAACTCTCATTCCATATACCTCTCTCTTTCTCTGCCCATTCTTAGCAAAATTTTACCTTATGAGATTCATCTATACTCACTGTGTCCAATTCTTCTTTTTCCTTTCCCTTGTGAATTAACACAGTCAGGTTTTTGTCCTACCACTCTTGTCATCAGCTCTTGTCAAGGCACAAATGACCTCCACATTGCCATATCCAATGGTCTATCCCCATCCTCATTTTATGTAGTCTATCAGCCTCCGTAGACATAGAGAATTGTTCTTGAAATACTTAGTCACTTGAGACACAGAAGAATGGTCCCTTGATATTTTTCCTACCTCACAGGCCATCCCTCAGTTTCCTTTGCTGGTGATTCTTTATTTTTCCAATCTTGAAACTTTGGTGTTACTCAGAGCCAAGTCACTCTTTGAATTCATTCTCTATGTGATCTCAATCAGTCTCATGGGTTTTGGCATCATCTATCACTGATGACTTCCAAATTTGTATTTCCAGTCCAGGCCTCTCCTCTGGGCTCCAGATTTATATATCCAACTGCTTATTCACATCTCCATTTGTATGTCCAACAGCCTTCTTAAAATTAATTACAAATCAACATTTTGATTCCTCTCTCAAAACTTCTGCTTCTTTAGTCTTGTTTCAGCAAATGGTACCTCTATTCTTCTAGTTGCTCAGACCAAGAAACTTGGAATAATCTTGATAATACATCCTATCTATGAAAAATGTACCTTAAGAAATATGTCCAGGACCTAATCACATCTCATCTTCCTCCAATACAACCATTATAGTACAAGCCAGCATCAACTCTGTTTCCCTTGATCTGCTTTATTTTTCTTTGGAATATTTATCAACACCTGATGTTATGGGTTGAATTGTGTCTCACCCCAAAAGATATTTTGAAGTCTTAACTTGCAGTACCTCAAAATGTAACCTTAATTGGAAATAGGGTTCTTGTGGATGTAATTAGTTAAGGATGAGGTCATACTGCCATTTTGTGGCGTTTAAAATCTAGTCTCCATTAAAGGAGACCAAGACTTCATAGAAAAATAATAATTCCAGAGCAGGGGCAAGAATTATGCAATACGAGCCTGGGATATCTTTTTTTTTTTTTTTAACGTCTTTATTGGAGTATAATTGCTTTACAATGGTGTGTTAGTTTCTGCTTTATAACAAAGTGAATCAGTTATACATATACATATGTTCCCATATCTCTTCCCTCTTGCATCTCCCTCCCTCCCAAGCCTGGGATATCTTGATGGATTGGAAACCAACATATCAATCAATGTATCATGATGGGTCTCATGATGTGTCAAATGGACCTAATCATCAATATGGTGGACCTCTAACTGGCCAAAGATGGAACAATTTGAGAACAAAAAGAATAATTAATACAATTGATTGAAACCATTAAATGCTATCTTATGAATTCAAGATAATATTTTAAAAGAGAGAGAAGTGGGGAACAAAAGAGAACTCTAAGGTAAGAGGGTGGGGCAACATTTCATTGGACACCACTGAAAGTAACTCAGCTCCAACATCTTACTATGAAGACTGGCAAGTAAAAGGAAAGAGGTAAGCATTTATTCTGCCTCTCCTGTCTAAAGTCCTTTGCAGACTAATCCAATAACCCTATTGATGACGGAAGAAAAGTTCTTTTTAAGTAAATTCCATAAATTAGTAATAGATGATAGAATTGGAAAAAATCACTACTATTTTCAAACTTTGATAAAATAAATGATTCAAGCAAAAACCATCAATGGATGAACAATTAGGTGAATAGTTGATGGAGGGATCAGGCTGTCAACACTTGAACCCATTGATCAATCTAAGCAGCATTAAAATAGGGCTTAAGACACTGTATGCCTCCTGATATAAAGCACACAGCACCACCTATAAATTATCCTTGCTGTAAAATGCTGAACTTGAACCTAAATAAACATCTAGGGGTAACCTCAATGTTCAGCAAATACAAAGGGAAAAAGGAAAAACTAAATAACACCACAAGAAAGAAAACAGACAAATCCAAACTGTGGGATGTTCTTCAAATCAACTGACCCAGTTGTTTTTGTTTGTTTGTTTGTTTTTTGTTTTTTTAACATGTCAAAGACAAAGAGCATGAAAAGGAGGGAGCAGAAGAGGGGCAGAGGGGAAATGCTTTTGATCATAAGAGGCTTCAGGGACATATCAAGAAAATGTCATGTGTTGTCCTTGTTTGGATCCTGATTCAAACAAAACAATTATAAAAAGACATTTTTGAGATAATTGGGGGAAATTTGATTATAGTACTTAGTATTAGATTATATTAGGGAGTAATTGTTAATTTTGTTAGGTGTGGTAATGACATTATAATTATAGAAGAAATATCCATATTTATTTAGAAAAATGTACCCAAACGTGCAGCAGTGAAATGACATGATGTTTAGAATTTCTTTTGAATAATTCAGCAAAGAATAAAGAAGGATAAATGAAGCAAATGTGGCAAAACCTTGATAATTATTGAGTATAAGTGGTGGAGATACAGAGTCCATTGTATTGTTATTTGCCCATATGTTTGAAATTGTTCATAATAAAACATTTTGGTGTTAAAGCATTAGAAAATGCTTCTTCAGAGGAATTAGGGGATGATTCTTCAGAGAATTTCCAACTGGGTAGCAAGGGAGAAGATAGATTGAAATATGTATATGGAGCAAATCGGCAATGAAGAAGGGAACCAATAAGTTTAGATTCTTCTACACAGAGAGCAGTTAAAGAAGGAGAAACCGCAGCACAAGTTGAGAGAAGATGGTGTGTGCACATATTGTGTGTGAGTTTGTGTATGTATCTGTGTGTGTAGGTTCGTGTTTGTGTGTTTTAGGTTTACAAAGAACCGAGCCTTAAAACATTTTGACAGGTCAAAAACAAAATACTCCAATAAAGATGTTAAAAAAAATTAAAAATTAAAACAAAATAATAAAGTGGGTTTCTTGCAGAAAAAAACAAAACAAAAAAACCCCCAAAATAGTAAAAAGTAACATACCCATTATTTTCTAGCATATAAGGACCTTGAGGGTTTGGTTTATCCAAACAGTCTTATCACGTTCTCCCATGTTCACAGTAATGAAACAAGAATAATTGATTTAACTTAAAGCTGGAAAAATTTATATTAGACCAAATTCTGGTTTTCTTTTTTTGTCCAGACACACCTGCTCCAAATCCACTTCTCCTGCCTGCACTCCACATCTATGGCTATGCCCTCTTGGCTCAGAGGGTGAGGCTGATGGGCTCTCTGGCGGCAGCTCTCCCCCCCCCCCCCCCCCCCCCCCGCCCCAGCCTTCCTGGCCACGCCTTCATCCTGTCATTCACCCACAGAATGTCTTCAGTGATTCCCACTGCTCTTTGGAAGACTAGGCAATCCTTGAGCCTTAGTCTTTAAAGCTTTCCACTGCCTAACTCCAATTCTACTTGTTTTATTTTACTATATTTAATTTCTTACAATCTTCAAATGAACACTTTGCTCTAGCCAGGTTATTCTACTTGTGCTTGACCTAAGGCATCTCATGCAACCCACCTTCCCCTACTTTACTCCTACTTGTTACTGCAGGCTCCGCTTAAAAACCATCTTCTAAAAGAAGCCTTCTAGGGCAATGCCCAGTGACTGCTAATTTTTCCCTTTCTCTCAGTTTCTATCAGACTTAACTATGTCAAACACTCAGGTAGGATTTCTTAATTTATATTTTTATAATACAAAAGATTATTTGCTATAACATGTGTAGCAGATGATTATATATACAACAGTATGAATAAAATAGTTAAAGATAAAACCAAGTTTTAATTTCAAAGACATAGAGAGAGATGTATTTGAGTGAGATCCAAGGATGGCAGCTAGCCTTTGGTCATCTACTGCCTGTATAAATTTTAAATGGTTCACGTGCCTATATTTTTACCACTTTTACCAGAATATGTGTTCCTCAAGGACCAGAATGATTAAAGATTAATTGATCAGTTTGGTGTGTCCTTAGAGATCTTCAAAAAGGGAAGACCCATCTGTCCCACATGATAAATATTCATCTCCTGAAAGCAGGACAGTGTTAAATGATCCCCAAAGTACCTTCTAGTTACATCTTTTAGTAGTGAAACTTCCTTCTTTTTTTTTTTAAACCTAAGTTTTGTTAAGTAGGTTATATATATATATATTTTTTAAATATTTATTTATTTATTTATTTGGTTGCGCTAGGTCTTAGTTGCAGCAGGCAGGCTCCTTAGTTGCGGCATGTGGGATTTAGTTCCCTGACCAGGTATTGAACCTGGGCCCCCTGCATTGGGAACGCGGAGTCTTAACCACTGCGCCACCAGGGAAGTCCTGAAACTTCCTTCTGCTAACAAACTTCAGTAATGTATAGAGCACTACTGCTTAAAGCATGGTCCCTAGACCAGCAGCATTGGCATTACCTGGGAACGTAGTAGAAATGCAGCATCTCAGGCCCTGTCCAAGATATACTAAATCAAAATCTGCATTTTATAAGATGCCTTGGTGATTCACGTTCATATTAAAGTTTAAGATATATATATATATATATATATATATACACACACACACATACATATATACCTATTTTAAAATACTATATATGTAAGCATGCATATACTTTAAAAATATTGAAATGTTTAATGTATACATTAAAACAACATATCAATAATACTAAGGAAAATGTCTTTTCAAGAGAAGGATTATAGTTTACCAAAGTATAAACCATTTGATTTTTGCTCTTCTAAAAATAGAGTGCATCCAAAATAAATGTTCAGAATTTTCACTGGCAGTTGAAAAATGTAGCACTTAGATATTTAACAGATATCTTTTCATGTGTTCATTACTTTAATCATATTTTAAACCTATGTGCTAGATTACTTTTTATTAGCAAAACTCCAGCATTTTGTTCAATTTTTTCTTAACAGTCCTAATTTGACTCCTGGCAATCAAAAATAAAAGCAGTTTCATTACTTATTTTCTTGGCTTATTTACCTATTGATATATTTTAAATGCCAGCAGCTGTGTTCATATTTCTTCATTTGCATTATTTAAGCTACAAAACAATAGCTATGTTATATATTTGTAAACTTCCCTCTAGCATCAGAAAAAAAATGATTCTTGGTGATACAGCTGAAGATTTCCATGAAATTTCAACCTCTCTCTTAAATGTTTCAAATTACCATTAAAAAAAAAAAACCTGAGAAATGAGTCTTTATGTAAAAAG
This sequence comes from Eubalaena glacialis, assembly GCF_028564815.1. Taxonomy (NCBI): domain Eukaryota; kingdom Metazoa; phylum Chordata; class Mammalia; order Artiodactyla; family Balaenidae; genus Eubalaena; species Eubalaena glacialis. The sequence goes on along the minus strand of NC_083729.1, from coordinate 50,034,539 downwards.
TTGCTGTTGGAGAGAGTTTACTGAAACATTAAAAAATGAGGAAATACATTCTAAAGTTTTAGTTCATCCATAGTCTAATCTGGTTCTTGAAAATCTACATGATGTGAACAGTCCACAAATATATTCATTTATTCATTCTTTACTTCTGTGTACAAATATTTATTGTTTCACTAATATGTGGCAGGCAGAAGTCTAGGCAGCATATATCCAGTGTAGAATAAATTAGAATGATCTTCCTGCCTTCATGGGGTTTACAGCCAGGCCCAAAATGAGAAAAGATAACCAGGGAAAGGATGTAGCATGAGTATTCCTGAGCCAGCAGAGTAAAAGGAGGCCAGATTGACAAAGCCATGGCAAATCTGTTGGAGAGGAGCACAAGATACCATAGGAGAAGTAGGTGGAGGCTAAATTATGCAGGGCCCCAATGGCTACAATAGGGAATCTTTGAAGAGTGCTAGGCCAAAAATATATTTTTTCCATATATAAATATGTATTTTAAAATATTTTATTATGGAAAATTTTAAACATATACAAGGAAAACAGAATATATAGTATAATGACCACTGTGTACCTATTATCCACTTTCAACAGTTATTAACATTCTGCCATTTTTGTTTTACCTATACTTCTTCCCGTTCCCTATTCCCACTTGATTATTACTTTATATTTCTTTTTTAGGTAAAATTTATATATTCTTAAGTGTACAAATCTTAAATATACAATTCTGACAAATGAATTCACCCATGTAACCCATACTCCCATCAAGATATAGAATATGTCCATCACCCAACAATTTTTAAACAGTTTTATTGAGATAGCATTCACAAAGCAAAAATTTACCCATTTAAAGTATATAATTCAATGTTTTTTGGTGAATTCACACTGTTGCAGAATCATCACCACTATCTAATTTGAGAATATTGTTGTCTCCTCCAAAAAGAATCTCTATATGCATTAGCAATTACCCCTCATTCCCCCTCCTCAATTCACTCAGGGTCCTAGGCAACCACTAATCTACTTCCTGTTTCTATAAATTTACCCATTCTAGATATCTTGTATAAATGGAATCACACAATATGCAGTCTTTTTTGACTGGCTTCTTTCATTTAGCATAATATTTTTGAGGTTCATCCATGTTGTAGTATGTAATGGTACTTCGATTCTTTTTATTGATAAATATTAGTCCATTGTATGAATATACTACATTTTATTGATCTATTCCTCAGTTAATAGACTTTGAGTTGTGTCTTCTTTTTAGATATTATGAATAACACTGCTAAAAACATTCAAGTACAAGCTTTCATGTAGACATATGTTTCTATGGATATATTGGGTATATACCTAGGAGTGAAATTGCCAGGAGTGAAATTTTGAGGAACTGCCTAACTGTTTTCCAAAGTGGCTGCACAGTTTTACATTCCCACCAGCCATATATGATGGTTTCAATTTTTTCACATCCTTGCCAGTATATTATTGTCTTTTATTACAGCCATCCTAGTGCAGGGGGTCTGCAGCCTGTTAGGAACCAGGCTGCACAGCAGGAGGTGAGCAGTGGGCCAGCGAGTGAAGCTTCATCTGCCACTCACCATTGCTCCACATCGCTCACATTACCGCTTGAACCATCCCTCCCCCACCCCATCTGTGGAAAAATTATCTTCCACGAAACCTGTCCCTGTTGCCAAAAATGTTGGGGACCGGTGTTCTTTTTTTTTGGCTGCGTCGGGTCTTAGTTGCAGCACGTAGGATCTTCGTTGAGGCATGCAGGATCTTTCCTTGCAGCACGCGGGCTTCTCTCTAGTTGTGGCGTGCGGGTTTTCTCTTCTCTAGTTGTGGTGCAGAGGCTCCAGGGCGCGTGGGCTCTGTAGTTCGCGGCACGCAGGCTCTCTAGTTGAAGTGTGCAATCTCAGTAGTTGTGGTACGGGGGCTTAGTTGCCCCACGGCATGTGGAATCTTAGTTCCCTGACCAGGGATCAAACCCTCATCCCCTGCATTGTAAGGCAGATTCTTTACAACTGGACCACCAGGGAAGTCCTTCTCATGTGGTTTTCTGGGTTTTTTAACATTTTATTTATTTATTTATTTAATACAGCAGGTTCTTATTAGTTATCTACTTTATATATATAAGTGCATATATGTCAATCCCAATCTCCCAATTCATCCCACCACAACCACCGCCCCCCTGCTTTCCCCCCTTGGTGTCCATACATTTGTTCTCTACATCTGTGTCTCTATTTCTGCCATGCAAACTGGTTCATCTGTACCATTTTTCTAGATTCCCCATATATACGTTAATATATGATATTTGTTTTTCTCTTTCTGACTTACTTCACTTGGTATGACAGTCTCTAGGTCCATCCATGTCTCTATAAATGACCCAATTTCATTCCTTTTCATGGCTGAGTAATATTCCATTGTATATATATGTACCACATCTTCTTTATCCATTCATCCGTCAATGGGCTTTTAGGTTGCTGCCATGAACTGGCTATTGTAAATAGTGCTGAAATGAACATTGGGGTGCATGTGTCTTTTTGAATTATGGTTTTCTCTGGGTATATGCCCAGTAATGGGATTGCTGGGTCATATGGTAATTCTATTTTTAGTTTTTTAAGGAACCTCCATGCTGTTCTCCATAGTGGCTGTATCAATTTACATTCCCACCAACAGTGCTAGAGGGTTCCCTTTTCTCCACACCCTCTCCAGCATTTGTTGTTTGTAGATTTTCTGATGATGCCCATTCTAACTGGTGTGAGGTGATACCTCATTGTAGTTTTGATTTGCATTTCTCTAATAATTAGTGATGTTGAGCAGCTTTTCATGTGCCTCTTGGCCATCTGTACGTCTTCTTTAGAGAAATGTCTATTTAGGTCTTCTGCCCATTTTTTGATTGGGTTGTTTGCTTTTTTTAATATTGAGCTGCATGAGCTGTTTATATATTTTGGAGATTAATCCTTTGTCTGTTGATTCGTTTGCAAATATTTTCTCCCACATGATGGTTGTCTTTTCGTCTGGTTTATAGTTTTCTTTGCTGTGCAAAAGCTTTTAAGTTTCATTAGGTCCCATTTGTTCATTTTTATTTTTATTTCCACTACTCTAGGAGGTGGGTCAAAAAAGATCTTGCTGTGATTTATGTCAAAGAGTGTTCTTCCTATGTTTTCCTCTAAGAGTTTTATAGTGTCCGGTCTTACATTTAGGTCTTTAATCCATTTTGAGTTTATTTTTGTGTATGGTGTTAGGGAGTGTTCTAATTTCATTCTTTTACATGTAGCTGTCCAGTTTTCCCAGCACCACTTTTTGAAGAGACTGTCTTTTCTCCATTGTATATCCTTGCTTCCTTTGTCATAGATTAGTTGACCATAGGTGCATGGGTTTATCTCTGGGCTTTCTATACTATACCATCAATCTATATTTCTGTTTTTGTGCCAGTACCATATTGTCTTGATTACTATAGCTTTGTAGTATAGTCTGAAGTCAGGGAGTCTGATTCCTCTAGCTCCGTTTTTTTCCCTCAGGATTGCTTTGACTATTTGGGGTCTTTTGTGTCTCCATATAAATTTTACGATTTTTTGTTCTAGTTCTGTAGAAAAAGCCATTGGTAATTTGATAGGGATTGCACTGAATCTGTAGATTGCTTTGGGTAGTATATTCATTTTCACAATATTGATTCTTCCAATCCAAGAACATGGTATATCTCTCCACCTGTTTGTGTCATCTTTGATTTCTTTCATCAGTGTCTTATAGTTTTCTGAGTACAGGTCTTTTACCTCTTAGGTAGGTTTATTCCTAGGTATTTTATTCTTTTTGTTGAAATGGTGGATGAGATTGTGTCCTTAATTTCTCTTTCTGATCTTTCATTGTTAGTGTATAGGAATGCAAGAGATTTTCGTGCATTAATCTTGTATCCTGCAACTTTACCAAATTCATTGATTAGCTCTAGTAGTTTTCTGGTGACATCTTTAGGATTCTCTATGTATAGTATCATGTTATCTGCAAACAGTGGCAGTTTTACTTCTTCTTTTCCAATTTGTATTCCTTTTATTTCTTTTTCTTCTCTGATTGCCATGGCTAGGACTTCCAAAACTATGTTGAATAATAGGCGAGAGTGGACATCCTTATCTTGTTCCTGATCTTAGAGGAAATGCTTTCAGTTTTCACCATTGAGAATGATGTTTGCCATGGGTTTTTCATATATGGCCTTTATTATGTTGAGGTAGGTTCCCTCTATACCCACTTTCTGGAGAGATTTTCTGGAGAGTTTTTATCATAAATGTGTGTTGAATTTTTTCAAAAGCTTTTCTGCATCTGTTGAGATGATATATGGTTTTTATTCTTCAATTTGTTAATATGGTGTATCACATTGATTGATTTGCATATATTGACGAACCCTTGCATCCCTGGGAAAAATCCCACTTGATCATAGTGTATGATCCTTTTAACGTATTGTTGGATTCTGTTTGCTAGTATTTTGTTGAGGATTTTTGCATCTATGTTCATCAGCGATATTGGTCTATAATTTTCTTTTTTTGTAGTATCTTTGTCTGGTTTTGGTATCAGGGTGATGGTGGCCTCATAGAATGAGTTTGGGAGTGTTCCTTCCTCTGTAATTTTTTGGAAGAGTTTGAGAAGGCTGGGTGTTAGCTCTTCTCTAAATGTTTGATAGATTTCACCTGTCAAGCCATCTGGTCCTACACTTTTGTTTGTTGGAAGATTTTTAATCACAGTTTCAATTTCAGTGCTTGTGATTGGTCTGTTCATATTTTCTATTTCTTCCTGGTTCAGTCTTGGAACATTATACCTTTCTAAGAATTTGTCCATTTCTTCCAGGTTGTCCATTTTATTGGCATAGAGTTGCTTGTAGTAGTCTCTTATGATGCTTATTTGTATTTCTGCGGTGTCCGTTGTAACTTCTCCTTTTTCATTTCTAATTTTATTGATTTGAGTCCTCTCTGTCTTTTTCTTGATGAGTCTGGCTAAAGGTTTATCAGTTTTGTTTATTTTCTCAAAGAACTAGCTTTTAGTTCGATTGATCTTTGCTATTGTTTTCTTTGTTTTTCATGTGGTTTTGATTTACATTTTCCTAATATCTAAGGATGGTGACATCTTTTCATGACCTTATCATACATTTCTATATCTTCTTTGGAGAAATGTCAGTTCAAATCCTTTGCCCATTTTTAGATCTGGGTATCTTTTTATAACTGTGTTATAAGAGGTCTTTATATATTCCAGACACAAATCACTTATCAGATATATGATTTGCAAATATTTTCTTCTATTCTGTGGTTGTCTTTTTACTTTCTTGATATTTGCAGCATGAAAACTTTAATTTTCATTAAGTTTAATTTATTTTTTGCTTCTTCCTTTTGTCACTTGTGTTTTTTGTTGTCATATTTAAGAAACCAGTGCCTAAACTGAGATCATGAAGATTTTATTCCTATGTTTTCTTCTAAGAGTTTGACAGTTTTAGTTCTTACATTTAGATCAAAAGTCCATTTTTAGTTAATTTTTGTGTATGGTGTCGTTTCATTCTTTGTCATGTGACTATCCAGTTGTCCTGGCATCATTTGTTGAAAAGATTATTCTTTTCCCATTGAATTTTCTTGGAACTGTTGTCAAACATCAGTTATGTGTTTACTCTGGATTCTCAATTCAACTACATTTATCTATGTGTCTATCCTTATGCCAGTGTCTCTCTGTCTTGATTACTGCAGCATCACCCAACAATATATACTTTAAAATGATCACTCCCTCAATGTTGTATGAAATGGTTTGAGGAGGGACAAAAGTGGAAACAATGAGAATGATTAATAGGTGATTACACTAGTTCCTGTGGAGAAATCATGGTGACATGTATCCGTGCCATTGCAAGGAGATAAAAGTGGACAGATATATTTTGGCGATAGGTCTTAGAGAAGGACTACATGTTGGAAATTAGAGTGAAAGAGATAACAGAAATGACTCCTGGGTGCCTTGCTTAATCAAAGAGATGCATGGTAGAACCTTTATGGAAGTAGGAAAGATCAGAAAAGAGGCACATTCCTGGAGGGTAATCTAGAATCTGGTTTTAAGATTATATTTATGAGATGTCTTTGAGGTAGCCAACTAGAGATGCCAATTATAGCCTTTGTTATAAAATTATTTCTGTTTCTTATATTAGCCAAGCTCAGGGTTGTTGTACCTAGAAAACTCTTAACCTAGACCTTAATTTGTTCCTTCTCATCATTCATATCTAGGGCTCAGATGTTCATCTACCTGGAAAGACTATCTCTGAGCCCTGCCTCTAATTCCCTTCAAATCCCTAACCCCATCCTAGTTTTACTTCGTGATGTTACTTTGCTTCTTTTATCTCATTTAGGACTATGAGAAATTCTCTCTCTTTATTTAAAACTGGTTTACTGTTTGCTTTCCTCAACTAGAATGTAAGTTCTATAAGAAAGGATTCCTTAACAGTTTTGTTCACTGCTATGTCCGTGGAGTGGTTACCTGGTGCTGCTACTATGAACTGCATTGTTTCCCTCCACAATTATATGTATGTTGAAGCCCTAACTCCCAATGTGATAGTATTTGGAGATGGGGCAGTTGGGAAGTAATTAGGTCTAGATGAGATCGTGAGGGTAGGGCCCTCATGATAAGATTAGTGTCTTATGAGAAGAGACAGAGAGCTTTCTCTCTCTGTCTCTCTCTGTCTCTCTTTCTCTGTCTCTCCCTGTCTCACTATCTCTCTCCCATGTGAGGACACAGTGAGAAGGTTGCCATCTACAAGCCAGAAAGAGAGCCCTCATAAGGGAAGCAAATCAATTAGCACCTCAATCTTGGACTTCCCAGCCTGCAGAACTGTGAAATATAAATTCCTGTTATTTAAGCCACCAAGTCTACAGTTGTTTATTATGGAAGCACAAACTGACTAATACACTTGGATTAAAGAAGATGCATTATATATATATGTAAAATATATTAGATAAATGAGTTCCAAAGCTCAGAAGATTGAAGGTTGGTATGGGAAAGAAATATAATTTGGTGAGTTTTCAACATTTAGATAGTATTTAAGCCTAAAAAAATAGATGATGTCAACTAAGGAGACAGAAAGAGAAGATGGTCCAAGACAAATTCCTAAAGGAGCCCATGAAGGAATAGGTAGAGGGCAGGAGAAAAATCAGCCAAGACTACAGTTTATTTCAAGAAAGAGAGAGTATCAATAGTACCAAATGCTATTGAGAAGGCAAGTAAATTACTGTCAGCTGAATCATTAATTCATCAGATATTTACCTAACACTTACTATACAGAAAGCTGGAGCTAGTGGATGGGGAACATGTACAAAATATAATGACAGTATGTGGTGGTTTATGACCTAAGTCATAGAAGTAAGGGTGAACTCAAAGAATACACTGGATCCTGGGATGAGAATGTAGAGAGAAGGACATTCATTCATTAGATCATACAACAAACAGTTTTTGAGTACTATTCCAGGAAAAAGAAACTGTATTAACACAGATAAATAATCTTAGAATAGTCCAGGCTTTTTCATTAGAATGAAGGACAGCATGCTGCTTCCAGAATTTTTCACTTGCAAATACTGTAATTCCCTTTATCTTGTCTCTACATGAAACAATGTATTTTCCTGAGCATAAGGAAAGAAAATGATTCATTGACATTGGAGGGGCTTCCCTGATGGTGCAGTGGTTAAGAATCTGCCTGCCAATACAGGGGACATGGGTTTGAGCCCTGGTCTGGGAAGATCCCACATGCCGCAGAGCAACTAAGCCCGTGTGCCACAACTACTGAGCCTACGATCTAGAGCCCGCGAGCCACAACTACTGAGCCCACGCACCACAACTACTGAAGCCTGCACGCCTAGAGCCTGTGCTCCACAGTAAGAGAAGCCACTGCAATGAGAAGCCCATGCACCGCAATGAAGAGTAGCCTCTGCTCACGGCAACTAGAGAAAGCCCACGGTCAGCAACGAAGACCCAATGCAGCCAAAAATAAAAAATAAATAAAATGAATAAATTCATTGACATTGGGGAACCCATTAATGTAGTACCTTTGCAGGAAAACTCAAAGAGGACTAAATTTAATGAAGTAATTTTGAAGTACCTAATATGTATCTAACATTAAACTTAACCTTATAGTAATATGAAAGAAGTCATGGAAACTGTTATTACCAGCGTCCAATTAGAGTATAATTGAGTGTTAAACAATGGCATAGGGACCAGACATAGAACACAATGAGCATGGATTAATTTAATCTCAAAATATATTTTCCTAAAAGTAAGTTAAGATATCGTCCAATGATATACATCCTGAATCATTAGAGCCTTCCACCCCTCACCTTACTTAGCCTCTGCTAAAGATATAGCGATTTTTGCTCTGTTATGTGGGAAGAGAAAGATATGCATCCAGATATGCCATAACTTTATTTTTCACTAGGTCAAAAAAAACATATCTTGGAAAGAATATAACATTATCTGAAGCTGGAGGAGTTTTAACATTTACATTGAAAATGACCTCATTTTCCTCCAAGGGCAAAATCTGGCGATAAAAGGCCTCTTCCCTGAGTTTTGTCCAGGCCACAAATGGGGGACTATCAGCTATAATGAGGGCTATGTGGCTAAGTCCCCACACATTGTACTGAATACTTATCTGGACAAAGTGTCTGTAGACATAACAAATGTAATAGCCACATTAGAATTAGGCTGTAAAAAATATTGCAGTTTGAATTATTTGTCAAGAAATAAGATACATTGTAATTTGCCAAGAAACAACTGTCTAATGTGTTTCCTTTTTTTAAAAAAAGAAAAAGTGCTTGCTTGCAAAATATTTGGAAAGTAAATTATCTATTACTATTGCTTGCTTGTTAATTGTCAGTAATAATCTCTTTCAATTACTATGGTGAAGTAGGTCAGCCAATTTTTAGCGCTTATGAAACTTGCAATTTAGAGCCAGGCAGCATATCAGCAAGTTAGGTTTTAATATGACTGAGTAAATGGGCTTCCTTTCAGTCCTCTGAACCCTAAACATGGATGTAGATCAGCTGTAACATCTAAAAGCAATTATGCTTAGTTTTATTTATATTACTTTTGTAACTACTTGTAATGATGAGAATCCATTCTCAACTCTTTTAAATTTATTTTTTAATTAATAGATTTTATTATTTTAGAGCAGTTTTAGTTTTAGAGAAAAATTAAGCAGATAGTACAGAGTTCCCACGTATCGCCTCCCCCCATTTACCAACCATTTTCATTTACCAAAACTCTCCTTTGAGTATTTAATATTCTTTGGCGGCTTAGAATTCTGAGACTGTCTTTGTTTAGTTTTAGTAATGTGACCACCTTCCTACCATGTTTACCCTCATAATTCCCCTGCTGTTTCCAGTATCTCGTCCAACAATATTTCTTATACAGTTCAGCTCTCACAGCCACTGGAGAGCTTTAGATGGGCCATTTTGATGAGTGACACTTGCAGCAGTGAGTGTGGAGGATGTGTTGGAGCAGGAAGAGTCTGGGAGAAGAAAAACCACAGTCCAGGTGGAGCTGATGAGGGATCAAACTTAAAGCAGAGGTAACTGGGATGAAAAGGAAGAGACAGATTGAGAGAGTTTGGGGGTAAATTCCATGTGACCTAACACTGAGTTAGCTGTGTGCATCGGAGGAAGAGTGGAAAGACGTCCGGGATTTTTGTTCTGAACTACTGGTGTGGCCATTAACAGAGATGTGGGGAAATTCAAGAAGATGAAGAGATTTAGGGAGGTTGGAAATACTGACTCGCCATATTTCAGGGAACTCCAAGTGAAGATGCTCGCTGTGTGGTTGAAATAGGGACACATCCCGGAGGAAAGCTCTCAGGACTCGTTTAAAGCTGTGTGTGGATCGTCAGTGTATAGTGAAAAACAGAGGCATGACGGTATGGGACAGGCCAGGGAAGCTGTGGCACTTTAGAAAGAAAAGATCAGTTTATAATCCTTCCAAATCCATGGGTCTTGCTGGCATTTGGAGGCAGTAGAGGAATGGAAGCAGCTCTGGTATTAGAATTTGGCATTCTCATTCTAATCCCAGCTTTCCTGCCTAACTGAGTGAACTTAGGCAAGTCATTTCATATCTCTCTCTGCCTATCTCTCTGTCACTTACTGAAAAGAGATAATAAAGTTCGCCTAATTTAATTCACAGGTCAGCAAAAGATACAATAAATTAATAAATGTGAAAAATGTTCTCAGAAGTTAAATATAAGACCTTATCTTTGGAGGTTGGAAGCGCTTTGGCCATTCAAACTGGGAAGGAAGAGGACAAAGAGAAGGAGGAGGGGCTTCCCTGGTGGCGCAGTGGTTGAGAATCCGCCTGCCAATGCAGGGGACACGGGTTCCTGGTCTGGGAAGATCCCACATGCCGCGGAGCAACTAGGCCCGTGAGCCACAACTACTGAGCCTGCGCATCTGGAGCCTGTGCTCCGCAACAAGAGATACCACGACAGTGAGAGGTCCGCGCACCGCCATGAAGAGTGGCCCCCGCTTGCCACAACTAGAGAAAGCCCTCGCACAGAAACGAAGACCCAACACAGCCAAAAATAAAATAAATAAATAAATAATTTTTTTAAAAAAGAGAGGGAGGAGGAGAAGCAAGGAAGGGAGCAGGGAAGACCTAGAAGGGTAAGAATTTACTAATCGGAGTGTTAAACAGCCAACGGCTTCGTTAGGTTCTTTTTTTAATAACTAAATTTATTTAGCATTTACCATCGTTATCATATGCACTTTACACTGTCTAATGTGACCCTTTTTTTTTTTTTTAATTTTATTTATTTATTTATTTATTTTTGGCTGCATTGGGTCTCTTGCTGCGCGCGGGCTTTCTCTAGTTGCGGCGAGCGGGGGCCACTCTTCGCTGCGGTGCTCAGGCTTCTCATTGTGGTGGCTTTTCTTGTTGTGGAGCACGGGCTCTAGGCACGCGGACTTCAGTAGGTGTGGCACGTGGGCTCAGTAGTTGTGGCACGTGGGCTCTAGAGCGCAGGATCAGTAGTTGTGGCACACAGGCTTTGTTGCTCTGCGGCATGTGGAATCTTCCCAGACCAGGGCTCGAACCCGTGTGCCCTGCATTGGCAGGCAGACTCTTAACCACGGCGCCACCAGGGAAGCCCGGCTTCGTTAGTTTTAATCCTTCATTCTGTCAAGGACTGTTATGGGTTGAATTGTGTCTCTCCCAAAAAGATATGTGAAGTCCTAACCCCAAGTATCCCAGAAGGTGACCTTATTTAGAAATAGAGTCGTTGTAGATATAATTAGTTGAGATGAGGTCATTCTGGAGAAAGATACGCCCTGAATCTAATATGACTGGTGTCCTTATAAGATGCTGGCCATGTGAAGACAGAGACATAGGGAGAATGCCATGTGAAGATGGAAGCAGAGACCGGGGTTATGCAGCTGCAAGCCCGGGAATGGCTGAGCAAACCGCCAGGAGCCAGGGAGAGGCAAGGAAGGATTCTCCCCTGCAAGGTGTCAGAGGAAGCGTGGCTCTGCCCACACCTTGATTCAGACTTCTGGCTTCCAGAACTGGGAGGCAATAAATTTGTGTTGTTTTAAGCCTCCCAGTTTGTGGCACTTTGTTACAGCAGCCTTAGGAAACTAATATTGAATTAATCACTTTCTGTTTAGAAAAGTCTTTAATAGAGCTCATGGATTCTGTTCCAAAGCAGATGAATAAAATAAACACAGTAGTAGGGTAAGTTATATTCAGGGGGAAAAAAGTAATTTTTTTTTTCAGTTGCATAGAGAGATTGCATATGCAAGTAAGTATACAGTCACTCTTTCCAGCTTAAGAAGTTATTTATTCCAAGCATTAAAGCATGGAGTTGGCTGATTGGACAGTCTGATCAGCCTCAATCTGATAGAGCATCAGAGATTAAACAAGTGGCCCAAATGTCTTTCCAGAATCCAGAGATGTGAGATTATTATGTCCTGGGTGTCATTTCTGCCTATGTAAGCCTTGAAATTGCATTGATTAATCATTAGGTGGGCCTGCTTCCTACCACTGTTGGAATAGGATGGAAAGGACACCACGAATTCATGTCAGGTACTCAGCATCTTTTTCCTTCATGGATTACCTCCCCCTCTCCCTTGCTGACATCAAACGGCCTCACTTATCTCAGGGCTAGGCGGGTGGCCCTTGCAAGTTCTTGTCTCTAGCTCAGCCAATCTAAATGGCTTGCAAATGTTATATGGATAACGAGGTAGAATATTTGTCTCCTGAGTTGTGAACACTGGAGGCCAGTGCTTCAGACAGCTGTCGTACTCTTACATGGAGCAAGCCTGCTGGAGAATGAAACCACTACAGAGGAAAGCAGGGCCAAGTGATGGAGAGAGACAAAGACACAAGACATCATTGGAACCAGTAACTTCAGTTACGCCTTGAAGCCATACCATCCACTTGGATTTTCCAATTTGTAAACCTACGAATCATCCCCTGCTCCCTTTTTCCCTTTGCCTAGTTTGGCATGAGTTTTATGATTATATAACCTGGCTTTCAGTTTTCTCATCCATAAATTAAGGGGATTACCCTTGAACTTCTACCATCACCGTGAGAAGAGCATGCCCTGGCTGAACTGTCTGGTATAAGAAGGACAAGAGGCGCATGAAGCAAGGTCACCCTAACTCGCCCACAGACCAGTGGCCTAAAGCAGAGCTACAAGCCACGCCCAGCCTAGATGGGCCAAATCCAGTCAACCTACCAATGCATATGCAAAAATAGATTGGCTTTTTTAATGCAATTCATGCATTCAATTTTTTTTAATGCAATCAATTTTAATAACAAATTAAGAGGATTTGAGGATTTTTTTAAGACAGTTAATTTTACATATGCTCATGTCTAAGAATGGAACATTAATAGGTAACTGCCTTCCCATCGTATCTCCACAAACTCAACTTCCTTGTTAGCATCTCTGGCCTTAAGTCTAAAAGCATTACCATTTTTATTTTCAAATGTCTCTCATCTTCTCTAGGAAAAAACAAAAGCTGCATTTATTAGGCACCAATGGAAATAAAATAGGTGAAAATATCAGGGGAACCCCTTGAATTTTAGAGCTAGAAAGTAACTCGGAGATTATTGGGTTGGCCCAAAAGTTCATTCGGGTTTTTCTATAGCATCTTACAGAAAAACCCAAAGGAACTTTTGGGCCAACCCAATAGTTCAATTTCCTCCTTTTACAGATGAGAATCCTGAGGTCCAGAGAGCTCTCATGACCTATCAAAGATCTCTCAGCTAGTTAATGTCAGATGGGACTAGAGCCCTATGCTTTTTAATTCTTACCTCATCACTCCTTCTGTTATGACAAACCTCTTCTGGTGTTTACCACGTTTGGAAGGATTCAAAGCTAATACTCCCTTCTGACCTCACTCTTTCTAGTTTTTTTAAGTGTATTTGGGACTTTTGAAAGCTGTGAGCTTGAATATCATAGCTTATTCTTGTCCAAAAAATGAAGAACAAATAGACACAGCCAGTAAGCCTGAAGCTTTGTTATTAGCCTGTTTTATGTTGTATACGTTTCCTATTCCAGAAGGGTACAATGCTTCTGCCATTCAAAAACAAAAAACCAGATTTAAGTCACCGCTCCATCCCTGTCTTTTATGACAGCAATTTTTTAAAGGTTGAGCAGAGTCACCCCCACACCTGTTTCTTTTAAACTGAAAGGGGACCCGCTGCACTCTGCAGGGAAATCACAAAGACAACCGGAGATCTTGTCAATTTACATCCAAGCTTGGCTGGAGAAAAGTGGATAGCTGATTTGAGGAGATAAGGGAATAAGTACATTTACCTGAAGATGAGCATGGCCTAGCTGAAGAGACCAGAGATAATGAGGAAGGCTTCCTTTGGTTTGGTGGGGAAATCCATGATTCTGTAACATCAATCAAGACAGTTTTATCTGATTGCTAAGTTTCAAGAAAACCAGTGAACATTTAAAATAACTCTACAGAAAGAGAAGAAAAGAGATAGGGGAAGGCACAGTCATTCTCTGTTATATAAAGTTAGAAACTGAAGCCCTAAATGGTATAGAATTAATATTAAATTTCAATGTTATTACAATGAAGTAGTAAATTTAGGTTAATTTTATAAGAACAAAGGATCCCCTTGTAGATTTCCAGGCCTCACCTGTAAGGGATTTTGATCCTGGTTCAACACACATAGAAGAGAAACAGTGCATTGGCTTGCAAGGTCTAGGATAACAAAGTGAACTTCTTTAAAACTGAACGTTTTTTAAAAGTCTCATTGAGGGCTTCCCTGGTGGCGCAGTGGTTGAGAGTCTGCCTGCCGATGCAGGGGACACGGGTTCGAGCCCTGGTCTGGGAAGATCCCACATGCCGCGGAGCAGCTAGGCCCGTGAGCCACAGCTACTGAGCCTGCGCGTCTGGAGCCTGTGCCCCGCAACGGGAGAGGCCACGATAGTGAGAGGCCCGCGCACCGCGATGAAGAGTGGCCCCCGCTTGCCGCAACTGGAGAAAGCCCTCGCACAGAAACGAAGACCCAACACAACCAAAAATAAATAAATAAATAAATAATAATTTAAAAAAAAAAGAAGTCTCATTGAGAATAATCACATCATACATTCTTATCACACATCATATATTCTCCTAGATGTTCAATAAGTGTGGATTAAAATCATTTGCCTTATACTTATTAGCTTGTATCATTTTACCTCCTCATTTACCTGTAGACTGTAGCTGTAAGCAGCTTATTCTTGTGCAATAGGCAGCAACCAGGGGCATAATCTGAATGTTGAAAGAACCTCTTCATCCCTTTCCCAAATACACACACACAAGCACACACTAGTATGCATGCTTTGTGCAAAAAGTCCATAGTAACTTGGCTTTAATGACTCACTCCTGGGCAGGAAATAATCTGCCTGATTAACCCATTATTGTTGCCAACTAGGGAACAATTCGATTTTAGAGCTTGTGGGAAAGATTGGAAACATAGAGTCAGTTAGGATCATGGTACAGGTATCATGATGCTTGGAATTAATGGGGAGGTTCACAAAGAAAGGAGAGAAATGCTGAATGTCAGATTATACAAGCAACAAAAAGGAACCACCTCCTTCTCAATTAATTTCACTTACATATTTTAAAAATACAATTATGTGGAAATGATATGCCACAGTATTAATCATCTCTATATTTAAGGTCCCAACTCTATGATTAAGAATATAAAACATGCACATCTAAAATATTAAAATATACAAACAATGAATGGCAATGACTAATGACTAGTCCTGGCATTAGAGACCATAAGTGTTTGGAGATTAATGATATTACTTCAAGGTGGGTCTGGAGAGTGGAGTTCAAATAAGGCTTCGGTACAAGATGAGTCTTGAGCCAGAGCTTCAAAGATGGTAGGATGCAAATAGAGAGGGATGGGAAGAAATTCTACATGAGAGAAAAGATAAAAGCAAAGTGTGGAGGTGAGGAAATGTTGGAAGCTTGTGCAGAGGGCAGGGAGGAGACCAGCACTGACCCCAGGAGGAAGATTCTTGAAAAGGTAAAAGGTACGTATGACAAAGAGGCCAGAATGATAAGCTGTGAGCTTTTCTCCATGTAGAATACGGGGAATCTATTTTAAAAGAAAAATATCTGATTCATTTTAGTCAGGTTGACTTGCTTCTAATTACCTAGGCGAGGCCCCTTTCCCCAGAGGACGTTCTGTTAAAGGTCTGTGCTCTGAGAAGTCTCCCAGCTGTTGATGGCATTTAGAGAACCACTGACCAGATATCCATTTGGACACAGAAAGGAACCCAGGGTCAGATTTGGAGTTTGGAGGACACATAGGCCCCTGCCCACGATACCATTTTATTTAATTTCTCATAACCTGATCTTTTAAAAAATCTCTCCTTGTAGCAACAGTTTATATTTCTAAATACAGAGAAAAAAACTTGCCTATGCCTTTCTGAGCCACCGATCACCGAGTACTTTTTCTCCCATTTTGCATCAGCAGGGGGACCTCCCTGCTCTTTCTGTTCTTGCCTATTTTGTAATGTGATTGAGGAAGCAGTAGATCAATTCGAGATTCTCTCAGAAATGCTGGGGATTGCTCTCTTTAGGGGGTCTAATTCTGCAAGCACTTCCTGTGTGGGCATTTACCTGTTTTTTCACATTTTCATTCCCTATTGAATCTTCCCTGGGAACAATAAAGCGCTACCCCTCCACCCTTAGCTTCCAATCTCCCACCCACCCTCTTTCACAGTCACAAAAGGAAAAAATAGTTCATGTTTTTCCCTTCTAGCCACTGCCTATGGGCTAAATTTTACAGAATTTATATAATTTTGAGGAATAGGAGCCTGTTCTTAATACTGAAGCTTCTCTTGAAAATACGAAGGTGAACAGAAATTCTCACAGTCAATGCTTCATGAAGGGATGGTGGCATCTTAAGAAAATAATCTGCTAAATTAATAAACCTCATAAATTACAGAATCCCTGAATACCAACTGCTGAAATACAATCACTCTCTGACCTGAACCTATTAAATGAAGAAGTCTGCTGTGCATAATTTACAGCAGTGCTATGAATGAAAAATAGCTCCTTAGAAGGGAGATAAAATACAAAAATGGTCTTGCTGTAGAAACAGAATTACTGGTTATTTCAGTTCTTATTTATTCTAATATTGGTTTATGGGTCATCCAATAATTTTTATCTTTATCGTTGTTTTGTTCTCAATTGCTCAATAATCCATGATCGAGACAGCATTACATTTTGCTAGATGGATGGCAGGAGAGATGTTAAAAAGGCAATATTCATCATGTTATATTGTGCATATGCATAATGTTTCCTTAAAGTTATAAAATATAATATTGCATACAGATACCTATCTATTGTTAATACTGTTACCAATCTAATTAGTCATCTTGTCTAAAGAATCAAAATATTTTGAAGGTATTAAATCAATAGTTCTCAACTGGGAGCAGTTTTGTCATCTGGGACATTTGGCAATGCCTGGAGACACTTTTATTTTTTTGTGGAGGCATTTTCTTTTGTTGCATCTGGAGCAGGGGGTGCTATACATCCTATAATGCACATCCATCTGAATAAAGAATTACTCAGCCCAGTATCAATAGTGCTGCTATTGAGAAGCCTTGATTAGTGATAAAAAAAAAAAAACCCACATTTCTAGGTATTTGAAGGGAAAGGGATCTTTCAAGAACAATTTCTTGCCAATTTTTTTTTTTTTTTTACAGAATATTCACTCCCAAACATGCTATTCTAGATCAGCCAAAATGAATTTAGCACTCACTTCCCTAAGCTCCCTCTGGAATTCTGAGTAAAAGGATTAGCAGCAGCCATCCTTATTTGTTCAAAGACTGCATAAGGGACTTTCTTTCAGGAAAATTTTACCCAAACCATGAAAAAAAGCTGTTAGAATGTTGGTTGCAGTATATCTCATATGAGGACTATTTTGGAACCAGATGGGCTGAAAGAAATACAGAGAAAGAAAAATCCTCTGTCCTGCCCCTATTGCTGATTCTATTAATGAAATCATATTTAAAATCTCAGTCTCTATTATTTTGAGACTTTGAGGGTGAACAATTGCTGAGATTGATTGGTTGAAAGACAAAAATGAAAAGGGGCATGCAATTAGGGCACTCTGATATTTGTATTGCTAGGTCAAATTGTAAAAATCAAGACAAATATGCAGAACTTTATTTTTTTTCTAGATCTAAAGTCAGTTTAGTTCTGGAGCTCCTCCACTACACACACACACACACACACACACACACACACACACACACACATACACACTCACTATTTCTACTGATGGTGGAAAATTCTTAATCTTCCCACTTGATGATCATTCTGTCTCTCTAATTTATAAACATATGTTCCTCTAGTCAAGTTTAAGATTCAAACTCAGTCCATTCAAGTTTCTCCCACTCTTCTGTCCATCTCCTGGGAAGATGTAAGTTCTCTGGGATCTGATATGTTTGTAAGAGCAAAGGTTGAAAAAACTGTAAGTATCTTGTAAGTATCTCTCCCACCTCGGAACCAGACCCGCTGGGCTCTGGGACAAACAAGGCCCCAGGCAGAGGACATGTGAGGGTTCCTGTCATGTTACCTCTTTAGCAAACCTGTCTTGTGCTTCTGCTTCTCCTGTTTTGACTTTGCTTCTGGTTCCAGTGAATGACCATGCTCCTTCCTGTAACCAACACCCAAATGTGTTACCACAATTCCCACATGAATTCTGAGTTTCTCTCTGGTACACTTGTTCCTTATTCTCTCTCTTGTTCTCGTGGGCACCTAAGCGTGGATCCTTACTCTACATTCCTTTTCTCGAAAAGACATGGAGTCCTGCATCTGAATTCTAGTCTGTAAAAGGAAGCCTGTTGCCTGCTGGTAAAAGGCCTGATGTGCCTGAACAGTAATTAGGGGAGAGGAGGGACATCAAGGAAGACACAAATTCTAACATCTGCCTTTCCCCTGATGCTGGAGTTTGCCACGGTTTCTCAGTTCAAGCTCTCTTAGCATTTTTGGTTCATGGTTGCCAGTAAAATCCTGTTCCTGGCAATGAACTTTTCAGTTTTAACCTTGAAAACCTAAAGATGAATTCATGGCAATAACAACAGTCCTGATAAATATATTGGAAGTCTGAAGTGAAAATAGCTTAAATGACTTATTATGAAAGAAGAAGACTTATTTCTTCATAAAACCACCAAAAGTTCTAGTCACTAACTATAAGCAACTGCAGGGTCTAAATGTTGCTTTACCCATTCTATGCTAAACATTGCACATTCTTTTATATGCTCAACAATCACTTAATATATTGTACAACCTACTAGAACATTTAATGTATGTATTAGATTATTTTAATGTTTAATTTTTCAAAATTTAAAATTGCTTTAAAGAATTTTAAAACTTTATTTTATCATTGGCCCAATCGTGATGAGTAATCTCGAATCCATTTTTTTAGTTGATTTATTTGTTAGGTATGTGTGTGTGTTTTACAATATATGTCCAAAATATTAGGAACTTGAACAAATTAAACTGTATTAGCAAACACATTTAAACATTTTTTAATCCAGTTTGCAAAGATGCTTGCCTGGTGAAGGTACAGTCATTGTTAAAATATAGAGCTTTTAAAAAAATTCAGTGTCATGCCTGTTGGACATTAGGAGAGGCTGCAAACAGATCAGGCCTGAATTCATCCTACCTCTTACCAGGAATGAGGTACCATTGGAATAGATGTTAGAACAGGGAGCTCAGACCATGAGCCGCCTGGCTTAGCTAAAATCTGCTGCCATTTCCTCACGCACACTTGTAAATGCATATATGAAAGGCATTTTGAAAATAGAAGTGAATGACCACTGGGAAGTAGCCTTCTTCCGATACTAGGATTGATATTTTCGGAGATTTTGCCTTTCCTGCTACCTGTCTCCCATTGTCAGTGGAAGAGTTTCTTTAACTACTTGAAGATCTTGTCTCTGACTCTCTTTTAGGGCACCTTTTACTCTTTTGTATTCTCAGTCAGTGTCAGTGAACCTCTCTGATTTCCCTTTTATTTCACACAAGTGTCAGCGTATTCACCTTGAATGTTCTAAAATTCACTGATCTCTTCTCCCTTCTATCAACCTCTGTAGAAATCTCCAAAAGTGACTTCCATGGGCTCAAAGAGTCATGCTTTTCTCTAAACTCAACTTCTAATTTAATCAGTTCCTATTTAATTGAAGGATAAAATGCAACCTCAAGATAATTTTTAAAAAGACATCTTATCCAAGCACCGATCTAAACCCTGAGGTCCTGGCTCTCCTCCCATCTGGGCCAGTGCTCCTTCCATGGAATTCTGCTGCTTCCCTGAAGAAGGAAGCTGTAATCCTGTATTCACGTTCACTAAGGCAAACATATAGCAACAGAAATGCAGTCACATCATTGTGATGAGTGTGACACACTTACAATGGGGACCTTCTAACTTGTTTTCCAGACAAGGGAAATCATATCTCACAACTGGTTGTGGACAAATATAAAAAATGGTATTTCAATTTTTAGATTTCCTTTTTCTGTTTAGCCCATTCTTAAGTCTCTGACTTACTAACGGAACAAATGTGGCACAGATATTTCCCCAACAACTCCTAACAAGAACTAAAATGGATTTGTTTTAACTCCTTTTCACCAGGATCAAAAGAGGTAGATTGGAGAATAGAGGAGATGGATGATCTGTATCCAGGCTCCACTTTTGTTTACATAGTAGGACTTGGTATTTCTCACAGGCAGGGAAGGTGGTTCATTCTGTTGCTTAAACACAATGAGAGAATGTATTATCCAAAAATAAGACCACCACAGCCCAATCAGCTATTCATATCTGAAATGATAACATGGTACGTTTATTCTCTTTAATTATTAAGGAATTATTCACTTATGAAATACCCTTAGTGAGAGATCACATTTAGCTCTGTCACTTTTTACACCTTTGGCATATGATAAGCAAGTATTAATTTGGGGGTGGTCAGCAGAGGACAGGACTAAAGTTATGTAAATTTTTATCTATGTAGTATAGACAATGGGGGGCTGCAAAATTATCAAATGCACACTCATGCATTTTTAGATGGGGAAATTGAGACTCACAGAGGGTTGATCAAATACAGATCCAGGCTGAACACCACAGGCTCTGACTCCCAGGGCAATGGTGGAGCCACTATCCCATGGTGAGGTGGACATGGGACCTCAGACATGGCACAGGGATGTGAATGCCTGCGAGGATCTCCACATGCTGTTGAAAATATTTAAGAATTTTCTTGTGCCCACTGAGGAGGAGGTTCTACTGGAGAAAGAGAGAAAGTCCAATACAGAATTTTAAGGTTGAATAATACCTGAGGGATCAACTTGTCTCAATCTCTCAATTTCTGCATGAGGTAACTGATACCTAAGATAATTACTGGTAGATCCAAGGCTAAAACCCAAGTCACCTGATTCCCAATCCAGTTCTCTTGCCACTTTATCATGCTTCTGCAAGGACTAGAAAATAAAAGTGGTTGCCCGACCTTCACAGAGAGAAAGAGCAGAATGCAGAATAAGAAGGGGAGGGTTGTGTGATGAGCAGAGCCCTGGCAGGATTTCTGTTCTGGAACATGGTAAGATAGAGTGAGGTGAGACAACAGGGTGTAAGGAGCTGGCATTGCTAGCGTAGTCATTGTCAAAATGTGATCCCCAGACTAGCATTACCTGAGAACTTATTAAAAATGCACATTCTTGACCTGACCTGGATCTATTGAATCAGAAATTCCACCAAGCTATATTTTAACACGTCTATCAGGTAATTGTGATGCACCTTAAAGTGTGAGAACCAATGTTGTAGAAAGGTCTTTATGAAGCTCCTCTGGACCCAATTCTCAGGACACAATCTTCTGAATAGGAAAAAGCTTTCTATATCAGGCACATGTTTTTTCTGTCTGATCTCTTCTAACTATGAAGATTGACCTGATTATTTTCATAAAACAGGCACAGGCTCTTAACATGGGCAAAATGTTCATTTAATTCTCATTTCTTTTCAAGCTCTAAAATTCTTATTTCTCTTATAATTATTTCTCACCATATCATTTAGTGCTATCTATTTATTTAGGGATTTTTGCCCCATGTGGATTCCATGCATCTATATAGTTCGGGATGGCAACATAAGGCATGCTACAATTATTTGGACTCACCATATCAGAGAAAGCATATTTAACTGAAAAATATTTTTAAGGGATAAATCAGAGTTGTCTTGTTCTTTTAGGTCAACTCCGCATTTGTAAACTTTGTCATTTAATTGAGTCTTGAAGTTGGTGCAATCATGTTCTACTGTAGATATATTTAGCTCTGATTTTTGCTAGCCTAATGATTTTCCAACATTTTTATTTACTAAGCAAAAAGAAACGAAGACTAGTCAATAAAATAGGCAAATAACGTAGCTGACGAAGGGGAAACAGCTCAGGAAAAATGGATGCAAGAAGCCCTCGTGTGAACAATGAAGAAACAGCATCGTGCTATGGGTTAAACGGATTTGGGTTCGAGCCCCTGCTCTGCCCCCTCACAGAGACAGTCACCTGGAGCATATCACTTCTCCTCTTAGGTCTCTATTTTCTTATCTGGAAACAGGAATATGAATACCCACCTACTGGGTTTTTTTTTTTTCGGTAACAACCAAATGAATTAATTTATGTACAGTACATATTAATGATGTCCATTTATTTCCCCCTCTCTTCTTAATTTTCTGTTCTACTAACTTTGTCTTTACAATATGCTGTTTTGTGTTGTTAAGTGGCTCTCAACTGTCTTATTAACTCACTGAGGGCAGAGAAGGTGTCTGAGGTTTATTCATAATTCGTTTAGCCCTTTACATAACACTCTCAACATCTAAATGTATGTAGTAGGTCTCCAACTACTGAGAGACAGCCAGTGTGCCATGGCAATGGTATAGAAAAGTGCCACCAACATCTGTCCACCAACATTTATCATTCCTGCTATAAAGGCTCCTGCCCCCTCTGGGGTCCCTACTCTCTGGCTTTCTGAAGCAGACAGACAGCTCTCATAGGGTTTAGCCACATCATAAGATCAAGAAAGGTTTTTTCTCTAAATAGAAATAAAAATTTGGTCTGATGCACTTGTTATACTCTACAGCGGTTCTCAAAGTGAAATCTCTGGAGGTTCAGCATTAGCATGACCTGGGAACCAGTTAGAAGGGCTAATTCTCAGACCCCACCCCAACCTAAATCAGAAATCTGTGTTTTCACAAGCCCTCCAGGTGATTCTGATGCATATTAAATTTTGAGACCACTGGGCTAAAACAATGCCTTTATTTCTCCTTCCTAGTTACCAGGGGTCCTGGCTAGCATCTATGATATTTTTATGTCAAGGGTAGATATAATGGGATAGCAACGCATACAGTATGTCAATCAGTAATAGTTATGTAATGAAAATAGAACATGAAATTTCTCAAAGTGTGTTTAATGGATCAGTAATTCATAGGCTATTAATAAGTACTGTGTTTGAAAAAAGAAAAGAAATTACTTAGGCAAATAAGTTTAGTGTAACTAAGTAAGATTTCTTCCCTGAGAATTTCTCATTCTTTTAATATGCTCAAAAACATTCTGAATCTCCAAAATATCCCCAAAGTTATTTGAAACCACTTTTCAAATAAAAAAAATATCTCTTCGCTGATATAAAGACCTCTTTTGTGGTTGTATATTGTTATAACTGAATTTTGTTATAACTTGTCATTAAGAAGTGCTTGATGTTATGTTATTTTTACTTGGAGACTTTCAAAATTATTAGTCCAGTAGTTCTCAATCAGGTTCTCATACCACTCACTCCACCCCAAGGGGTTAACTGGCAATGTCTGGGGACATTTTTGCTTGTCACAGGTGGGATGGGGGGTTGTTTGCTACTGGCAACTAGTGAGTAGAGGCCAGAGATGATGCTAAATATCCTGCAATACAAGAACAGCCCCCTACAACAAAGAATTATCCAGCCCCAAATGTCCACAGTGTCAAGGTTGAGAAACTCAGGCACTTAGTGAGCTGCTTCTGTGTACATACACATCGGGCTACACGACAGGCTTGTCTTCTTCATCTTCAGAGTTCCAGTTCTTACTACACTGCCTGACACAAAAGAGACACCCAATAAGAGCTCACTGAATGAATGAATTAATTAAAAAATGAATGGTTGAGGGAAACTTGACTATCATCAGTGAAATGACAGCAAACCTTGCAAGGCAATATAAAATCCATATTATTTAACACAGCAAGTGAAATCCATGTCTGGGGGAGCTTTGAGGAGGAGGGAAGGTTGCAAATAATCTTCAAAGATCAGAGCAGATGTGGGAGAGCAGAGAGCAGCCCAGCCGAGGGGGATATGAGAGTCGGCACAGAGAACAGGGGCAAGCCAGGTGCCCTGACACACCTCGTAGGTCAATGCCACACAGCTTTACTGACAGGATTCTACCTACAGGTTCTACTCCATTCCTTTGATCCTATGTGCCATCACAGACAAGTAGCAAGTGGCAGAGATTACCAAACAATGGCCTAAAAGCCATAGGGTTTTGTTTACCACCTCAAGGTTCTGTTTCTCTGTTTGATTCTTTTAGGAGCTTTGTTTTTAACTGTTTTTAATTATCTAAGCAACATATTATATATCAGTGAATTTTTTTAAAATTTCAAATGAAGCTTAAAGCCCCCCCTTGACCTCCATCCAATCCACTCTCCAGTGTTTGACACCATGTTTGTTTGTTTAATTGACTTTGAATGCCTTTTGGGGGACACTCTCCAGCTCACCACAGTCTCCACCTACTGCTTCACCCCCCAACCCCACTGCAATCTATATGCCACCCACCTGGCCCTGAGGTCACTTGCTATATAAGAGGAAAAGCACTGTACTTGGAGTCCTAAGATCACCCTTATTTGAACAAACCTTATTTCTAGGACCTGTGCTCCCTACTTGACAAAATTGCTATGAGGATTAAAGCAAATAACATCAGTGAAACTACCTGGCAAGCCATACTTTCCTGAGCAGGAGATGCCCCGAGCAGGGGAGCGTTTATCTCAAAGAAGTCTACCAAAGAGCAAAACCTCTCCCAGGCCCATGATCTATCTGTGAAAATCAAACAAAGCTTGACTTCAGTTATATGATAAACTCCACTATAAGCAATAATACATGTGAAGCACTTAGACATTCCCAGAACAAATGCAGTTCATAATTTTAGTATCATTAATGATACTTTAATAGTAACAATAAATCCCTGCTTATTTTTATATAAAAATATGTTGTTACTTTCTATCAAGTAAAATTGATACCACCAGAAGACGAGTCATGTTTGTCCTACAGCTTCAGATACTTCCTGACACCCTGGAAAACATTAAACAAATGTGAGATGTTATGATTGCCAGTTTTTCAAGACCCAGCTAAACAGCTCTTTCATAAAACCGTCTGTGACCACACCAACTGAACTCCTCTGAATTCCAGTAGTGGTTATTTCTCTCTAGTTTTCTTGGGCATTATGTGTACACATGGCCTTGTATTGCTTCTACTGTTGTGACACTGTTATTTAAATATTTGTGGAATAGAGATGCTAGTCTTTAATTGTTCATGTGTTTATCTCATCTCTCCTCAACTGGATAATGGGCTTCTTTATGTCAGAGGCCACGTTCTCTGTCCCACTTTGCAACATGCCACACACACAGTAGGCACCCAGTAAGTGTCTTTAATTTCATTTGAAGAGTGTGTTAGATCCTAGAAGTGCCACAAGAATGTGTCTCTTAAAACTCCTCATCTGTAACCTTGTCCCTTCTGATTTGTAACCAGAGAAGAGCTTTAAAGTGAGGTGATAGTATGTTTCTCTCTTCTGTGTTCCTTGGTAGGAAAGTCCTTGTTTTCCACCCTGGCAAAGTGAGATGATTTGAAACTCTTTAATGCAAAAGCCAGTATATGCTGTTCTTTGTATTGAAGGTCATCTGCTAGAATCTAAAAGTATGTGTTGGCAGTAGTTATTTAAGTAGAGTATTTCTAATCTTCAAAGGGATAGTTCTGTGTTTAAAATTAATTTTCTTATTTGTCTACGGTTGCAACTTAAAAACGCTTTTCCTTAGATGCACTATAAAATGTTAATAGCTACATATAGAGTGACTTTACAACTGCAGTGTCATTTTTCTCAGCTTGATCAGCTCTTTTGAACGGCATCATTATGATCGAAGTTGTTTTACAGTAATAAAATATGAATAGTTTCAATAAAAAAGTAGGCACAGTTACAATTAAACAGTATCTGGCATTTTAGCATGTGATAACTACTCATAATGCTGTCGTCAGATAAGCAAATCTACAATATAAACATAATCACAAGAATGACCTAAACAAGTCTGAAGCACAGAAAGGAATATAATCGGGGGCAGTGTGGTGCCACAAGTTTGGGGGAAAGCAGAATATTCAACACACCTGGGTTCTTTCAAAGAAATTGTGAAGTTTTTTTTTTACCATTGTATTTATATAGTACCCTTCATCTAGTTTTATCTCTGCAAGAAACAAGCAAATTTTAAAATTAGGACAACATGCTGAATGTCTCAATAAAACTTGGGTCTTAATACTTTGTTTGATAAGGTATACTGCAAAAATTAGCATATTCATATTTGTAGGGTTTTTACTCAATTATATTTCCAGGCTATTGGAAAACATAAAAACTAGGATATATATAAAATAACTCTATAAATCTTTACACCTTGTACTGATCTGAATGCAATAAAGTCTCCTTGATCCAGGCACTGATTTTCAGGTTTCTGTTCCTTTTCTTTTTTCTGAAGATTGACTTACTTCTGGTTCTTATATATACTCATTGTTACCACCGTTAGAGGGGTGGCAAGTAAGAGAAATTTTTTTTTTTAAACATCTTTATTGGGGTATAATTGCTTTACAATGGTGTGTTAGTTTCTGCTTTATAACAAAGTGAATCAGTTATACATAGACATATGTCCCCATATCTCTTCCCTCTTACATCTCCCTCCCTCCCACGGTGAGAGAAATTTGATGAATTTCTAGTCAATCAATGTTGCTACTGGTTTGAGCTTTTTTTTTTTTAATTAATTAATTATTTATTTATTTATTTATTCTTGGCTGTGTTGGGTCTTCGTTTCTGTGCGAGGGCTTTCTCTAGTTGCGGCAAGTGGGGGCCACTCTTCATCGCGGTGCGCGGGCCTCTCACTATCGCGGCCTTTCTTGTTGCGGAGCACAGGCTCCAGACGCGCAGGCTCAGTAGTTGTGGCTCACGGGCCTAGTTGCTCCGCGGCATGTGGGATCCTCCCAGACCAGGGCTCGAACCCGTGTCCCCTGCATTGGCAGGCAGACCCTCAACCGCTGCGCCACCAGGGAAGCTCTGGTTTGAACTTCTGAAACAGGTTTGAAGGAGGTAAGAATGGTGGACTCTTTCTTTGGGGGATAAAAAGGGCTGGTTTCAGCAATGTTAGGAAAGGTGATTGTCTTCATAACGATAAAAGTGAGTAAAGCTGTGAGGGCTAACACAGAAGCAGCTGAATATGATGAATATGTTAGCTCCTTTATCGAAGAAGGGAAAGAAGCCATTTTTGACATGATTCTCCATACAGAGAGTAATTAGGAAACTTTGTACAAATAAATAAAAGGGTTGTTGAAAAATTTACTTGAACACCTCGTATGTATGCCAATAACACTAAAATGTAACTCCAGATGTGTGAGCTCTTTACTAATTAATTATTTTCTGTGAATAACAAATGTGCTTTCTCCTGCCAGAGTATTTCAATTTGCCAAGTGAACAAAGTCCAGACTTTGACCTTCATTTAGGGCTTCCCACAATCTGACCTTGACATGCTTGAACAAACTTATGTCTCCCCAGCTCTGTATGTGAACCTCTAGCCCATCTACAGTTCCTTGAAAAATTGTTGCAAATTTGTGTCTCCTTAGAATCCCAAACACACACACACACACACACACACACACAACCGCCACCACCCAATCACAACCTACTCTCTACATATCTAAACCACATCTTTCTTATGAAGCTATTCAGTTCCTCCACTCCTTTTCTGTAACTGGCCTCTCCAAAGCTCCACCTTTTGTCAAATTTTGTCGTCTTTTGTCCTATTGTTTGTGCCATCCACTCGGCACTTACTCATAGCTATTTTAGATCCCTGGTTAGCTACTTCTGGTTGTCTTTCACATAATACATCCTGAAGAATATTTAGTGGGCATTTTTAATATTCATGAGATATTCTGATTATAGCACAGAGTTATCCAAGTAATGAAGCAATAATCTGTGTCCTTAGTCTGTAAGCGTGGAAAGAATTTCCTATAGATCTGGCTTTTTCATTTTCCTTAAGAGTTCAAAAAGCGTTTTTTTTCTCTCTTTGCTGTACTCTCTGCAGGGGATACCTAAGTTGAAAGTAGAACAAGAATAAAAAACAAAATTTAAAAAAGGCCTAACCACTGAGATATCAGAATGTCAGCTGAAATTATTACTTAAAAATAATCTTCATCTGTATAAGCAAAAAAAGACAAGAGCCAACTGTGACAGCTCTTATCTGCAACAAGGACAACAATGCAAAGAGAGTCCATCCTTTATGATGTTTTTGATTTCCACCCATCCCAAGGGCATAGGTATAAACTAAACAAGGGACTTCTAGTGAGGGAAAATAAAATAACAACACATGTTTTTACCATCACTTTACCAGACTCAATAAACATTGTTTTGTTTGTTTCACTTAGCATAATGACTTCCAGTTTCATCCACATTCTCTCGAATAACAGGATTTTCTTCTTTTTAGGTTGAATAATCCATTGTTTACATATACCAGATTTTCTTATCCATTCATCTGTTGAGGGACACTTAGGCTCTTTCCATATCTTAGCTACTGTGAGTAAGGCTGCAATGAACATGAAAGTGCAGATATCTCTTCAAGATAGTGATTTTATTTCTTTTAGATACATACCCAGAACTGGGATTGCTGGATCATGTGGTAGTTCCATTTTAAATTTTTTGAGAAACCTCCATATTGTTTTCCATAATGGCTGTACCAATTTTCCCTCCCATTAACAGTGCCCAAGGTTCCCTTTGCTCTACATCCTTGCCAACACTTGCTGTCTCTTGCCTTTTTGATAATAGCCATTAGCAGTTGTGACGTGACACCTCATTGCGGGATTTTTTTTTTGCATTTCCCTGATGATTAGTGATGTTGAGCATTTTTACATATTCATGTTGGCCATTTGTATGTCTTCTTTGGAAAAATGTCTATTTGGGTCCTTTGCCAATTTTTTAATCGAGTTATTTATTTATTTTTGCTATTGAGTTATATGAGTTCCTTATATATGTTGGATATTAACTATCAGATATGTGGTTTGCAAATATTTTCTCCATTTTGTAGGTTGTCTTTTCATTCTGTTGATTGTCTCCTTTGCTGTGCAGAAACTTTTCAGTTTGGTATAGTGCTCCTTGTTTATTTTTGCTTTTGTTGCCTGTGCCTTTGGTGTCAATTCCAAAAAATAATTGCCAAGAACAAGGTAAAGGAGGTTTTCCCCTGTTTTTTTTCCTAGAAGTTTTATAGTTTCAGCTCTTAAGTTTAAGTCTTTAATCCATTTTGAGTTGACATTTGTGTACGGTATAAGATAAGGGTCCAATTTCATTCTTTCACATGTGGATATCCAGTTTTCCTACCACCATTTATTGAAGAGACAATCCTTTCTCCATTTTATATTCTTAGAGCCTTTGCAGAAAATGAGTTGACTGTATATGTGTGGGTTTATTTCTGGGCTCTCTATTCTGTTCCATTGGTCTGGGTGTCTGTTTTTATGCCAGTTCCACATGGTTTTGATTACTATAGCTATGTAATATATTTTGAGATTAGGCAGTATGATGCCTCCAGCTGTATTCTCCTTGTTCAAGATGACTTTAGCTATTTGGGGTCTTTTGTGGTTCTATACAAATTTTAGGATTATTTTTATTTCTGTGAAAAATGCCATTGGAATTTTGATAGGGATTGCATTGAATGTGTAGATTGCTTTGGGAAGAATGGATACTTTGACGATATTAATTCTTCCAATCCATAAACATAGGATATCTTTCATTTATTTCAGACACCTTGATTATAAAATACCTGGAAGTCACAAGAGAGAGAAAAGGAAATCCTCCAAAAAGGAGGACATTTATACAGACACACACACATAGGTCACATGCCTTGTCAGTCAGCTTCTCGTGGAGTGCTCAAAGTAACATATGAATCAGTTACCAAATTTAGACCCAGGCCACCATTGCCAAAGTTTATATGATTTGCCCCAGCAACCTCACTTCTAGAAATCTATCTTGAAAAAGTATTTTAGCAAGTACACAAAGAAAAATATAACACAGATGTCGTGCAAAGTACCCCATCCTTTGAGATCTTAATTGTATTAGAAGTGTGTCCTGCACTCCACCCAATACTTCTTGGGAACTCTGAGGAGAAGAAAGCATAGATGTTTCCTAGTCTCTTCTGGTTCCAAAATCCTGCTTCCATGGAATTAGTTCTGTCACATGTAAACTGTCCCTGTTCAGTGCGTCATCCCACATAGGAACACAACCCTCCTTTTCTGAGATTACTACGAAAACATCATTCACACAAGGCCTTTGGGCATATAGCCAGCTTCATGAAAAGTTTAGAGTAAAAGAAAGATTTTACATCACTGTGGCACTTGGGACTTCCCTGGTGGTCCAGTGGCTAAGACTCTGCACTTCCACTGCAGGGGGCACGGGTTCGAACCCTGGTCATCTCTGGTCTGGGAACCAAGATCCTGCATGCCGCAGGGCACAGCCAACAACAATAACAAGAAAAGGCACTATGGCACTCAACCCTCTCCTTTAAAGATATTCTGCTTCTCTATCTTCAAGCTTGCAGGCAACCCACAATGGGAGCATTTTCTTCTCCTAATCCTCACATATATCTCCATCTCCTTTTTGGAAAATCATACCCGTTTTTCATAAAATGGGTGCATACTTATGAATACTGCATTCTCCAGCAGTATGCTTGCTCCAGACTGAGTTAACCAATGTAGGAAATAAATTTTGTTATTATATGAAATATGTGCA
The DNA here is from genome assembly GCF_028564815.1 of Eubalaena glacialis. Taxonomy (NCBI): domain Eukaryota; kingdom Metazoa; phylum Chordata; class Mammalia; order Artiodactyla; family Balaenidae; genus Eubalaena; species Eubalaena glacialis. The sequence continues at coordinate 50,003,981 of NC_083729.1, read as the reverse complement.
ACTGACCCTCTGCATATGTAGGTTCCACATCCATGGATTCAACCAAGTGCAGGTCAAAAATATATTTTAAAAAAATTCTAGAAAATTCTAAAATGCAAAACTTGAATTTAACACACACCACCAACTATTTATATAGCATTTACACTCTATTAGGCATTATAAGTAATCTAGAGGTGATTTAAAGTATAAGGGAGGATGTGCATAGATTATATGCAAATACTATGACATTTTATATAAGGGACTTGAGCATTCATGGAGTTTGATATCCACAGGGGTCCTGGAACCATGGAACCAACCCCTTGGTTCCCCATGGAACCAATATACAACTATATATTAATATCTTCTTTAGCTATATAAAGACCAGGACTAAACTTTGAAATTGCCTCTTCCAAGTACTTCAATTTTTAGACCATCTAAATAGACTGACTAAATTATGCTAGTTCCATGTAATGGAATATTATATTGCTATTAAGAAGAATGAGGTAGTTTTCTATGAATTGAAAATAAAATAGGTTATATTAAGTTAAAAAAAGAAAATTATATAACATATATAAAGTATTGTGCTATTTTTTGGTAAAAATACATATATTTGTATATTTGTAGAAAAGAGTCAACATAGTTATGTCAACATAGATATACCTCTCTTTGGGGGAAGGAAACATTGACTATTTATTTGTATTATTTTAACTATCACAATAAGTATTTTTAAACTATTTTTATGATACAAATACCAGAGAGTCTCAGAAAATTTTTATTAAACTTCAAGGAAGACATAATTCCTTTACTGTTGGCTTGTTTGCAAACAAAAAAATAATGAGAAAATCTTCAGTTTGTATGAGGTATTTTTTTCCTATCTATATTTGTTATTTCATTTCCTCATTTAGAAATTATTCATATTCATAATCATATTCTTTGGTCACTTACTGGAACATTAACAATTGATGAGACAGAAACCAATACTGGTTCATATAACCCAACCTGAGCCAATGATCAGCGCATGGCATTGTGTGTGGACTCAGAACTGGTTCGGGATAGCTGACTAATCTTAGCCTCTTGTTTGACAGTTGCTTGAGTCTCTCATTGGACAAAATCAAGAAATCAAACAGCTTTGTTCACTGCTGGCAGCCACTCTTCAACCCCAGGGGAGTTAGCCTTCAGATGAAGCTAACTGAAGATGCGGGGCAGAGAGACAGAGAGAAACTGGGTGTCTGGTGACATCATTGAGCTGATGGATTGACCAACCCTGAAATCTTCCCTAATCTGTATTTCAAGTTATAGGATGGAAAAATTCCCTACATTATTTAAGCCGCTTTGAGTTGCTTTCTTCTGTTAGTTGTGATTGAAGGTGTCCTGTTAAGATATTTTTCTTAAGTAAATAATCGGGAAAGTAGACAAAGCCTTATGCACAATAATTGTCATCAGAACTGATTTATAACAGTGAAAAAATATACATGATCAAGATACTGAGTACTAGGGAAGCACGTACATAGATTATGACTCACTGATATGATAGAACATCATGTAGCTATTCAAACTGATGTTATCAAGTAATTTTTAATCGATAGTCCAGCTCCTAATCGTCTCTCTGGCCTTGGTTAACACTCGAGGACTCTCTGTCCACACTCCACTGTTTCATCTATTTGCTTTGCCTCACGTGATTTTCTCCAACTAGAATGCCTCCAAAATCTTCCAACTTTTCATTCTATTGATACTTCCCCTTTAAAATTCAGCCCAGGAGCACTTCCTCCAAGATACCTTCCCATAACCCTTCCTTCCTTGCTCCTCAGGCTGGTACCAGCGCCTTCCCTCCTCACTCATGATGTCTGTGGTTATCACTTCTCTGATGATGTTTTAACTCTCTGATTTTATGTCTGTCTTGACCATTAGACAGAGACTAACTGGCTCTTATTTAGCTGTGCATTCCTCATGCCCAACCAAAGGCCTAGCATTCTATGGAATGCTAGGCCTACAAATATTTATAGGCTGTGTGGGTGGGTGGTTAGATGAATAAGTGAATGAGTCAAGAATGTAGGATAGTTAGCTTCTAATTTTTGTCACGGTTTTCTGTATTTTGCACAGAAAAGGGAAAGTTGTGTTTAAAAAGCAATTGGTTGTTTATGAAGAAATTGACTAGACTTTTAAAAATTACCCATCTTTTAAACTTGCTTTAAACTTGCTTTCTATTTCTAATTGAATAGAAATTTATTAACCAAAATGTATTAATATATATTTATAATTGAGATAGCTGAAGACAAACCCCATACTGTTATTCTCTCATGAAAAATTAAATTGACTTACTCTTTTGATTAATTTTGAAAGCTTTGGTTTAAGGTTATACGAGTCTGACAGAAAAATTGAAGCCATGATTGATTTACATGACACATTTTTAATGGAAAATACTGTAAAACATTGCAAAAGCTCTCTGACATCTTTAAAGATGAACTCAGATGAGAAATGCCAGGTTTGCAGGGCAAGGAAAGGTCTCTGTACGTAACCTTCACCCCAGACCCACCTTTCCTGAGGACCTTGGTTGGGCAGTGTGCTTTTATTTCCCAACTGCTGCCTACAGGAATAGCAGAGAGACCAGACCTCACTTCCCTATCTTACAAAATACTGCACTTTATAAAAAGATTTAAAACAGCAGAGAGAATATAAAATAAACTCCTAATCTGCACACTACATATTAACGGTACAAAGCTGGAAAAAAAATCTCTTTTCTCTACTCCTCCTTGAGGACAGACTGTGTTAGTCATTTTTGTAACCACACTGCCAGAAGAGTAGATAGCATACAGCAGGCATTCCTAGGAATTGCTGAATGAATGAAATGTTAATGGTGGTTATATTTACGTAGTGGGATCATCTATGAGAGCTACTTGTTTCTTTGCATTCTTTAGTCTTTTCTAAATTTGCCAATTTTATGCTTGTGGTGTTATTTTCATAAATTCACAGTCAATAGAGAGAAAGGAAGAGGAACAAAGATATTCTGATATTAGAAACTTCTTTGTTCTCGTCTGTAATTCAACATGCCCCTAATAATTGGTGCTTTTTTATATGTAGCCAATCAAGATAGAAACATGTCTTCTCCAAGTGCTAGCCTGTCAGATGTGCAGCTTACCTGATTTTTTTTCCCTCCAGTAATCAGAATTTTTACTCTAATATCTACCCATGTAAAATCTGAATTCACAGGAGAGTTACAGTGAAGAGAACTAATATTTGCTGAGTACCTAGTGAATTTGTTGCTTCAGTTACCCCAAAAATCTTCCCACTACATCCCGTGGTGGTGCCAATGAGGGACTTGAATATGGGAGTGATCTTTAACTTCCCTATAATTTCCATCACTTCAAATAAATTTAAGTAAAAACAGTGTGGTTCTTCTCCAAATGTAGCTTCAAGACAAATTCCTTCACCCCTTACCAACAAGACTTCCATCTCTAGGCTCCTCTTACAAAGATATCTATAGCCACCACCATATATATTATTATCCTTATTTTACAGATGAGAAAAGATTAAGTAAACCACTCAAGGGCATGGTTAGTGAGAGGTAGAGCTCATAAGAGAACACTTGTCTTTCTAACTCCAAAGTCTGTTCTTTTCCTACTGTACCATGCTGCTAAACTTTCTAAAACCACAAAATAATAGATTTATAGTGATAGGTTTAGCATTCATAGAATGAAGGCTATCTACAGTTTATTATTTAGACAAGTAATGCAAAATGACAAGCGATTCTGGTATTAACTGCAAAATTCTCCTGACTAGGAAATAGAAAAGAATCTCTCAGCCAACTGTGGCTAAAGGAAATATTTCTGTTCTTCCCTAGTCTGAGATCTCTTTCAGATTGATCATTCTATCCTGTTTGTTTGTTTGTTTGTTTTTCACATGAGCTGATCTTCTATAGCCTATGCTGTTCACATCTTAATGATCTCCATATTGTAATGACTATTTTCTTACTTTTAAAACTTAGCTGTTGGGCTTCCCTGGTGGTGCAGTGGTTAAGAATCCACCTGCCAATGCAGAGGACACGGGTTCGAGCCCTGGTCCGGGAAGATCCCACATGCTGTGGAGCAATTAAGCCCGTGCGCCACAACTACTGAGCCTGCGCTCTAGAACCTGCAAGCCACAACTACAGAAGCTTGCACGCCTAGAGCCCGTGCTCTGCAACAAGGGAAGCCACCGCAATGAGAAGCCCACTCACCACAACTAGAGAAAGCCCGCTCGCAGCAGCGAAGACCCAACACAGCCAAAAATAAAATACATAAATTTATTTAAAAAAACCCAAAAAACAAAAAACCTAGCTGTTAATTGCAGAAAGGATTTATTCATTTATTCTCTTTCAGTTAACTCTTAAAGGCTCTCATTTTAGATTCAGTATTAATCAACTGTATTTCTCTCTCTTCAACTAGCTCTGTGATTACTAGCTACTGCAATTATCCATGTAATTCTGGAACATAGGAAGATATGTGATATTTCAAATTGCTCACTTCCAATGACTGGTTATCTTATCTTGAAAAATAATTATCTGTATTTGACCCATTTCTAACCTTCTGTTCCCTGTGACAAAAAGGGAAATTTTATATAATCTGCTTTTTTTTGTTTGTTTGTTTTGTTTTTTAAGAATGGGAACAGGATAATCTGATATCGGCTTCCCACCTTGGAGTTGAATTCATTTACTGTTACCTCCCGCATGAGAACTTTCACATTCCTACCCTGACCACAGCAGCTGTGTGTGGACTGTTTCAGGCTCACTAAACCAGATTCTTTTTTTTTTTTAATAAATTTATTTATTTATTTATTTATTTGTGGCTGTGTTGGGTCTTCGTTTCTGTGCGAGGGCTTTCTCTAGTTGCGGCGAGCGGGAGCCACTCTTCATCGCGGTGCGCAGGCCTCTCACTATCGCGGCCTCTCTTGTTGCGGAGCACAAGCTTCAGACGCGCAGGCTCAGTAGTGGTGGCTCACGGGCCCAGTTGCTCCGCGACATATGGGATCTTCCCAGACCAGGGCTCGAACCCATGTCCCCTGCATTGGCTGGCAGATTCTCAACCACTGCGCCACCAAGGAAGCCCTAAACCAGATTCTTGAATGGAAAACTTCATTCTATCCCTGTGCTATTGTTCTTCACACATCTCATTAGTACTCTTAATTTTCTCCTCAGAACCATCTTCTTATAATCTCTTTCTCATAGAAGCAATGGACATATTTTATAAGCCTCAATCAATTTTTGTCAGGAAAAAAATTGCAGGGGTTCATCTTGAAGACTCCCCCTTTGTCTGCACACATATGAATGACAACAATGTAGTGATATATACACACACAGGCTTCAGATCCAATTCTCCTGGGTTTGAATCTTAGCTCTATAATCTACTTAGCAAATTTTTTTAAGTTTAACGGAAGGATATTTATATATTTTTGCTACTCCAGCAATAAAAGAGAAAAAATTGGCCCCTAAATCTAATTTAAGCTGTTAAGAAAGAAGTTGTTTTTTAGTTTTTGTTTTTTTAGTTCCAGATTTTACCCCTTCTCCCAATTGATGAAAGAAGAGGTCTTCCTATTACATGGAGAGTTAAATTTTAAGTAAAGACAATATGAAACCATGTTTTACTTTGATGAAAGCTTATTTTGAAGATCAAGTTTTTGCTTTTCTTTGGTGCTTGCTGGAATCTTATAAGAGGAGGATTCTGCCCAAGGGGGAAAACAGATGCCTGTCAATGACTCTGAAACAGTGACCATTTAATATTGAATATTTACACAGGTAGGTTTTGTTTTACTGTTTAGTTTTAATTATGTTCTTACTAAAGCAGGCTAATATACTTACTATCTAACCAAGTATGCTATAAATCTAGCTCATTAACAGATGTTTAAATCATATTATCTCTCCAGAAGCAGGCTTTTTTTTTTTTTTTTTTGCTTTGTATGAGGGTTGTATTATTTTATTTATGTACATATGTGTTTAATAAGTTTAATGAAGTATAATTTACATAACATAAAATATACCTATTTTAAGTGTACAAGTCAATGATTTTTAGTAAATTGACAGAATTGTGCAACCATCACCACAATCCAGTTTTAAAACATTTTAATTGCCCCAAAAGATCTTTCATTTGCAGTCATTTACTATTCCTACTATCAGCCCCAGTAGCAAATTTTAAGGAGAAAAAAATCTTCTCTTAAAAATGATCCAATTTTCTCTTAAAACTGAACCAATTCTTCTCCATTATCTACTCTTTAGATAGGTCAACCGGCCAAAGGACTAAAATTAACAAATCAAAACCAAAATTTACCTCAAGCCAAACGAGCTTATGAAGTTCAATGCTTCTCCCAGATTTATTTATCTGTTTATTTATTTTGCATAAAACTGGCACTGGTCTAAAGTATTTTGGAAGAAAGATCTAAGAAGTGAAGCCAGCAAGTTACTTAGGCTGCTTCTGTTTATCCCTAATTTAAACTCAATAAAAATGCATTTAAAATATTTCTTTAAGCATAATTGAAATGTATAGATTTTTTAAGAACATAAATTCACTTCAAAATGTTTTTTCAAGCTCATTAACTTTTATTTAAAATTTTTTATTTTGAGTAGACAGCTTTTCCTATACCTTTCTAATTTTAACAAAATATACAATAATTCCAGGTAAAAATTTAAACTTTAAAACAAAAGCATCTCAACATAAAGTCATTGAGGACAAGGGCCAATTCCCCTGTGTGATTATACACAGGATGGACACCACAGGTGGTTAAAAGGTGGCCTTTTGAAAGGTAGGTTACAGATCTCTTCAGTAAAGACATCTGCCTCATCAACGTTGTTGGCCTTGCAGAAGGGGTTGCTCCTTACTGACCACACAGACTTCTACATTAATAATTAACTATCTGGAAAAAAGTAATGAAGTCATAAGGAGTGGGTTATAGGCCTAATAACAGGAACTATCTCATATCTTTCCAGCTTCCTTACACGAGTGCTCTAAATGATTTCACTGGATAGTAAAATCTTTCTTTCACGGAGATAAGAATTATTATATCGCTATATATACATTCATTAACAAATACATAATACATAATAAAGAGCCTATATTATAGAGAGACCATACAATGACAGAATTAAAAGCATTTTACAACTGGGAAAAAGATATTTGAATTGTGTTGTAGACTAGATAGGATGAGCAAAAGTACTTGATCTTTCAGTAATTAATCAAGAAGTTTTAAAGAAGATGACACATTCCAGAAGTGTGTTGTAGGTACATGACAGACTCAGATACTATAAAATTGGGTCATGAAATGACAACAGACAGAACTCTGGTGATATCTAAAAACTGGAGTTTTGTTACCAAGTCAATGGTAGGAGGCCTATAAAAATATGACCATTTTTCAATTCAGTTCCTTTCTATTCAAATCCACGAGGATTTACTGAAAGCTTATTATGTGAAAGCCACCATGCCAGAGCCAGAGACAATGTACTTGTCCATATAAATAAATGTAACAGGGGAATTTCTGCTCGGTTGGAACTCAGCAAAATACGTGTTGTCTTAAAGCATGCCAGTCATAGTACTGACTGCATTTCGTTTGAGCCCAAACTTAAAATTGTGTAAGGATTAGTCATCATACCTATTTCTCACTAGGCTGAACAATCAAGTCTTCAGATAGAGAGGATTCTCAAGGCAACACTAAAAATAACCCAAGTAACTTTAAATTTTCCATCATAACCTTGAAGCTCTGAAAGATAAAATTTCTACAATTTTTCAAACTGTGCCAAATTTGATGCAGCGAGTCACCAAATCCAAAGACAATTTTGAAATGATATATACTCAAAGGAATTCCTAAGATCACTGATGACCCCTCTACCATATGTATGAAGGCTGCAGGACAATGTTGACATTTTGCAGAAACTCTGAGTTCTGAACAAGAGGAAGGGAAGAAGCGGTGGTAAGGGGGAGCACTTTAGGAGAGCTGCCTTTGCAGGTGGTTTCCAGAGGCAACTGGAGGATGTGTTTTCACCAAGCCTCCTGATAATTTCTCCCGTACTGCCAACATTTGTCAGGTCACTCTGACTTATCCAGGAAAATCTATTCATCAGTAAATTAATTGGCTTATTTAGCATCCTCTTCTTGAAATACAAATAGCTTTCAAGAGAATAAGAAGGCTATATAAATCACTATATAATAGTGATTCACAAGTTAGTGGGAATTAGCCTGAAAATGTTTAATATAATTGCTTTCCTCCTAATAACTTAAAGCAACTACATTGTCAGAATGGTAGTTTTTATTTATTAGAGTAGTTGTAAAACAATTAATATGTATACATTTTTTTCAGATCTTTAAAAAATTTTTTTTAATTAATTAATTTATTTATTTTTATGGCTGTGTTGGGTCTTCGTTTCTGTGCAGGGGCTTCCTCTAGTTGTGGCAAGCGGGGGCCACTCTTCATCGCAGTGCGCGGGCCTCTCACTATCGCGGCCTCTCTTGTTGCGGAGCACAGGCTCCAGACGCGCAGGCTCAGTAATTGTGGCTCACGGGCCCAGCTGCTCTGAGGCATGTGGGATCTTCCCAGACCAGGGCTCGAACCCGTGTCCCCTGCATTGGCAGGCAGATTCTCAACCACTGCGCCACCAGGGAAGCCCCCAGATCTTTAAAATTTAAAAAGACTTGTCACATGTATTATCTAGCGTGACACTCATAAACGTCATGTGACACAAAGACACTGTTGGTTGCCTACTATTGGTTGCTTGCATAAAACCCTGATTTTGGGTACTTCCCATACCTCATTGTGACTCAGGGTTAAAGCAAGAAAAGTCTAAACTAATCATGGTTTTTTTCATTTGCCTTACTAATGATGGGTTTGGGGTGAGCATGTAATTCATTTCAGGACAATGAGATATGCAGGAGGCCTGTTGAAGGGCTTCCAGAAAAGGTTATTTTGATCTAAAAAAAAAAAAAAGAAGAAGGAAAAGGATGCACAGGAAGAAATCTGTCCCTTTTCTTCCATCAGATGTTCTTATACAGGTTCCCCGGATCCCTGAAAAGAGAGTGTTCCTATGAAAACTTTCATAAGCCCAAATGGCATCAAGTGAAGATGCAATTAACTTAGGACACATCTTGCAAACGGATGCACAAAATAAATCGAGATAAAGCACAGAAGCTCACAGACACTGTTTAAAGCTATGGCAGCTTGATGCTGAGATACTGAGTGTGTTTCCCGGGGAAGGAGCTTGGCGGGGCCACTCTTGCTGCTCAGGGTGTTGCTGCCTCTATAATTGCACCTGCAAAACGAACGCTGAACACTATTTTTCCTTTTCAACTTTTTTTCCTAAAAATGAAAATATTCTTCGGATTTCTTCCAGTTAGCAAAAATAGGTACTAATGTATTTCATAAAAGTGAAGTGGTGTACAGTGAACTTTTGAAAATCAGGGGAAACCTGTATTGGCATGTGAGGCTACATACGCTTCAAAGGAAATAAAACCAGAACTGCAGAAGTCATCTTACTTCCAGGAGGTTGTTAAATTACCATCCTGGAAATGGATGACAGAAAGATGGAAAGTTCCAGGGTCCTTAGTCATGTTACTTAGCCACTAATTTAAATACTTGAGTTACTGGACACCCTTAGGATTTTGGGTTATATGAATGAATTCATCTGCCTTATTGTTTAAAATAATTGAGTCAGAGTTCTTGGTCACCATTAACTGAAATCACAATACATGTGAATGGGTTAGATTTAGAGATGTGTGATAACTGAGGTTCAAAAGTTTAAAAAACTTGACCAAGACCACAGGGTAATTGCAGGTATGTGACATAGTTGTAATTTCACATTCCAGGGATTATGTGCCTTCCACTTAATGCTATATCAATTTTGTTGAGTAGAAACAGTAAATAGTATTGTGATGTTAGAAACTTTGGGAAACGACATAGATTTATTTTATCGTCCTCAAAATAGGAATTTGTGGTAGAGGGCTTAGGATATCAGGAAGAACAATGGGAGACCAGAGTACAGAAAAGGAGTAGCAAGGTATCATGCTCACATTTTGTCTATTTTGAAATTTTGTCTAAACTTAGCCTGAAATTCATGAGAAAAATTGAAACTCTCTCCTCCTTCTTCTTGTTTCACATGTACTGCTATTCCCAGAACCCCAAACGTTGGTAAGTAGTATTGGTAATTCTGCTATGTTCTGCTTAATAGAGCTATTTTCAGCCAGATAACTTAGGTAGGATCTCTTGGAGACATAGAAAAAAAAAAATTTTAAACTCCATTTAACCAAAGGAAAAAGATAATTTTATTAAAGAACGAATGGGGAATCCCCTGGAACAGAAAGGAAGGGGGCACTGCTTGACTGAATAAGGGTTTAGAGCCAGGAGTTAGAAATCTATCAGGAACTTATATGTGCTGTCACATAGGAGTCTCTGGGGCACCATGGGTGCTCTTCTCTAATTTCTCTCTCTGTGCAGACCAACTATTTCTCCACTCCTCATGCCCAGGGTCAAAAGATGCATCCTCCCATCCCCCATCAACTACCAGCACCGGCTTTCTAAGCAAATGACTTTCTAGGCAAATCCTCTGTTACAATGGATCCATTCTCACCATGTCACGATTCTTAATCCTTGATTCTTCAGAGAGAGAATAGGTCTGGCCAAACCTAGCTTCTGGATCGGTTTCACTCTAACCAGACACCCATACTTTTGTTCAATCAACTTTTGCATAGTTGATGGCCACTTTGAAACATCACGGTCACCTGTATGGTAAGGGACAGTTCTCAGAGAAGTGGCTGTGGCTGGGAAGTACCCTCAAATTAAGTCTGACTAGAATTTAAAATTTCATTTTATTTTGTTTTATAACGATTTCAAAGTTTCTAAAAACCAATTTGTAAATAAAAATTTAAACATAGTTTGGTGGTCATAAGTAGGAAACTTGCTAGTATATCTCACCATTTTTCAAAGTGTAATTACTTGTGTAATTTATAATTACCCACTGCACTTAGTGTATACATTACACATACAAAAATATTTATATATATGTACATATTCAAGGGGAATTCAAACAATAAACATATTTTTTATGAAAAGTACATTAAAAACTAAATTCTTACATAGATTATTCGACTGCATTCCAGTAACTCAGCACTGTGCCTTCAGGACTGTAAAGGTAATTCTAAAATTTCAGATAAACAAGTGATATATAATACTGTAATGACATCAGAAAATATAACATTTTAAATTGGTGAAATGAGTAATGTTAAAAATAGCTCACACAACAAATGACACCAAGCATACAAAAATACATGATTTAAGTCAAGCAAAAAATGCCCATATGTGAAATAAATTGAAATTAATTGTTAATGAAGGTTAGGTAAGTACAAGTATAAAAACTGTTAAGAATTGTATAGGTTATAAATTTCAACCATTAGGTTTTTGTAAGCTAAAATTCATGTTCTATATGTGTCAACACCAGTATGAATTTTTTTTTATCAAAAATGTTTTTCAAAGAGAAATTATGGAAACACTCCCATTTACCATTGCAACAAAAAGAATAAAATACCTAGGAATAAACCTACCTAGGGAGACAAAAGACCTGTATACAGAAAACTATAAGACACTGATGAAAGAAATTAAAGATGATACCAACAGATGGAGAGATATACCATGTTCTTGGATTGGAAGAATCAACATTGTGAAAATGACTATACTACCCAAAGCAATCTACAGATTCAATGCAATCCCTATCAAATTACCAATGGCATTTTTTACGGAGCTAGAACAAATCATCTTAAAATTTGTATGGAGACACAAAAGACCCCGAATAGCCAAAGCAGTCTTGAGGGAAAAAAACGGAGCTGGAGGAATCAGACTCCCTGACTTCAGACTATACTACAAAGCTACAGTAATCAAGACAATATGGTACTGGCACAAAAGCAGAAACATAGATCAATGGAACAAGATAGAAAGCCCAGAGATAAACCCACGCACCTATGGTCAACTAATCTATGACAAAGGAGGCAAAGATATACAATGGAGAAAACACAGTCTCTTCAATAAGTGGTGCTGGGAAAACTGGACAGCTACATGTAAAAGAATGAAATTAGAATACTCCCTAACACCATACACAAAAATAAACTCAAAATGGATTAGAGACCTAAATGTAAGACTGGACACTATAAAACTCTTAGAGGAAAACATAGGAAGAACACTCTTTGACATAAATCACAGCAAGATCTTTTTTGATCCATCTCCTAGAGTAATGGAAATAAAAACAAAAATAAACAAATGGGACCTCATGAAACTTCAAAGCTTTTGCACAGCAAAGGAAACCATAAACAAGACGAAAAGACAACCCTCAGAATGGGAGAAAATATTTGCAAACGAATCAACGGACAAAGGATTAATCTCCAAAATATATAAACAGCTCATTCAGCTCAATATTAAAGAAACGAACACCCCAATCCAAAAATGGGCAGAATACCTAAATAGACATTTCTCCAAAGAAGACATACAGACGGCCACGAAGCACATGAAAAGATGCTCAACATCACTAATTATTAGCGAAATGCAAATCAAAACTACAATGAGGTATCACCTCACACCAGTCAGAATGGCCATCATCAAAAAATCTACAAACAATAAATGCTGGAGAGGGTGTGGAGAAAAGGGAACCCTCTTGCACTGTTGGTGGGAATGTAAATTGATACAGCCACTATGGAGAACAATATGGAGGTTCCTTAAAAAACTAAAAATAGAATTACCATATGACCCAGCAATCCCACTACTGGGCATATACCCAGAGAAAACTGAAATTCAAAAAGACACATGCACCTGAATGTTCATTGCAGCACTATTTACAATAGCCAGGTCATGGAAGCAACCTAAATGCCCATCAACAGACGAATGGATAAAGAAGTTGTGGTACATATATACAATGGAATATTACTCAGCCATAAAAAGGAAGGAAATTGAGTCATTTGTTGAGACGTGGATGGATCTAGAGACTGTCATACAGAGTGAAGTAAGTCAGAAAGAGAAAAACAAATATCGTATATTAACGCATGTATGTGGAACCTAGAAAAATGGTACAGATGAGCCGGTTTGCAGGGCAGAAGTTGAGACACAGATGTAGAGAACGGACATATGGACACCAAGGGGGGAAAACTGCAGTGGGGTGGGGATGGTGGTGTGCTGAATTGGGCGATTGGGATTGACATGTATACACTGATGTGTATAAAATTGATGAATAATAAGAACCTGCTGTATAAAAAAACAAACAAACAAAACAACTAATACTAAACTTTCATTGGGTTATTTGTATGGAAATATGTTAATATAAATGTTTCAGACATTACATGAAATTTCTAAAAATCTTATATGTTCTGGTATAATGTTATGTCATAATCCTAGTTATTACTTTAAAATGTATATCTCAGAAATAACTAATTTTCTTGTCAAATGTGTTATTATGAATTTTCATCAAATCTTTAACTGTGGTCGTTTTTAAGTCTTTTGTCATTTACAGACAGTTCTGGGTGTACTCTGATGCTTTTGCAAATATGTTCCTATAAAAGGGTTTCATCTTCAAGAAATTCATGGAAAAGACTGACAAGTACAGGTTTCTGGTAACTGACTGTACTGCTGAACTGAATGAATAAGCATTTTCAGAACTCTAATGAAAAACTGATGAACTCATAAAAGTGCTAACAAAAGATCAAGATGGAAAAAAAAATTAATTACATGGGACTGAGTGAACTGATGAGGATGAGTATAATTTTTGTGACTTTCTGTCTGAATTTAAAAAAAAAAAAAATCCGACAAGGACTCAGAGGCAAAGAATATACAAATCAATTTTCACTGCAAAGTAAAGGAGCTGTTACAGTGGAGGATTACTGGACTCAATGTCAATATTATGACATAGTATGAGTGTGTTTCATGTTTGGTAATTGCAATCATTGTTGCTTTTGTTGTGGTCATCCATGTATAATGCTTGGTGTCAGTCTATTTATCTCTTGTAAAAATAAAATACAGTGTGTGTGTGTGAAAAAAAATGTTTTTCAAGAGTCACAAATTTTTGGGGCAAATGAATCAAATCTTAAATTTTGACATGATATGTGAATCTATAAAAATATATATTTGTAGTTATATATGTGAAAATATATTAGGAAAAACCTAGCTAACAAGAAATTCATTTTGCAAATTGAAGTAGGCAATAATATAGTTCTTTATGAGATTTCCAGGGAATTTGAAAAGAAATGTTACATTGAGTAGATCTTTTTAAAAAGTAATGACAAGATTTCAGAGTGCCATGACAGGAAATGTTAGAATTAAATCATATGGATTCACGTGCTGTACATAGAGAGGTTATCTAGGAAGGGAGCTGTTTCAGCATAAAAATGAAAGTAAAAATCACACTATCCAGTTAGGAAAGTCATAACCACACAAACATTTACCCAGTACTGCAAAAACAAATTTCCCACTTTTTCAGAAGATAGGGCAATTTCATTCCTTTGTTAGTTTCCACTTTCACTAATCTCTGGCCTACCTGGGTTGAGTGAATATGCCAAAATGTGATGCAAAAAGCTGTTCTTGTTTCAGCTTAATTGGGAACCAGAAATAGAGTGCATCTCAAGGGATTTATAACTGAGCATGGCAGGCATGAAATGTTTGGAGTATTCTGATCAGATTTTGGCTAAGAATGTGAATTATGTTTATTCAAATGCACTTAAATCTCCAGAATCTTCGGGGCAAGTCTGCTGTGACTCTGACTGAAGACTGACATTTTATACCTTAAATGAGGCTGAGTCCGCTGTGGCCACGGCAGAGCACTTCCTCTGGAAGCCTGAGCCTTCCCAAGGCCTCCACCCAGGAGCCAGGTCACAGTGGTTCCTAGGACACCACTTCCTAGGTGAATCCTAGGTGAAAAGACTGAATCTTTTATAACTCTGAGCAGCCGCTATCATTTTGTACATTGGTCATCAGGACACTAAAGGCAAATCAGCAGGGACCCCAGATGAACGCTGCCAGGAGTCCTCAGCCCCTCTGGCACCCTAAGGGCCAGTTAATTCCATTCTGTCTCTCATGCTTATAATCTTAGGACAATGAAAAATATACAAATTACCCTACTCACCTAATTCTTCAATATGTGGTTTGCTGCTTTTTCTATGTCTTGTTTTCCTACTGTGACACGCATAATTTTTCTCTTTGTCAATTCCTTGTATTTGTTCTTTGAAACTTTAAATTCACTTGCAAATCAGCTCTCCTACATTATCAAGTTTCTCACATTCACTCCATGTTGGTGTCTCCTTCCCTTGTGTATATTTATTTGCAATAATCTTATTGAGGTAAAATTTACATTTTATAGTAATCCCATATTTTAAATGTATAGTTTCATGAACTGTAAATACTTTGATCACCTCTCCAATCAAGATATAGAACTTTTCCATCATTCCAGAAAGTTCCCACAAGGATCTTTCCAGTCAATTGCTCACACTTTCCTCTAAGCAACCATTTAAAAAATTTTATCACCGTGGATTAGTTTTGCCTAATTTATTACTTCATGTAAATGCAACCACATCGTGTGAATTCTTCTGTCTGACTTCTTTAGTTCAGTATAATGGTTTTTGAAATTTGTCCATTTTGTTGTTTGTATCAGGAACTCATTCTTTTTATCGTTGAATAGTACTGCATTATATCGATATACTACCTAACATTTGGGTTGCTTTGAGATTTTTGCTCTTAGGATTAAATCTGTTATGAACATTTATGTACAGATCTTTTTGTGAAGGTATGTTTTCATTTCTCTTGAGTCTTAGGATTGGGTTGCTGATTTGTAGGGTATCTGGTTCTTATAATAAATTAACCATGACCCTCAGGTTTTGTAACTCAGTCTAGTGAATTTACTTAAGGTTAAGTTCACCTGCAAGAACTGGATCCCTCCTCAGCATAATGATAAATAAGGCTTCTAAGACTGGAAAGCAATCATGAGGTGTGATGAATTCATCATGGAAAGCTCCCTGGAGGACCCATTTCTAGACACCATGTTTCTCTTCCACCCCACTATGGATCATGTACATTTTCATTTGAAGTTCTATACATCTTAACAGTTCTGACTTCCCAGTGTCAAACTACTGCCTACATTCCACCATTCACTGTGTCACTTTTGGGAACACACTTTTCCTCTTTCAACTTGGGTCCAGTGATTGGGGGCCTGTAAATTAACTGACAGTAAACAGATTAACAGGAGAAAAGAAAGGGTTTATTTACACATGTACTCCATACATGCAGGAGGTTTAGCTATGAGTAACTCACGCAATAGCCAGAGATTAAAAATTTATATACAAAATGTAACAAAAGTGAGGGGGGTGTTTAATGTTTCAACAGAAAGGTATGAAAGGTACTATTGGGATTTTTGATGCTAATAGAAATGGGCAGCCTGTTTCTGTGGCAGCTGAATTCACAGAAAACTCCCTGGAGGGGGTTAATGGCAGCTGTATTTTCTGGAGGTTCTGCTTTAGTCAGATAAGGGAAGTTCAGATAAGATTTCTTTCTACATCTTTTTAGTGCAAATGTTTTCACTTTAAAATAATCTTTACAGCAACTTCAGAGGTCTGAGTGGGTCTGCATATTTCCCTATCAAAACTTTCCTAGAAATTTGACAAGAAAAGAGGTTAGGTTGATTGCTGTGGAGAGAGATTCAGGTTAGAAGTTGTGAGAAGTCTGCAAAAGGAGAGAAAAACAAAGCCTAATGGTTGGAGAGGATGATAAACCCAATTTTTAAGTCCAGAGGGCAGCTAGTCAAGAAGATTTCTCAATTTTGGGCTTGAAGCATCTTTAGTGAGCATTATACTGGTAATGTTACTGTCATGGTCATTTCCTGGAGCAGAGATTGGGAGGCGCAAGTGTTCCTGTGAAACTTCTAAGTGGCCAACACTTGTGGTGATAAAGCCTTTGAAGTTATATCAAGGCAGCCACCTTCAGCTTACAGGTCTTCAGGAAGGAAAAAGGCAGCTTTAGTTTTCAGAGGTGCCAAGCCAGGAGGGTAGGAGAAAAATTGGAAACATTAATTACTGACAAAATGTGCATGAATGCAGGATCCAGTTTACAAAGAGGTTAAAAAATAGCTCAAAGACAATGAACAAGAATGGAATCTGATAACTCACAAGGATGGGTTATAGTTTTCCATTGAAACACAAAATTTCTCTGTACAGTCACCCCCATTCTGATCAAATATAATCAAAGTAAAATAACTCTTGTTTACAAAATGAGTCTAGTCTCATTAAATTTGGCCTGGTCATTTATATAAGTTCAGCAAAAATGATAATTGTCCACATAGGCCTTTTTAACTTTGCTTTGCTGGAACTTTCCTAAGGAATCTCAGATTGGACTTTTAAAAGTCTCTCAAGGCTAGGACATCAAGCTAAGGACTTGCTACCAGACTTCACCTACATTACCTGTAGATTTGAGTGAATTCCTTTCTCCTTGGGATCCCCAAAGCAGCTTAAGTTTCATAGACCTGGAAACTTAAGTGGCCTTCCTTACTCATCTGTAATACTGGGAACCCTGTAAGTCAGTACCGGCCTGTTTTTTTAAGAGGGCTTTGTAAACATTGGCTCCATAAAGTCACCTGTAGTTCCTTAAAACTGTCTGCTCATATCTGATGCTGTGCACGCTATTCTCAAGTATGACATTCCAGCCAAAGCCTTGGTAATATCACCAATTTTCCCAATTACAATACAAGGAAAACAGATTCCTATTGAATCTAGGCAAATAACTATATTGCCATGAAAATAAGAATACTCAATAAGAGTTTCAAATTCTGGAGAGATCAGGTAGGGAGGAAAATACAAATGTTTCATTTTTGTTTAGAAAGGTATAATTTACTAAATTGTTGTGAGTTATAGCTAGCTTAAGAGAAAACAGAAAGGGATTCCTTAAATCCAGAAAATAGAATATTAAAGAACTAGCAATGCTCCAAACGTAAGGCCATAAAAATGATAATCATTCTTCATCAGTCCATTCAGTCCCATGTTGTTAATTCTTGCTCTGATTGATCTTGGGTTAGCTGTTTTATGAACCCATCAGCTTCCCCACTAAAGTTCTGGAAATCCTTACTCAGTCCAGTGGTATGATCTCAAAGTTATTTAAGCAATACCACCAGAAGCCTGTACCCCAGAGTACCTGTCATAATCCTTTCCATGGATCTCTAAGACAGTCCCTTTTGTTGAGAACAAAGCATTCTGGCTTATTGCTGATTGCAAGAGCTTTCAGGAAAGCATCAGAATAAAATAATAACTATCTGTGAACAGCAAAAGACTTAAAATGGCCATCATTAAAGATTTATGAAGAGTTCATTATAAAAATACAGTCATCCTCCCTTTATCCACAAGGGATACGTTCCAAGATCCCCAGTGGATGCTTGAAACTGCAGATAGTACTGAACCCTAAATATACTGTGTTTTTTTCCTATACATAACATACCTATGATAAAGTTTAACTTACAAATTAGGCACAGTAAGAGATTATCAACAATAACTAATAATAAAATAGAACAATTGTAACTATATTGTAAGAAAAGTTATGTGAATGGGGACTCCCTCTCACTCTCTCTCTCAAAATATCTTTTTGTATTGTACTCACCCTTCTTATTGGGATGATGAGATGACATGAAGGGAGGAGAATGGAATAGGCATTGTGATGTAGTGTTAGGCTACTCTTTGACCTTATGACAGAAAGTCAGAAGAAGGGTCATCTGTTTCGGGTGATCTTGGATCAAAGAACCATGATGATGTTGACGGTTAGATGTCAGGAGCAGACGATGTCAGCAGTTGGAGATCCTGAGCAGGAGAGAGCAGGATGGCACAAGATTGCATCATGCTCCTCAGAAGCGTAATTTAAAACTTATGAATTATTTATTTCTGGAATTTTCCACTTAATATTTTCAGACCATGTTTGACTAAAACCCATGGAAAGTGAAATGGCAGATGAGGGGGGACGACTGTAATGCAACTGGTAAGAAAATTTTGTTGTTTCTGTGACATACAACATTAAGGATAATAATTGGAATTATGACTGATAAACCTATCAGGAGATATCATGAACAGCTGGAACACTGACAAATTTCTATGAATTTTATATAATTTTGAAATACTTATATTAACAATATGTACCCATGCAAATATAACCCAGGGAAAGTTAAGTATCTCCTCATTATTTTTAATGTAGATTTTCAGTGGATTTATTTTTTTAATATTTGTTTATTTAATTCCTTATTATTATTTATTTTATTCTATTATTATTATTTTTGGCTGCATGGGGTCTTAGTTGCGGCACACGGGATCTTTGTTGAGGCATGCGGGATCTTTTTCGTTACGCCACGCCGTCTGCTCAGGTTTCTCTCTAGTTGCTGTGCACCGGCTTCTCTCTAGTTGTGGCGTGTGGGTTTTCTCTCTCTAGTTGGGGCGCGCGGGCTCCAGGGCGCGTGGGCTCTGTAGTTTGCGGCACTCAGGATCTCTCGTTGAGGCGCATGAGCTCAATAGTTGTGACGCACGGGCTTAGTTGCCCCGCGGCATGTGGGAATTTAGTTCCCCGACCAGGGATCGAACTCGCGTCCCCTGCATTGGAAGGCGGATTCTTTACCACTGGACCACCAGAGAAATCCCTTGCTTTTATTTGACAATGTTGTTAGGCAATTAAACTTATGAAATAACCTAATGATTTTAAAAATATCTCTCTTTTCACAAGGTGAAAGAACAAATCTTTTGAGATTTTCTAGGAACCCTCTGGGAAATCTCAAAGTCAGTTCGAGATCAAGATTTTATTTAGGATTTGACTTGAGGAAGATAAAATATCAAAAGTTGTGAAAAATGACAAAAAGTTTGAGCAACTGATTAAATAGGATCACATATCACTATGAAACAATAAAAGACTTTTAAAGTAAATATAGGAGGTTAAATGATTATAAAAAGGAAAAAAAAAAAACTTAGCTTACCTAAAGGTTGGTGAGAAGATTCAGTTCTCCTAAATAACTGAGGACAAAATAAAGACAACACACCACAACATAAAGACAGAATCTTTGTTTCCTACGTGGATTATTCAAAAAATAAAGAAAAACCTTTTACAGTCTTATGCTAAGAGCTCATCAGTTATCTAAGAAACTCTGTCCTTTTGAGAGAGAAAACAAAATCTAGCTCTACATCAGTACACTATTACTATTAAAACTCATTTTAAAACCTTACAATAAATTCATTCAATCTTAGCCAACTTGACCACATGAGATAAGATTCTCTCTCTCTCCCCTTTTTTTCGCCTTTCTTTTTCACAGACCCTTTACAACTTTCCAGATCCATTCAGGTTTTTGTCCTTCATTGCTCTCTTTTTCATTCTAGAACAACCTTTAAACAACCTCTAAATAACTACCTCAGGACAATATTACTCTCTTTTAGTCTCTTTTTTCCTTTAAAAAAAACCCCACACCCTACATTCCTTGAATACGTTTCATATAGAATTTTTATCCTTCACTCTTACTATTTCTAGTAGTTACATCCCCAAAATTAGTTTTCCAAACTGCAAATGCAATCTTAATACTACCTAATATTCAACAATTACAGCATATCACCTACTGGGTAAGTTTCAAATTCCTATCTGTGGAAAGTCCTTCTTTTTTTTTTTTTTTTTTTTAATTTATTTATTTTATTTTTATTTTTGGCTGTGTTGGGTCTTCGTTTCTGTGCGAGGACTTTCTCTAGTTGTGGCAAGCGGGGGCCACTCTTCATCGCGGTGCGCGGGCCTCTCACTATCGCGGCCTCTCTTGTTGCGGAGCATAGGCTCCAGACGCGCAGGCTCAGTAGTTGTGGCTCACGGGCCCAGTTGCTCCGCGGCATGTGGGATCCTCCCAGACCAGGGCTCGAACCCGTGTTCCCTGCATTAGCAGGCAGATTCTCAACCACTGCGCCACCAGGGAAGCCCGAAAGTCCTTCTTGATTAAGATTTTGCCTATTACCATATCCTCCTCAAACCCTCTGCTTTTTTTAGGCTATAGTACATAAGAGGTATTCCATGAATGGACTGTGCTTTGTCACACTTCCAAATATTAGCACATAGTAGTCCTGTCCCCTGAAATTCACTCTCCACCTCTGACCACATGCGAATTTCCATGCTCCCTTCAAGAGTCAATTCAATTGTTTCCTCCTCTATGAAAATTTTCCAGATTTCCTATTCATACTTAGATACTTCTTTCTCATGGCTTCCATTGTAGATGATGCCCACTTTCCTTCCAGTAACTGTCACATGATATCATTTCATCAATTTTCATATTTTGCCTCTTTGTGACATAAATTTCTTGAGGGCAGGAATATGACCTTTTCTTCTACGTATCCCCATCACCTATCACAGTGCCTAAGCAGTTGTTGATTGAATGAGTGAATCAATGAATGAATGAAGTTTTGGGAGCACTCTTTCAACTCAAGCCTTTGTGGAAAGAAGTTCCAGTAACAGATGTCATGCTAAGGGAGAATGTGCAGGAAGTGGAGGACTTTTGCTTGCATGCAAATCCAGGAGGCTTATATATGATAGTGCTTGAAAGCATAGCACTTTTGTATAAGCCTGTTTATTTTTATGTCGAGCCTTACAATAATTGGTGACATGAGCAGAACAGGTATTATTTCCATTTCATATTGGATGGATGGGGAAATAGGCACCGAAAGGTTGAGGGTCATAGAGCTGGTTAGTAACAGAGATGGAGCTAGAATGTGGTGCCTAGAAATAACTCATATACCACATTTTTCAGGTTTTCATTACACTCTTCTTTTTAAGCCTTGTATATTTTCCTTAACACGTACACACTGACTAAGTTGTAAGACTATAAGGCACAGAGCTAGAAAGACCCTTAGAAATCACATAATCTGTCTGCTTATAATGAGAGTGATTCTTCCTCCCATAAGACAAAAAGCATCTACATCATCTCATTTACTCTGAGAAAGTGGTGTCCTTGTCACCAGTGTCACTTCTCCACAGTTGCAAATAGGTACTCTTTTGTCTCGCAGAAGACTTAGGAGCAAGTACAATGCACTTCTCAAGGCTATAAATTCCTTACACTGTGGCATCCTCCTCCCTTGGATTGGGATGTTAAGAAGGGAATCTTTCTCCCTCTCTCAACCACCCCTCCCCATTCCCCAGGCATGATAGGGGAGAAGAAGTCCTGCTTGGGAGATTGTTGTAGCCCTGCCCTTCCATACTCTGAGTGATTCTTTTTTTTTTTTTTTTACAATTTATTTTATTTTATTTTATTTTTTTAACATCTTTATTAGAGTATAATTACTTTACAATGGTGTGTTAGTTTCTGCTGTATAACAAAGTGAATCAGTTATACATATACATATATCCCCATATCTCCTCCCTCTTGTGCCTCCCTCCTACCCTCCCTATCCCACCCCTCCAGGTGCTCACAAAGCACTGAGCTGATCTCCCTGTGCTATGTGGCTGCTTCCCACTAGCTATCTATTTTACATTTGGTAGTGTATATATGGCATTGCTACTCTCTCACTTCATCCCAGCTTACCCTTCCCCTTCCCTGTGTCCTCAAGTCCATTCTCTATGTCTGCATCTTTATTCCTGTCCTGCCCCTAGGTTCTTCAGAACCATTTTTTTTTTTTTTTAGATTCCATATATATGTGTTAGCATAAGGTATTTGTTTTTTTCTTTCTGACTTACTTCACTCTGTATGACAGTCTCTAGGTCCATCCACCTCACTACAAATAACTCAGTTTTGTTCCTTTTTATGGTTGAGTAATATTCCATTGTACATATACGCCACATCTTCTTTATCCATTCATCTGTCGATGGACACTTAGGTTGCTTCCATGACCTGGCTATTGTAAATAGTGCTGCAATGAACATTCGGGTGCATGTGTCTTTTTGAATTATGGTTTTCTCAGGGTATATGCCCAGTAGTGGGATTGCTGGGTCGTATGGTAGTTCTATTTTTAGTTTTTTGAGGAACCTCCATACTGTTCTCCATAGTGGCGGTATCAATTTACATTCCCACCAACAGTGCAAGAGGGTTCCCTTTTCTCCACACCCTCTCCAGCATTTATTGTTTGTAGATTTTTTGATGATGGCCATTCTGACTGGTGTGAGGTGATACCTCATTGTAGTTTTGATTTGCATTTCTCTAATAATTAGTGATGTTGAGCATCCTTTCATGTGTTTGTTGGCAGTCTGTATGTCTTCTTTGGAGAAATGTCTATTTAGGTCTTCTGCCCATTTTTGGATTGGCTTCTTTGTGTTTTTGGTATTGAGCTGCATGAGCTGCTTGTATATTTTGGAGATTAATCCTTTGTCAGTTGCTTCGTTTGCAAATATTTTCTCCATTCTGAGGGTTGTCTTTTTGTCTTGTTTATGGTTTCCTTTGCTGTGCAAAAGCTTTGAAGTTTCATTAGGTCCCATTTGTTTATTTTTGTTTTTATTTCCATTTCTCTAGGAAGTGGGTCAAAAAGGATCTTGCTATGATGTCGTGGAGTGTTCTGCCTATGTTTTCCTCTAAGAGTTTTATAGTGTCTGGCCTTACATTTAGGTCTTTAATCCATTTTGAGTTTATTTTTGTGTATGGTGTTAGGGAGTGTTCTAATTTCATTCTTTTACATGTAGCTGTCCAGTTTTCCCAGCACCACTTATTGAAGAGGCTGTCTTTTCTCCATTGTATATTCTTGCTTCCTTTATCAAAGATAAGGTGACCATATGCGCATGAGTTTATCTCTGAGCTTTCTATCCTGTTCCATTGATCTATATTTCTGTTTTTGTGCCAGTACCATACTGTCTTGATTACTGTAGCTTTGTAGTATAGTCTGAAGTCAGGGAGCCTGATTCCTCCAGCTCCGTTTTTCTTTCACTCTGAGTGATTCTTAAGGGCAGACCTCTGGCTTGAGGAATGCAAATCAAATGACAGGTCAACCTGTCATAAGTGAGCCGGGAGGCAAGTGTGAACTGACATGCCAACAACACTGTGATATTCATCTCCAGTTATTACCTGGATCAAAGGAGGGACAGTGGGAATCATCTTCTCAATTTTAGTCATATCACCTCTTCCACTCAGATGCAGTCAAGTACCTCTCCTAGAATAAAAGATGTTGTCATAGTGGCTATTTTTTTTATTGTTATTGTTTTGTTTTAGATTTTGCTCTTGTTTCACGTTTCCTTACCCACTGTCACTACAGCTCTAGCCCAGTCATATGGGGTATGATGGTCAGAGTAAAAACTTTCAACCCAGCATAAATCTATGGAAGTGATCATGAGTGGATATAAGTAATGTCAGAAAGAAAAGACATAAAATTCAAGCCCTGAATGGTAAATGTATCTTACTAAAAAAGACAACTCAAAATAAAAAGGCAACATCATGCTCAAAACTCAGTTGCAAAGTGCATTACCCCTCATGACTAGGTTATGATGATTTGTAAAGAATTGTTCGTTGTTAAACAATCAGCAAAAACATGAATTTGCTTTGTGTTTCATTTCTGCTTTTCAAGTTTCTGTAGTTGTTTTGTGCACTTAACATACAATGTCTGTTCATATCAAAGACACAGATATTCCCTAGTTTTTATGGGCACCTGGTTTTTCTCAATACAGGGGCAAGGAGAATTTACAGCAGAATTTGAAAATGAAACAAGCGTGCTATAATACTTTGAAAGTTTGGTATACATGCTTATTGTCTTTTCTGGAGATGGGAAAAAAGATTTAAATGAGTTCTTTTGTGCTAAATTCTACTTTTCTATCATGGAAACTTCACAGTAAAAATAATTTTAAAATTTGTTGCATGAAATGTAAATGCATCCTTTTTATTTGAAAATCTAGGTGTGCTTCTGATTTTCATGACAAAACAAAAGCTTTTCTGTGCTTTTTATATAAGTAAGTAAATTATTATTCTAGATAATCTAAAACAGAAACATCTCAACTGATAAGAGTTTTGAAAGAAAGAATAGAGCTGGAAACTACTGTTCCTTTGGACATAGACCTATGCCCCATTCCTCCAAAAAAGAAGCCAAATGGGAGACAATATTATCATCTGAAAGCAGCCTAATTATTTGTTATAAATTACAATCATATTGAATTTTAATTCAAGTCTCTTTATATCATTTTTTAATGTTAAGTTTAATGCAAGGAGCAGCAGCTCTTGCTACGTCACTTATCAAAGATAATAAAAGCAATAAAAGCTGGATTTGTCTTTTAGGCTTGAAAAAAAACCAAATTTACACAGAGAAAGTGATATACAGCAATGACACAAGCTATACTCCTGTTATCAGAAAATAACACAGTTGAATTGCACTGGGCTAGCTCAAGTTGTCATATCATGTTGCTATTGTTTCTTATAAAATAAATAGGTTTGTTTATCATGGGCCAATGTGACATGGCAGTGCAAAAATCATATTCCATGCTCTGGCAGCAGGGAAGAGAGCAGGTGTCACCACTCAGCTAAACCTGCAAAATCCTTTGGAATTCCTATTTATTAAAGCCCACATTCTTTGCAACTTGCTCACTGGCCACTCTACATCTCCTGCAGCCAAATTCACAAATATCTTCACTGATAAGCCAATAACAGTGCCCATCCAGAAAAACAAAGGTCTGTCTTAAGAAATGTTAGAATACAAATTGATTTCACCAGGGGCAATCCAACTGTACTGTGTCATGTACACTTACTTATAACTAATTAAACTGCTCTTTCACCACAGCTAAAATACACCTTTTAAATTGCTCTGTTCCTTTATATAAAAAAGTACAGTGCAGAAATATTGCAATGCACCATTCATAATAATTTCATTTGCCTGTCTCTTTACCTCCTCTTGATTGTTCTCATTCTATCCCCAGCATCTTGTGGCTTTTCTTTTGTAAGCTGCATTATAGAACCTTACAGTGAGGGCACGATAATGAAGAAAAACAAAACTAATAGGAAAAAATTATAATTAAGCAGTCCATGGTACATTTCTGCATGAAGCAATGGGGACAATTTACAACATTGGTCCTACCTGTAGGAAAAGCTGTTGTGCTAAGGCACATTTTTATGCTGATAAACTATTTAACCTAGAGTGCATTCATAATGGCTTTCCCATATTATAACTTTATTCTATGTCCTAAGGTGAGAATCAAAGTAAAAAATAAAAATCAAAGTAAATTGATAATACTTTTTTTCCCACTGAAAAGTGGAAAATTCATATCCTCCTTTTTGACACTAAAAAATTATCATTTTTCTTCTTTATTGTGTGTTGTATATATATTATGTATACATGTATATATGTGTATATACTCACATATATACATGTATACATGTACACATATAATTTATATAACATATTTTATATTATACATATGAAATATATACACATACACTATATATGTGTGTATATACATGTGTATAAACACACATACATGCACATATAGACACATGGTACCTTGTGGGAGTCTATAAAACAAGATACCATAAGTATAACGTTCATATTCATGGAATAATGGAATACGTTCCACACATGAATCTCAAGGAATCCTTTGAAAGGTTAATTCTCAAAATATGCCCACTGATCACTTCTTAGTTTCCGCATTTTAGAGATTTGTGACCTGTGGTAGAGGAAGGAAAAGTGGTTTGCACATATTAGCATAATAGATAGAAGAGCTCAGCTATCACAATGCCCATTTCCTCTTCTTGAAAACAGCATCCCAGTTCTTTGCCATCCTCCATTGAACTTAGAATTCCTGGGACTTGGAAGTCACTGAGTGGGCCAATGGATCAAGCTAGGTCAATCAAATCAGACTCTTTTTGGAATTAGACTCTTGAGTAGAGTGTCCCCAGAATAGACAATAGCTGGATCTGACTCCTCTTGATCACAAAGCCCTGGAAAGATTGTTCACTAATTCTGTATACCAGATCCCAGTGTCTGCCCTGAGATTTGACTTTCCAAAGCTTGATAGTTATGCTTTTCCTCCAGTTCCAATGGCTGTCCTAATCACTTCCAATAAATTCCCTTTTTGTTTGGATTAGCCAGGAGAGCTTTGACCAATGCATCCAAAGAAACTTAGCCGAAATAGTTAGCAATATTTTCTATCCTGCATACAAGCCACTGGGCTGCTCCATATCCAGTATGAAGAAAGGCTTTCAGAAGTATACTTGTGATATAATAAATAAAGCCTCAGTCAAAAGAACTTTAATTATGATTTTGCCTTATTAATTCTGGACATTTTTTCAAATCATTTAATATCTCTGAACACCAGTTTTGTCATTTGTAAAATGGGTACATATTTCCTGCTTAGTTATACTGAGCATTAATTGAAATATAAATTATTTGAAAATATATTGTAAGTTGTTAAGTAGAATGCAACTCTTAGCTGTTGTTATTAAGTCCTTCATTCCAGCTTTGCCACTTATGGGCTGTGGGGCCATTTTCATTTCTATGCCTTAGCACCCTCATCTATATAATGAAATACAACAACCTCATAGGGATGTTGTGATTATTAAATAAGTTAATAAGTATAAAGTGACTGGTGCAAAGTAAGTGTTATAAAACTGTTACCTATTTCTGGCTGTAATATTCTTACAATGTGAGTTCACAAATATCTAAATGTGCATGTTTCAGCATAGTATCTGTCTTTTTACCCCACTCTTTTTTTCCTCTCCATTAAAGATTTTGTTAATAAGCCACAATAGAGGCATCCAGATTGGAAAGGAGGAAGCAAAACTATTTCTATTTGCAGATGACATGATCTTGTATATAGAAAATCTTCAGGAACTTACTAAAAAATTATTAGAACTAATAAATGAGTTTAGCAAGTTTGCAGGATAAAAGGTAACCAATTGTATTGCTATGTGCTTGCAATAAACTATCTGAAAATGAAATTAAAAAACAATTCCATTTAAGAAAGTATCAAAGAGAATAAAATACTTGCAAATAAATTTAACAAAAATGTGCAAGGCTTATACTCTGAAAATTACAAAACATTGTTGAAATTAAATAAGATCTAAATAAATGGGAAACTATCCCGTATTCATGGATCAGAAGACTTAACTGTGCTAAGATGGCAGTATTCCCAATATTGATCTACAGATTCAATACAATCCCTATGAGAAGCCCAGTGGGGGTTTTTTGGTAGAAATTAGCAAGCCGCTTCTAACTTTTTTAGGGAATGTCATGGGACGCACCATAACCAAAAAAATCTTGAAAAAGAAGAACCAAGTTGGAAAACATACATTTCCAAATTTCAAAACTTACTACAAAGCCAGCAGTGATCAAGAGAGAGTGGTACTGGCACAAAGATAAACATATAGATCAATGGGTTAGAATGAAGAGTTTAGAAATAAACCCATGTATCTACAATCAACTGATTTTTGACAAGGGTTCCAAGACCATTTAATGGGGAAAGAATAGCCTTTTCAACAAATGGTGCTGGGACAACTGGACAGCCACATGCAAAAGAATAAAGTGGGATCCTTACTTCACATCATATACAAATATTAATGCAAAATGGATCAAAGGCCTAAATATAAGAGCTAAAACTATAAAATTCTTAGAAGAAAACATAAGGGTAAATCTTCATGACTTCAGATTCGGCACTGGATTCTTAGATGTGACACAAAAGCACAAGCAACATAAGAAAAAATACATTGAACTGCATCAAAATTAAAAGTTTTGTGCTTCGAAAGACAATATTGAGAAAGTGAAGACAACCACAGAACGGGAGAAAATATTTACAAATCATGTATCTGATAAGCGACTTTTATCTAGAATATATCAAGTCTTACAAGTAATAATATAAAGATAATAACCAAATTTTAAAATGGGCAAAGGATCTGAATAGACATTTCTGCAAAGAATATATACGAGTGGCAAATAATCACATGAAAAAATGCTTGGCATCATTTGTCATCAGGGAAATACCACAATGAGATACAACATCACACTCACTAGGATAGCTGGAATCAAAACATCAGATAATAATGAAGATGTGGAGAAATTGGAGCCCTCATACACCACTGGTGGGAATGTAAAATGGCACAGCCACTTTTGGAAGACAGTCCAGAAGTTTCTCAAACAGTTAAAATTCCACTCCTAGTTACGTACCTGAGGTAAATGAAAAACGTACACAAATGTTTGTAGCAGCATTATTCATAATAGCCAAAAGGTAGAAACAACCAAAATGCCCATCAACTGATGGAATGGATAAACAAAATGTGGTATAGCCAGACAATGCAATATTATTCGGCCACAAAAAGAATGAAGTATTGATACATTCCACAACATGAATGAACCTTGAAAACTTTATGCTAAGTGAAAAAGGCCAATCATAAAATACGACATATTACATGAAATTTCCAGAATAGGCAAATATATACAGAAAGTAGATTAATGGTTGCTTAGGGCTAAGGAGGATAGAAGGATAGGGAGTCATAGCTAAAGTGAATGGGGTCTGAGGCGATGAGAATTCTCTAAAACTAACTATGGTGATAGTTGTACATATCAGTAAATATACTAAAAACAGTTGAATTATGCATTTTAAGTGGGTGAATTACATGGTATTTGCATTAAATTTCAATAAGGCTGCTGTGTTTTTTTTCTTAAAGCCACTATGGAGAAAGGAAATTGCATATCTCCAAGTGGAGATATTTAATAAAAATAAATAAAATATTTTAGGTGCAAAGTTACATAATGTGTTAGGATCTACACAGTTTTGTTTATATATCTATAAAGCATATTATGCCCAACACAGGTATACACATTCTGTAGCTCACATATGGGACTCTACAACAAAGCCCCACATCTCTATTCTCTGTACTTAATATAGGATGCAATATTGGACAGACACAGAACCATACTTTACTAATCTTGTGTGTGTGTATCTCATAGTATACTAAAAGTACCTTGGCAGGAGGTAACAAAACGTGCCCTTTGCTTTGGGTCACTGACTCTTTTTACGTTTTATCCATACCTCAAAAAGAAAACAAAAACAGGAAGAATTATCTCCTGCCTTCTCTGTTAAGCTTTTCTACTTCTCCCTTATTACCACCTCCATCAGGATTGAATACTACCATATTTTCTCAGAGAAGTTTGCATATAACTGTGTCACAGCACTGATTTCATCCTGAGGCACTTCTTTGTTTTCAGATGCTTGTCATGTCTACTAGGCTGCAGCACCTGGAGATCAGAGACTGTGTGTGATTTATTTTCCTCCCACAGTGATAGACTTTCACTAAATTTCTGCAGAAAAAATGAAAATTTTACATTTGTGCATTCTAGAATACAAATTTTTCTATCAAATATAATACAAAATCATAGAAATTCAGAGTTGGGAGACCTTAGAAAATATTTGGTTTAGTGTCTCAATTAATGTTAAAAAAATCTTTCCATAGCATGCTTGAAAAATGCTTTAATTCAAGCCACTATTTGAACATTTCTGATGCCATAGACTCCATACCTTACAAAGGGACTCATTACATTTTCAACTAGCTTTTATTGTTGAAAGGTTCATCATTAATGTTAAACCTAATCTTGTAACTTCCACCCTTTGGTTGGTCTAAGATCTGTCACGTAAGGCTATACAACATTATCCAATTCATCTTCCATGACAGCATATTAATTATTTAAAGACACTATCATACTCTCCCTTGTCTTCTCTTTGTCAAGCTTCCCAGTTTATTCAAATGTTTCTCATAGATGTGGTTTCTGGACCTTTCACCATACGGAGTCAGCTCCTTGGGACACCACCAGATTTTTAATAACCCTTTTAAGTTGTACTTCCCAGAAAAGGAGCCTAAAACATGTGACCAGTGTCAAATACACTGATGCCTTTTTCCTTTCTTAATCTATACCTCGGGCTCCTGTTAATCATTCTAAAATTGCTTGAGTTATTTTGAAAGTCACATCACATGGTCTCCTACTAAGCTTGCCATAAACCCAACTCTTCTTATGTGTTTTTTCTATATGAATCCTGTTAAGTCAGATCTCCTTAGTTCTTCCACTTGCAATTCATCTTTTTAACCTTCATACAAGTTTCCATACTGATTTGTGAATAAATAAAGTGCTCTGCCCAAACCAGGTGCTTAACAAATGTCTGTACCTCTCTTTCACATCTCTTATCACAGAAGGAATGTTATGTTTACTAAGCAATTATTTGAGAGCAGGACCCATGTATATTTTTGGTCATCACTGTATTCTCAACAATTAGCAAAGTGACTGACAGACAGTAATCACTCTTGAACACTATTTCTTTCCATAATTCTTTGACTGCATTGTCATGTTGCTGAAAACATGTCAATTCAGAGAAATAGTTTGGTTGCATCATCAGTCAACTCAGTCAAAAGAGTTAACTTAACTGAGTGACCTCATGGTGACAATGTTTGAAATGATCTTCCAAATAAAGGGTCAGTACCATTAAAAACCCAAAGTCAGTTCCAGATTTCCAAAATATGCCCCATCTCACCTAAGAATCTAACCTCTGTGTCAAACAACTAACAATCCCATAGCCTGGAAAGCTTTAATTTGCTGAGTAAAGTGGGTGTCCACATGCTTAGTCTCTGCAACGCTGCCTTGTAATTAGTAGGTTCACAATGCTGATGGCCATGGCTACCGCATGTAAGATTCAAGGAAAGTTTATTTTCCTAGTTTTACTAATTCATGACAATTTTGATTTGAGCATGCACAATTTGTAAGGTATATAATCCATTCTTGTTTTCTTGATAAAGTAAAGAAAAATTCAAAGACATCTCAAGAAAAAGAACTGTTTAAGACTGTAAGTAAATGTAACATAAATAAATCGTAGGTACTATTGGAAGAGACAAGCAGCCTAACATTTCTAATTAAAATTGGGCTGTCACATTTTTCAGTATTTGGAGACTAAAGATTATCTTTTCTACCATACACTAACTTGAACACATTATTTTATAAGTTACACTTGACATTCCAAAAGATTTTAGAATTTGGGAAGCTTTTTATCATTTTTTTGATGTTCTCATATTTATGGAAGAATAGGCAGACAAACCTCCTGTTCTTTAATAACATAGCATCAAGTACTCCTTGGAAACAGGACACAATAGAGAGAGGGACTGTTTATGAGTCAGAGAAACATGTGCTCCTGTCAACTTGAATAAGAGCCATCAGATATTTCTGGTGATGAAAACCTTTCAGTGAGGTGAAACAGGCCACATTCCATTCCTTTTATTTTCAGAGATGAGATGGATTTGAAAACCATAACCTGGCTTCTTGATGCAAGGACTCGCCACATGAGATAATCTCCAGCACATTACTATTGGCAAGCAGATCTTTCACCCTTTTGTCTCCATGCATTACAGAAAATGTTAAATCAGTTTGGTGTCCATATAAACTTTTGATCCTAGGAATAGCCTAGGGTACCATCATTATCTTCCCGAGGACCATGTATAGGCCTTCAGTAGGTAGTACTAATTTAATTTCTTTGCTAGAGGAAAAAGTAGCTGATTTTCTAGATCAATATTTGATTGAATATGTTTGAAATGTTGGCAGATAAAGGCCCCTTTTCTGGTCCAAAGACTTTTTGAACCACAGAGGTATAGCGTTCTAGCTCCCCTGGGATTTGAGTGGAAGGAGGTCTCAAAGATCTGTAAGAAGCCTTCCTGTCTTTCCTTGTGTTCTTCCAGCAAGACTCTCTAAAGGTTGAGATGAGAAAAAGACAAGATCAAGAACTGGAATGTCTTTATATCCATTTTTTTAATCTTTCCTGGGGCTTCTCTTAACTAAAAATAATCGTTTATAACACTAGTTTACAAAAACCTCCTGTAATAGGATGGTTGAAAGAAAACCTATCTGATCAGCTTTAAGGAGGTAACCCAGTGACTTTGGCTAATAATGGGAGACCTCAGATTCTCCCACTCATACCGCTAATTAAACAAGAATGCCCACGTACCATCAAAAATAAAATGAATAGAAATTTAAAGGCTGAGATGTTAGACATAGATTAGAACTTGAGTTGTTTAGTTTAGATAGATAAATAAAAGACCTTTTCATGAACTGTGCTGGTTTGTAAAGACATTTACAAAGGAAAAATAAAGATTGGGAAAAATTTCCATCCATATAATATCTGACCATACAAACAAAAAAATCTAGTTCAGAAGTATATGTGTCACTGTAATCATTATTTTTTCTTTCTAAAGTGTTATCTAAATTAGCTCTACCCCAAATAAAATAGCTCACACATGACTGAAGAGTATTATTCAGAGTAAACAATTCTAGCAACACTGTTTTCTAAGTCTACGTATGAAATTCCAAGATTCTTGAGAAGAATGTTTTCCTTTAATTTTTTCCTTTGCCACAGAAATGCACCTGCATTCCGTAAAAGCACAAAAAGGAAAGGATACTCACAAACTCCTTCAACTCTCTTTCCTAACGTCGAACTTTTGTTTGACTGAAGGAGAAGTTTGCTTTCCCCTAGCTACTGATTTGAATATACAAGTTCATTTTAAAAAGAAGACTAGCCACTACATGAAAAGCCAACTGCAACTCCTTGGAAATGCAGACTCCAAAGGACTTATTCTCCACTGGTTAAGTCAAATCAATTCTCTTATTTTGAGATGGGAGGATTACAATCAGTTTAGGTTTGTTGTTGTTGTTTGTTTGTTTTTTCATAACGATTCCCCACAGATTCCTTTTATATTGGTAAAACCACCTGGTCAAAGTAATAATATTTGCCATATAAATCAAACAACTATTCTGGCCATTATATCATATTTCTTACTTGGAATGGGAAATAATTAGCCTCTGAAAAGGGACTTCATTTTCTATATATTTTATTTCATAACACCTTGCTCACTGCTAGGTATAGAATAGTATACATAATAAATACTTAAGTTGATCAGTTATGTAGATGAACTTAATTTTCAAGTTCTGCTTTTAAGGAATACTCATAATTTGAATTAAGTAAACCAAGTTTCTATCTACAATTACATTATGACATATACAATACTAGTGTCATCAGAGATTGTAATAGAGTATTTTTCACAGTGCTTATATGTCAATTGAACATAACACATAAACAACTGCTACAGGCAGAAGGATCTTCAATGCAAACTCAAATTGCCTCTGAATCTTTGATTTAGAATCTTTGCTTCAGGGTCTTCTTGCAACCCAAGCATCCCCTGTCAACCAGACAGCTCTGATTGTTAGTTTTTGAGAGAGTTTCCTTTTTTTTTTTTTTTCATGGCCTAAAAAGAACGAAAGACAAAAGCAGTGAGGGTTATTGGATATGAAAATTTAGATTCACACCAGCAAGAAATATCAAGTATTTCATACGCCTTTCCTCAATATTATTGTTAATAAAAATGTGGCTCTACATTTCCCCCAAACCTCGTGTTTTGTAAGGTTCAATCTACATATCTCTTGTAATAGAAGTCCTTCCATACACTAAGATTTAAGGTTTAAAATCTCCTGATATTTTCCCTAAATAAAATCATGGGCACTAGACTAATGTATTTCATTGGTACATGTCAAATCTAATTTGAAAATTCTGTCTAATTTTATAATGCACAACTATTAGTTACCTACCCACATTCCCCATCCTTCTGGAAATCAGAAGTTGGAGGGGAGGGTAGAAGGGATATGTATTTACTCCTTCCCTATATAATTCATATTTTTAGGGAAAGGTGAGCCCACTCCCAGTCTCTCAGCTCTCGGAGAATCTTATCGACTTGCTTAAAAACTTTTCTCCCATGAATTGGGAAGGAAGCACGGAACTCCACTAAGGCTGGGCACCATCATCTCACCTCAAGGAGAGGTAGGCTTGGGATGATGCCCTTACGCTAATTCACGGAAAGTTAGAGAGGTAAACACTGAGTCCTTGACAGCCTCTGGATCAAGTAGCCCTGAAGTCTGCCCTACCTCTTGATTTTCCTTGCCTGAGCAATCAATCTCCTTTATCCTTTAGGCTCTTGAGTTGGGTTTTCTGTTATTGGTAGCATTACAGATACTAACTGATTGTCTAACGTTCCATTTCTTAGTGTATTTCTTTTCCTATTTTGTCAGAGCCACAAGGAACATAGATCATTTGTGGCAAATGATCTGGTTTCCTAGTGACAACATAGCCATGCTCCAAATTCTACTCTTCAGATATTTAAATTTCTAATTCATTTTCTTAATGGAATTTTCATTATTTCTAACATCACATTCAGTCTAGAAATCAAATTCTAAAAATATCTGTTTTAGGCCTGACTACTGTACCGCCCAGCTGACTCTGAACCTGGGGATGTAAAGGTTTCATGAAAGATACAGCCCTGAAACCCACTAATGGGGGCAGAGGGTTTCATCCATACCATGCACATGTTGGTTGAAACCCAACAGATCTTTTTTACTTAAGCAAAAATTATAAGCAAAATACATTGTTTGAACACTGTCCTGAAACAGTACCTTTAATATAATTCCATTAAAGTGAATTTTTAAATCTACATATATGACATTAAACAAAGTGGCCTAATGACAAATATCCATGATTAAATACTTCCATTTAACTTTATTATACAAATAATGTTTGTATTGATATGAATCAGGAAACATTTTTTCAAGGAATCCGGGTGGCTATTCATATTTTTTTTACTTTCATTTATTTTTTTAAAATTTTCATTGGAGTATAGTTCCTTTACAATATTGTGTTAGTTTATACTGTACAGCAAAGTGAATCAGGTATACATATACATATATCCCCTCTTTTTCGGATTTCCTTCTCATTTAGGTCACCATAGAGCATTGAGTAGAGTTCCCCGGGCTATATAGTAGGTTCTCATTAGTTATCTATTTTATACATAGTATCATATATTTTTAAGTTTCTCAGTTTACTAATTATTTTTGCTGATAAATTTGCAAGAGATTTTAAGACAGCTGAATTTTACAAATGAAATTAATGTATGTCTGGAGGCACTGTGATACACTTAGTATACATACCATTTGTTTTGATTATGTGATTAACATGTTCTTCTTACTCATACTCTAAGAAATAGGATATGGTTAATTACATGACTTTTAATTACAAGAAAATAATGTAACTAAAATATGCCATCTATTTTTCTTTTATCTGCTACTGTTACTTATATAACACTCTCTTTGGTGATGAGGATTGGATGCTCTTAAAAGAGAACAAAGATGAACCATAGTGGGTAGTATGAATTCTAACATTTATGGCAAAGAAATGAGTATAATACATACTGGAAATTTTGAGCAAACTCTGTGATATATACATATAAAGTATTCTGTATTTATACATGTAAAATATTCTGAAGAATTTCAGACAGTTTGAAATTAGTCATTCTTTTTCTTGATATTCATATTCTGGAATGATTACATTAGTCTTAAACTAGCTGGATGAATAATCCTGAGGGAAAAAAGAGCTGTGATTCAACTTCTGGGTGTATGTCAAAGCCTATGACTAAGGGATGTTGATTCCCCACTTACTGAAGCAAGAAATTACCAGGAGTAGAGGGAATAAAGATATGGTTCAATGAAAGCAGAAGAGAAAAACATGGGACCCATGGAGCCAGAGTTGGCTCTGAGATTGTGGCAGTTGGATAAGCCATGTGCACTAGGTCTCCTTCATTACTTCAAAAAACACTGTAACCAGAGTCCCATCACGTAGACAAAGCATGGTTGCCAGGAATGAAGGAGGCCGCCATTTTTCTGGAGTTAGACAAAAGATGTTGGTCATCTGAGAGATGTTCACTCTCATCTTGGGGATGAGGCTTCTGGATATAATCGAGGCAGAGTGGCACAATTGGCATTACTGGATGGGGATTCATGGTGAGCTTTCAAGCCAATAGTACCATGGGAACTGAAGGCGGGTGATACAAGGAAAAGCAGAGATGGTAACTATTGCCTCAGGAAATCTACAGGAAATGTGTAACACTTTACATTTTACACCAGGAAATTAACACTGCTACTCACAGCATAATCCTTAATGATTTCTCCAAAAGCTACAAATTGGGGTCTATTTTAGATGATGTCTTGATATAATTATATGAATAGACTCTATGATGTAGGCTCATGGAAGCAGGGGATATGAATTATGTAGTTCTTAATAGTTATCTGCACCCACGTAGTATGCACTGAACATGGTATGTTGAATAGGGCACAAGTTAGAAGTCCTGCTTTCCAGTCTTAGCTGTTGTCAATAATTGCATTGCAGTGGGAAAACCAGAACCAGTGTAAGCCTTCACTTCCTCTTTTATGAAATGAAAATAAGGAAATCAGCCAGGATGATCTTTAACATCTCTCAAAAACATTTCGTGATTTACGCATTTCTGGTAGATATCCTGAGACAATAGGCATCATCTCTATTTTTTTCTTGTCCCACCTAACTTCAGTAGCCTTTTACTATTCATTATTATACATAAGCTGATTTTCCTAAATCACTAGTCTTTTTTAAAAAAAATTTATTGAAGTATAGTTGATTTACAATGTTGTGTTATTTTCTGCTGTACAGCAAAGTGACTTGGTCACACATATATATATTCTTTTTCATATTCTTTTCCATTATGGTTTATCACAGGCTATTGAATATAGTTCCCTGTGCTATAGAGTAGGACCTTGTTGTTTATCCATTCTCCATATAATAGTTTGCATCTGCTAATCCCAAACTCTCAAATTTGTCTTTTTTTTTTTTTTTCCCCAAATTTGTCTTTTAAAGATTAGCAGCTTTTCTACTAGTTCCACAACTTCCTTAAGGAAGTTCATCATATCAAACTATGAATCTAAAAGAGCAGAAACTAAGCACCCAGCAGTGATGTTGGATATGCAATAGTCTCTAAAAGGATAAAAGTAAGCCTGGCAAAGATCTCTGTTTTGTTACCTGCCTCTGATACATTTGTGAAGGAGTGTTAATGAAAAATGAGAGTGATGTTCCCATCACACATTTTTGGATTATCGTGCAACCACATCAATTGGAAGCCTAATGAAACAGAGACCACCTATGGAGGAGGGATATCGTCTTCCTCTGTCTGCCTGCATCCAATTTACCAACCGGCTGTGTAGAACCAGCTGCCTGTTTGTATGAGGCCCTAGTACTGACCACACATTTAACATTGATAATGGGCAGTGCCAGTTTCCACCATCTTTCACTGGTAGAAATACGTCATAGCACTTTACAGTTATGTGGTGATGGTAACAGGTAATAGGCATATTTCCACTTAGGGTGATCTCAGAGTTCCAGCTCTGTATCCTCTCACAATGTTGACCTATTGGAACTAGACAAGGTCGCAGATAAATTAACTGGCCCTTCCTCTATTTAACCCTTTCCACTGACTGGGGGAACATGCTATGTATTCATCAAATAGAATTTCTCACAAGCAGGGGAATAACAATAAGAAACCTACTAGGTGGGTTCCCACAAAACATATCAGGGACTCCATAAAGAGGAGAACTGATGATGTTCCATAGGGAAGTGTTCTATTCTTTGTTTTTGCACCTGATTAAACTGACATCTGGTATTAGGCTTGTAACTACTCAAACATTACTACTTTCCGTCAAGCTGACTGGGAGAAACAAAAGAAAGAGAATACAGTGTAAAACAGTAGTTCATCCTTGTCCTCTTCAGGCTCCCTACCTGTGCTTATCATCGACTGCAGTTTATTCTTTTTTTCTCTTTTTTTTAATTTGACTTCTAGGAGCCATCTGGCATTCAGTCTAATTCCCACGTTACAGTTCTCCATAAGTCAGTCTGCTGTCAGGTTATAGGATTAAGTTTAAGGTTTTCTTAATTCATTGTGAGGTTCTTCATGGATATGATCTATTATGTCTTCCTGAGCTTGTCCAGTTGTAGATTTCTGCACGTGATTTATGTTTAGCAGGTGTTAGTTTGCTAGAGCTTTCTAAATATCAGCTTCACAATGCAAGGGAGGCTTTGGAAGACATAAGGACTCAAAATTGTATTGCTCCACAACTGGAGAATGGCCTCCCTGCTGAAATTCAATGTTGCAGAGCTATTGATTAAGCCAAAAAGATGGATATTTCAATATATGGAAATTAAAGAGACTCAAATTCCAACATCAACTCACCATTTGCACCTATGTATTATGTGGCTCTCAGGATACAGTATATCATTTAACAGGTAGGACAACTAGGTGAGTTTAAAAATAGAGATTTACCCTTTGCTATAAATTACTGTGAATTTGAGTGTTATTTTGTAACGTCCTACTTTTAAGTTGAATTCCTTTGTGTGATTTTTGTTTTCCTGGTGTAAAGTTTAAGTGCCTAATGAAAACCTAGGCATTGTTAGGGAGAGGGGGAAAAAAAGGCTGCCTTTACAGAGTATACCTAATAAAGCATTTAAAAATGCATTATTATACATTTGGAAGATGTATATAGCATTGTAGGAAACAGGAAATAAGGAATAAAGCTCATTTAATAGTGAATGTCCACAAAAGTGTCTGATAGCTATTATGAAAATTTTATTTCTTATGTTACATGCATTTTAATAAAATTTCTAGATTGGGATATGATGATTTCTATTCTTCTCATGACAATGGGCTGTTTGTCTTAGCTTTGTGTGCATGATACAATACGATGTTTATTAAACCCATAAAATCTTTTGCCTCATATTGGTCTTTTATGTGATATAGATATAGATATAGATATATATCTTTTGTTTTAAAACCCTGTTTTATAGTTATTCCTCACCTCACCTACAGGAAGGAAATTGTTACACACATATTATAGATGATTAATCCAAGATATAGGGAGATTAAGATACTGTGCCTGTGGTCTCACTGAGAGTTAATCAAAATTAAAATGCACAGCTCTGAGTTCCCAGGCCAGTGCTCAGCCCCTGGAGCTATGTCACTTTGCACTATAAATTGTCCCTATAATTTAAAAAATTTATAATGTGCTCATCAGTTTGCATATCTGAGTATGAATTACAAACATTAAAATTGGCTACAACTCTTCATCACTCAGTTACTAACAAGAAGCACCTAAAAGGTCAAAGTCATGAAAGGCCAAAGTAAATGATATGTGTGCACCTTTTGCTAAACACCGTGCATACAATGCAATATGTATTCCTTATTTTTTCTGACACTAGGAGATAGTTCAAACCTTGGTTTATTCATAGCATCAATAGTTGACTGTGAATTATTAGAAGAAATTAAAATGGTACTCTAAAAATTATTTTAGTATGATTCAGACTTGATATCATCTTTAGACACCAAGTATTAAGGGAAAATACTTATGAACATACAAGTCATTAATAAGACATAATGTAATCCTTCAATTAAAAATCAGTACAATTTTTTAAAAAGCCAGTAATATATAAAAAGAGTCATATAGCAATATAACATGTATTAAGCACTGATGAAATACATTGTGCTTTGGGGAGTTCTTGATTTCTATGGACATTTCCTGTATAATAAGAAATTTTCCACAATTTTCTACCTTCAGCTGTTGTTGTTCTCATTCTTTCTCCTGTACGTTTCCATTGTTTGACATCTGACAATCAGTATCAATGGAGCAATTAACCATATAGCATTGATAGGAATACCAACTCAAAAAAATTGTCAAAAGAACACAGAAAATTTGGGATCTTTTTTGAAAAGGCTGACGGTCTCACTGTAATTAAAGTATGAGTAATTCTGCTTGTGTGTTTGTTACACAATTCTACTGGTATAGAGTTAAAGAAATGTGGGACCCTACAGTGGATTGCAATGAAAAAGAACTGTTATTCTCCAGTCAGTGATAATAAAGCATAACTCCTTAGGGAGGGATTTTTCCCCATAGTATTTGCACCACCTTCCTTTTAAATGCTACTAAGTGTGAAATTAGTGTTGTCCCTCAAAGTGCATAAGATTAATTGTTAGTAATTGAACACAGTTTGGGGGTTAATTATATAAAAATTGATATTAAAGAATACTACCAGATTGATTGAGTTTTACAGTTTGCATTTCGTTTTCAAATTACATGAGTTGAAAGGCAATGGTAAGAAACAATAAAAATCCATTCAAAGCTGCTAAAGCAAATTAAGGTTTACTAGTCCTTTGAAAGACAAATGAGTCAAATGCTGTAATGTAGGGAAAGCAGTAAAAATGATTCTGAAATTAACTGTAAAATTAAAATATCAACTGTTCTAAGACAGTACGTGTTGACCACATTTGTGGAGGTGACCTGGCTTTCCCTGTGTGTCTGACTAGTGCAGGTAGAGCAAACCAGGAGCACAGGCTATTCTTTGAAAATATAAATTATGATGATTTGACTGGAGAATGGGAAAAAGTGCATTCAATTCATTGTCTCCCGTTATTCCCTATTTATCTTTAAATTTTCAGCTAAAGACTTCTGCTCCCTGAAAAATGGACTAAATGCCCTTTTCCCTATTTCTCCCACTAAGTAGAGCTAAAAACTCTGGATGTTACATATAAACCAAAGAAGACTCTGAAAAGTAGAGACAAGAAAGCAGACTAGCTAGGGATCTGGGAACCAAAGGAACAACGCGGTGATGAGTTCTCTGGGTCTTCTTTATGCCTCATGTATTCCAGACTGGGAGCAGAGAAATGACAGAAAACACCAGTGGGTGCAGACCTAAAGCCCCAGCAAAAGCCTGATCTGTCTTGCCAAAGGAGCAGAAAGAGATAGCCTAGTAGGACAGAATTTTTTAGACAGTGACTGCTCTATAACAGCGAACACCACAGAAAAAAACCCCTCATCCCCTCCAGCAAAGGCCAAGTGGAGAGCCTAAACTTTTGCCCTTCCCTGGTTGTCCAACACACCCCCAAGCTACCCTCCTGAGATTAGCAGGACAAGATGAGCAGAAAGTAGAATAAGATGAAAAACACACTAAACAAAATGGAGTTAGCTTTACTAGAAACAGAAAAAAATAAGGCTTAAGACTACAAAGAATCAAATCAATGACACAGAGGCTAAACTTGAGAAATGTTCCCAGACATCTAAGTGACTACATAAAGAGAGAAAATATGAATTAGAATCTAAAGAGTTATAAAGAAGTGAGTAAATGGATCGGAAACAATAAGCAAGTTATAACAGAAAAAAAGATCTAATAAGAGAACCAAGACTAGGCAGAAATTAGGAACAGAGGTTAGTACCTAGACATAGCCTGGTAAAACCTTAAATTTCTTGACTGACACAGGAACTTGGCAAGCAATTGGTGCAAACATGTATGCACGTACACACACATACACATTTGTTTTTGTAAATAATGAAAATTAGACTGGCATCTGCAAAAATAAGTATCAGAAGACAATTGGGGAAGTTTCTATAGAACTTTTAGAGAAAAGTCAATGTTCCAGTAATTTTAAAATCAATTAAATTGTTGTTCATGTGCAATGATAACCAGAAGACATTCTCAGATACCAAAAGCCACAGAAAATATATCATCCAGGTATAATACCTGAAAGGCTATTAAGAGATGCTCTTCTCACTTAAAAAAATGAATCAATGGTAAACTGTGTCAGATAGGGATAAGAAATGAGAATCAAAATCAGTGAAAACAATAGCAATGAGTGGAGAAAAGAAAAGTAATCAGGAAAGGGTTTATATTGTCAGCATGGTTAAAAATAGAATTTAAAAATCAGATAAAGGAAATATTTTTTAATGATGGTACTTTTGACTCCAGATTAAATTAGCCAGGACTAGTAAAAAGGAAAAGAGTTTTAGAGTAGAATGCGAAAACACTAAGTCCCTTGTCTCACTAAAACAAAAAGTCATCACTCATTATTTTAATTTTGCTGATAAGATAAATATAGGTTTAGCTTTAAGGCAAGTAGTATATTTTAAAACAAGATGTTTACTTAGCAAATCACTGAAGTATACAGCAGAATACAGAATGCCCCCCGACCCTCAACTTCATCCCCAGCTTCTTCTTTGACTATCTGGCACTGAGCCCTTTTTGTTCTAACAACCTCGGCATCTACCAGGGCTGTTGGCAGTGTCATTCTTTCCTCATCAAAAGATCTTCTTCCTGGTCTTCAGCTGCTGATTGCACTCTTTCTGAGCATCCTGTAGACTGGCCCCACAGATGAATTTGGACCTACCTGAGGCCAGTTATCACATGGGGACTGAGATTAAGTGCCAAATAACAGAGCCAGGATGACAAAATACCTAAGGAAATAAACTGTCTCCGAACCAAAAAGAGATGAACAGAAATACAATTATTTGAAGATATTTTAACATAGTGCTATCAGTCTGGGACAGGGCAACTTGGCTAAAATAAATAAGATCTTAGAGAATCAAAACAAAAATTAATAGCTTAGAATTCCTATGGATTGAGAATCGTATCACCCAAAGACAATATAACTTTTCTCAGGATCCTCTGGAATAATACATTGTCAAGAGTATTTTTTTAATTCTGGGAAAAAGTGCAATGAATGGGTATCAGCCTTATTACAAATGAAAATATTTCTATCCTAGTTAAAACAATAGCGTTCTGCTGTAAAAATAGACAGGTTAATGGAACAGAAAGAGAGCCTCCAAATAGAGTGTACTATGTGTAATAAATTAATATAGCATAAAGGTTTTATAAGTCAGTGGGGAAGAAAAGTCTTACCAATGACAGTTTTTAAATAATTGGTTGGCAACTTAGGAAGGATCAGTTTTGACTTTCACTTTACACCATATACCAGTGCTTTTTAATTTACTTCTCAAAAACTAAGTACCCTGTCAAACATAGGACCAGCGATGAAAGCAGGAAAGAGAGATGGGACTTAGTGAATCGACCCCCGCGCCCTCCCCCCCAACCATCCAACACCAATTCACCTAACCATTCCATTTTCTCATTTTTATCAGTTAAATTTCCATGTAAGATTTTGTTTGAAGAAAGAGTTTTTCACCAAAAAAAGAAAACAAAAAGTTTGAAAATTTGCCATACACCAAACTACATTTAGAGGAATAAAATGTTATTGAGAATAACACTGAAAATGAATAACACTGAAAAACACTGAAAATCCAAGGGAACACATAATTCACTATAGTAAATATCTAAAATGAGTAGAATTTTCCAAATGGAGAAGCAATAGAATAAAAACATAGGAGAAACTGAGAGATGACTAGATAAAAATAAACTTTCTTTACATCAACATGAACCAAAGTAAAAAGATGGTAAGGAAATATTTGTATCATATGTGAATCTTAATGTGTTAACTCCTTAATTTTAAAAAGCTTTTAAATAAATGAATTAAAAATAGAAAGATCTCAAGTTCAGAAAAAAGCAAATTAGTTGGACAGCAATGTCCAAAAGGGAAAACCCTGATAAATATCACAACCGTAAAGAGACTGTGGGTGAGAAATAGCAACCAATTTTTGCAAAATGGAAGGTGGGAAGAGGAATGTTGACTGGTGACAGAGTGAGGAGAAAGCAGGGGGCCTGACTGATCTGCCCTCCTGAGCCCCACAGCTGGACTCTGAAATATCAGGGAGTGAGACTTGGAGCCGGAAAGAAAGGGCTCATCGGCAACACGTACACAAAATTCAGTCACTGCCGTCTCTCTCCACCCTGTCTCGTTCTCTCCCGCATACACATGCACATGCACACACATGCAGAATCCCCAGAAGTCAAGCATTTATTGCCCAAGTTAAAAAAAAAAAAAAAGGAAACAAGATCAGAGTTGCCTTTTCCAGAGAAAACGAACCACTTCTCTGGGGGAGAATTTAAGAGTGTGATAAAGCTACCCCATAGCAAAGCTTTCTTTCCTTGCTTTAGGGTCTCCCAGCTTGATGGCTGGCTCCAACCCTACTCACCCTAAAGCAAAGCGTGTCAGTGGTTAAACT
Organism: Eubalaena glacialis; assembly: GCF_028564815.1. Taxonomy (NCBI): domain Eukaryota; kingdom Metazoa; phylum Chordata; class Mammalia; order Artiodactyla; family Balaenidae; genus Eubalaena; species Eubalaena glacialis. The sequence goes on along the minus strand of NC_083729.1, from coordinate 49,959,288 downwards.
CTGCTCCTGGACAAAAAGCACATAGTTATTTATTTTTATTGTCGCATTCTTAAATATAAACATGTAAAAAAGGATTACTTGGCATTGAGGGAAGCCTGTAACATGAAGGAGAATGATCACGAAATAAGAACAGAAATGACCATCAAAGAAAGACAGAATTCAGACTGAAGAAAATAAAGAAAAATAATCTCTGATAATACCTCACGAATATTTCATGCAATACTGTATCCATAAAGTATGAACAGGATGCTATTAAAAGAGGGTCAATCAGAGAACAAGAAAAACTCATGGAAATACAAATAGGATTGCTGAACAAAGAACTACCACTAGTAAACAAATATAGGGGAAAATGAACAGCATCACAACATGCAAATTATGCAAATGGACACAAAAATGCCCTGCTTTGTTTCATTATTAAATTAACAAATGCAAAAGAAACTTTTAATATAAAAATACTCAATGCTGGGGAGGATGTAGTAAAACTCTGCTGTGGTATTATATAATTGTAAAACTGAAAATAATTTGGCAACATGTATATAGAAAGAGACATGAAAACTAACTTTTCACCTGGTAATTTTGTTTTGTTTCCATCTGAAAGATGTAAGGAAATTGAAACAAAATATAGAAACAACGAGGTGCCCAAATAGATTATCACAATGGTATTTAGAAGAGGAAAATACTCCCCAGCGAGCCCTCGTTATTCTGCAGGTACTTCTGAAAGATCCACCAAGGAGCATTAAGGATGTTTAAACTCTCACCCAACACTACCCTCACAGAGTCTACCCTTAGAAATGAATTGTTTTGGCTTTTTTTCTTCTCACAATTACCGGTTAATAAAAGTTGTTGCTAGAAGAAATAATGCCTGGGATAGGTTTTGAAAGATGAATAAGAGCTAACAGAGCCAAAAAAAAAAAAAAAAAAAAAAAAAAGAATAACAGTTCAGGCCACAGAGAAAGCATGAACAAGTAGGCAGAACATAAAATAATATGAAGTGCATGAAAAACTATAAGCGGCTTGGAGTTCCTAATGCTTAAAACATTAAGCTGGGTGTGGTTAGAGATGAGACCAGGGAAATAGGGGAGTGCCAGGTCAAGGAGAGCCTTATAATATACGAGACTAAGAAGTTTTGACATTAGGTAATGAAGAGCCATGAAAGGATTTAAGCAGAGGAGTGACAACTGCAGATTGTGTTTTGATACATCACCATTGCTACCTGAAAGGAAAAACTCTATTTCCTCTCTTTACACTCAATACTTCCCAGTACCAAATGTGTGAGGGTTTTTCCCACACCAAGCAATTTGACTCTCCAGTGGAAACTGATCAGGTATCCTACAACTTAACTTAATTCTGACACTATCTACCTGGAGATAGCATCAGATTCCACAGACTAAGGGCTCAGTCCCACCAGACTGCCCTCCCGCAACTTCAGACACCAATTGTAAGTCCAGGTTGTCACTTGTGCTTCTGACAGACTGGCTATGAATTGGGGGTTCCCATGTCCCCTCCTCAGGTCCAATAATTTGTAAGTATGACTCACAGAAGTCAGGAAAACAGTTTACTTACTAGATCACCAGTTTATTATAAAAAGATATAATTTAGGAACAGTAAGAAGGAGGAGAAGCGTAGTGCAAGGTATGAAGAAAGGGGCATGGAGCTTCCTTGCCCTCCAGGTGTGCCACCCTCCTAGCACCTCCATGTGTTCACCAATCCAGAAACTCTCCAAACCCCTTTTAGTAAGGGTCTTTTACGGAAGCTTTATTATATAGGCACAATTGATTAAATAATTGACCATTGGTGATTAACTCAACTTCCAGCCCCTCTCCCCTCCCTGGAGGTGGGGAGGTGAGGCTAAAAGTTCCAACCCTCTAATCGCATTGTTGGTTCCCTTGGCAACAAGACGCCCATTCTCAGGGACTTTCCAATAGTCACCTCATTAACACAAACTCAGGTATGGTAGAAAGGGGTTTGTTATGAATGGCAATAGACTCTCTTTGCACTTATCACTTAGGAAATTCCAATGGTTTTAGGAGCTCTACCTAATATATATTTCTTATTATAAGTATATATAATATACTTATATATTTATAATTCTTATTATAAGTCACTGTATTACACTAGAAATATGGTAGAAATAAATGGGGAGTAGAGGGCATGATGGGAGATGATGGGTTCAGTTTAGGATATGTTACATATATGGTTATTATCAGACATCTAAAGGGATATGTCTGTCTAGTAGGCAGTTGGATATATAAATACAAAGGGGAAGGGAGAGGGCAGGGCTGAAGACACATTTTTTTGAAGTCATTAGCATTATAAATGGGAGCTAGAACAATGAAAATGATGAGATTGTGTAAGAGAGTGTGTAAAAGAAAAAAGAAGTAACGGTGAGTAAAAACTGGAACTCTGTGGGGCACAATATAAAAGAAGCAGACAAGGAGAAAGAATCTACCAGGAAATGAAAAATGAGTGGACAGAGGTGGGAGAGGAGAGTGAAACAACATTGGAGTAGAGAGCTGCAAGAAAATGTCAGTAGTGTTCAATGGAACAGGGGGACTTATTAGGATAGGAAGCAAAACATGATCATTGGACTCGGTTACCTAAAAGTTGTTGGGAATATTTTTCCCCAAAACTAATCTCTGCAGAACCTAATTGCAAGAAGTTTGAGTGTTGAAGAGTTATGGGAAGCAAGAGTCACCTCTTCTTCAGAGGCAGCTGACTGGGCAAAAAAGGAGAGTGGGAGAGGAGAGAAGGGACGAGTATAGGGAATGTATGTGGGGGGCAGTGGCTATTGTTATTGCTTTGTTCATTTAAGACTGCAAGACCCATGAACATATCTCTAGGATAAGAAGAACAGGCCAGAGAAAATAAAGCATGAAAATAACAAAAAAGAGTGTAGTCTTGAAAGAGACAGCAAGCACTGAAATCGAAAGCACAGAAAGAGGGGGCCTGAAACAGGAAGATGTAGACCTTAATTGAGACTTGAGAAAAGCAAGTACGTATGAATGTAGGTATAGATAAACTAGTGTGTGTGGAAGGGGGTGGGGGGTGGAGGTGGAGAGAACAGGGAATAAGTTGAGGTCTCAAACTTCATAGACTTAATTTTTTTGTGAAGTGGGAGGCAAGCTCAGCTGGGTAAGGAAACTGAAGAATATGGTAAGGTTGAAGCATCACTGAGTTCAAATGGGAAAACGAGCTGACAGGGTATAAGGACTGTGGAATGGCATTGAGGCCCCAAGATTGGAAACCACAAATGTGTAGCAGTGCCAATCTGTATGGTCTTGAGGTTTTTCTCTAGCTATTCTCAGCATCCCAAGTGTAGCAGAGCAAGTGGTCTGTTAGCTTGGCTGAGGTAAGATGTTGCTGAGTGAATGTGCTAGAACAGTGGTTGAAGAGCTTGGAGAGAATCAAGTTCAGATGATGAACCGTGTAGTCTAGGCTCTGTGTATAAATTAGGCCAGATGGGGGGCTAATAGATTAGGGAGAAATTGATCAGTCAAGGGATTTTTATCAAATCAAAGAGCAGGTATATATAGTAAGAGTGGGCCTTTATCTAAAGTGGGTTTGCATTACTATCATTATAAGAAAATAACAGTTTGCAGAGGTTTTTTTTTTTAAGTCCATCATCAGTTATAAGTATATAAGTACCTTATATTAATATAGCATGCAGAGATTAAAACATACCATTTTCAGGCTATAGTAAATAGATAAACTAGTATTAATTAGAGAATAACAATTTATAATTTAGAGGAACAACTCTCTGATGTTCATCGAGTATGTACCACTTTATTATTTACCCCAGACCAAAAAAAAAATTCTTTTCAACAAATTTATTTTCATATTCAGACATCTCCATTTAGGTGTTAGAGTTACTGTGAGTATCAAAGTAAATATGAGTAATTTTCAGCCTCCACCAACAAGGACTTTTGGTTCACCTTGGGTTGTGTGTTTTTGGTTTTAACTAAATGAATAGCTGAGAAAATTATAAGAATTAATTAAAAGGGATATGTTAGAACATTTAAAGTTAACACGTTAATGGCATCATTTCTGGTAGGGAGCAGTCTAAATTGACTTTGGTGAATTTTTCATTTACATGGAATATTTTCAGACTTTTTATACTGAACAGAGAATATCTAAAGGCAGTTTATTCATTCATTTGTTCGTTCCTTCCTTTGTTCATTCACTCAACAAGCATGTTTTGAATATCTTATATACACTCAATATTGTGCTAAGGCCTGAGAATCAAATGTCCCTGTGTGCCCAGGGTTCATCTGGTGTTAGCACTGAAAGTCATGCATCCCAGGAAGCCCTTTAGTCCCAGGCCAATCAGGATCACCCCACTCCAGGGCAAGATGTATTTCAAAATATTCCTCAGATTCTAGAAAAAGCAGCATTATACATATGCCATAAATCATGCCAACCCCCTAATGTGGTTTGGGGAAGCACGCCCATCATCAACAAACACGGTACTATTTCTGCAGAGAACTTCCTAGGTCAGGACTTGTCCTCAAATGGATTTGCACCGAACACAAAAGGCTTTTGTTTTTCAGAGATCTTTAGATTTTATAATTGCAGATAAGTGATTATAGTTCTGCAAAGAGCAGGCTGTCCACAGGTTGATAGGGGATCACCTAGGAGCCAAAAGAGAAAGAGGAATAAGGAAAAGTTTCTCAGTTATGGTGATTCTTAAGCTGAGTTTTAAAGGAGAGTGAGCAATTAGCCAGTGAATGAGGAGGTAATAGTGTTTAAAATAACAAGAAATGTACTTGTCACTTTCTGAAATTATTAATACATTTCATAGATTAATCCTAAATTGGGTCTTCCCTGGGTTTTCTCAGAAAGCATTTAACAAGAGCTTCTGCAATGGAACAATTTACACTTGATATTTTGATATCAATTTCCAAGTAAAGTCATTACCCTCTGGCCCTCCTAGAAAAACTATTTGAATATTAAAAGGAATCCTCTGTTTAGTGATAGAATGCTGTGTGAGAAATGGTAGAAATCAATACATCTGTCATAGACAGATATGAATTAATTAGAGCATTATTAACTCAAATATCAAAATCTATCATTACTACAACTTAACTGAATCTAAAGCTATTTGGATTACAAAAACCTTTTTGCCCTGAAAGTATGTTTTAGGGGAAAAAATGCTTATCTATCATTTTGTGCACTAACATTAGCATTTGCTTGTTCAAATCTAATAAAGCCTTCTCTATGAATGCATCATTAATAAAATCTTCAAAATGGCTTCTATCAACATTTTCTTTTTGATTTTTCATGATTTAATTAGGAACATCTTTAAAAAGACTGGCTTTCCTATGGTAGTATCACATCTGCATTTTCAGCAATATGCTGTTTAATCACAATGGGTTATAAAGTGGAACTCCCAGTACTTATTGTATTATCTAGTAGAACCCACACATTTCGTACTTTTAGTGCCCCTGAGTCATCATCTTATATTTGTTCATCAACATTTTAACTGCCCCTCTTAAAAAAATGTAATTTGATAGTTAATTTTCTAAACTTGTTATTCTTTTATTTCTTTTCAAAGTAATGACATTTCATATGCCTTTGATATGCTTCATCCTGCACCTGAACCCTGTTTCCTAACAAATCAAGTTATTTCTTTCTTTTTACCTTATATTATTTTTGTAATTTTTGTTTAGAGACTTGATAAACCTAAATCCTTCTAAGGTTTCATGATCATCAGTAAAAATGAATTAGCTATTTTATCACATCATTGGATAGTTTTAGAATATACATAAACACTATGGTGGTAGTATTGAAATTGGTAGCGTGAAATTAAAGGTCTAAGAAAACATTTACATATATATAAATGTATATAGAGAGAAACATACATATATGTAAAGAATATGTTGGTTACTTTGACAGCAAAAAAAAAATTTCAAAGGAAAGATTTCTTTTTCTAATAAAGAATAATTCTCATATTTTTTAATACTCAAAGAATGATTTAAAAATATGGATTAAGTGCTGGTTTGAGACTTTTTCACTCAGTATTGCTTGTCTGGAACAGAATCAAACAAGTATAAAATGGGTCACAAACCTGCTGATGAAGAACTAGTTGTTTCCCACCAACCCCACCCACCTTGCCCTTTCCTCTCCTCTCTCCCTCTCTCTGCTTCTCTTAAATTTCAGAGAAAAAGAGGGAGCAAGTTATTCAGACAAGCTCCCTTGAAAGCAGGACCCTATTCTTAGCACTTCCCCCGCCTCCTCCTAACACAGCCCCCTTATCATCGCCAGTGCTACTCAGAGCAATAGCTTAGACCATGGATTCTGGAGTCCAGCTGCCTTAATTTCAGTCCCAGTCCTGTCTTTCTAGATATGTGACTTTGGACAAGTTGCTGGACCTTCCTTTATTTTGAAATATAGTATTACTGCTAGTAGTATTTCACTTCCAGGGTTGTATGAATTAAATACTACCATTAAAGCATTTAGAACTATTTCTAATACACAGCAAGAATTTAATCGTTATGAGTTGTTAACCGTTGTTATTGTTTCTCTGTTTCGTTTTGCTGGAAAGGTAAATTCCTTTTCTTTTTTAAAAATGTACTTAATCGACTCAAGCTGCTCTCCTTCAAGAAGTGTATTCATTAGTTTATTCTTTTCTTCAGCAAGTATTTTTTGAGTACTTGCCATGTTCCAGGAACTGTACTAGATTCTGGAGTCTGAAGAGTAGGCAAGAAACACAAGGTCCTATTTTACAGACTTGAGAGGCAAGAAGGGGCTTCCCAATTAAACAAACAATTACAACATAGTGCTATTAAGTGTTACAATAGGAGTAGGGGGGTGGGGTATGGAGTCAGAGGATGTATATCCAACCCCGGCTGGGAAAGTATCTGGTGGGGAGCTGCAGCTGGTGACAGAAATATCACCTTATTGGAGAATACCATGCCTTGCCACTCTCTAACTACTCAAGCATCCCCTCCTCATCTTAGCAGGTGTCTGCAGATTCACAAATTGGGTTTATTTGACCCCAAAGAAGGACAGAGCCTCGGGGATCTATATAGTTCGAAAGCACTCCAGTTGACTTTCATACAAGAGTCTGAAGACGTTTTGCAGCAAGTCTCAGGAAAAATGGGCAAGACAAGAAATGATGGAATAAAATCTCAGTGCTGCTGCAGCATACCCAAACTTTAAACAAATTGGTACATCATTCCAATAGTGCATTAAAGAAGAAGGTCTTTCAGGTGTGATGCATTTCAAAGAGGTTTATCATAGACAGGACAATTAATCAATGTCATCACCTTCTGTTCAGTGGTACTCATACACCATGCCAGAAAGACCCAGGTATCCTATTGTAAAAGACTTGCAGGTAAGAGAACTCTGTAGCATTCCATGATAACATTTTCTAATTATTATAATGAGTGTTTATTTGGGGTGTCTAATTACTAGGATAATTACTTTTATATTCCCCACCACTGTATATGTGTTACCCTAGTTTGAGTGTATAACATGTGCTGAGCACTCTAGGCTCTGAGGTACGGGGAGCAAAATGAAATTATCCACAATGGTTTTAAAAGTCAATTGTTACTTTTTATCTGTGGCAGAATAATAATAATTGTCACCACTTAAGTAGTGCCTTTCATCCTCATACCTCCAGGCACTCCAGCGTTGTTACTTCACATTATTTGAATGAATTCCTTTTGGAAGGCAGGGCAAACTGAGAGACACATAATACATGGTTAGCTATGCTAATTTTGTTTTCTTTAACAAGTGCAAAATAAATAGCCTGCTAAAGAGGCAGATAATATCTTGACGATAAACCCTTTCTAAAGTAGGTTATTCTAAACAGATGTGCTTTTTCTATATCAATGTCATTTTTGAAAAATTTATTCACACAGACATAAATCCTTGACATGATTAACTAATACTGATTTTTTTTTTTGGCTTGTATTTTATTCAGAAAAACAGAAACAAGCAACTTGCTTGCATACAAAAAAATGGTTTTAATGAACAGTGAAACTACAGATTTTAAAGCTTTGCTGCCTCCTAAATTTTATGAGTAAATTTTGTGGAAAACTGTAAATAGAGCATAATTATTTTAAAAATAGAAGCCTTTGTTATTAGTCATCTAACTGTCATAGGTATACAAAGCAGCCTGCTGTATAGACAAAGGACTAGAAAAAAGTTACCTGCAGAGAGTTTTTGCTATTGAAAGAATAAATACTAAAGCAATGGGGTGAACTTTTGGTTCACAGATGCAAATACTGAATGCTAAACCTGGCTGAGGGAAAATCACTTTAGCCTGATAACCAGATTACTTAGAACAAAAATAGAGAAAATTAAGAACTGAAGAGCAGAAAATTAAGGTGGAATGCAATTTAAAGAGTGAGTAGATGATGTAGGCTTTCATTTTCTTCCCCCCCAGTGTCCAGCTAATTAAAATTACAATCAAAATGAAAGAGTCTAAACTTGTAAATATCTTTAGCTAATGATTTTGTCTTTTTAATCATCTTCACATTCAAAGTCTTCTTTTATTCATTTAGGTCTTTACAGTAAAATAAAATTGTTTTTCCCCTGTAAAAATCCTCCTTTTAATTTTCCTTATCTGCTTCTCTTTATATTATATATTCTTCAGTTCTTTTTTCTCTGCCTCTCTTTATGCCATATTCGTTCAGCTTTTTCTTTTACTTTGAACATACCTTACAGAAGGCAAAGTTGTATAGGTATAGAGGTTATATTATTTGATTTTAGAATTTAACTGCTGATCCAAATACAACTCTTTGAGGCTGCCTCATACACAAAGGAATAATTACTTGTTACATAATATATACCTTATAAAATTACTCTTTCAGTGGATTCAATTTATTTTACCAGAGATATTTCTTTTTTTTATTTTTTTAAGAGGAGGCAGAGGGATCAAAGCAGAACCAGCATCTTTTTTTTAAAATTAATTAATTAATTTTTGGCTGTGTTGGGTCTTCGTTTCTGCGCGAGGCCCTTCTCTAGTTGCAGCAAGTGGGGGCCACTCTTCATCGCGGTGCGCGGGCCTCTCACTATCGTGGCCTCTCCTGTTGTAGAGCACAGGCTCCAGACGCGCAGGCTCAGTAGTTGTGGCTCACGGGCCTAGTTGCTCCGCGGCATGTGGGATCTTCTCAGGCCAGGGCTCGAACCCGTGTCCCCTGCATTAGCAGGCAGATTCTCAACCACTGCACCACCAGGGAAGCCCCAGAAATATTTCTTCATTGCCTTTACCACCAGGAATATTCTTTATATTGCCAAGCAAAATCACAGCTAAAGATACTGCCAATCTATGGAAATTTTGCTTTGTATCTGTGTTTACAAATATATTATGCTTCAAACTCTCCTGGAATAAATGTTTGGGGACCCAGGAAATGGAAAAGCACCCAAGGAGCATGAAGCCCATAATGGTGGAGCTCTTTATTTAAGTAATCAGATTTAATGCACATTAATCAGGCACCACCATCCATACGCATTGTTGGAGGACTTGTTCCTAAAGCTAGAGGTCAGATGTGGGCTTTACATTAGCATCCCATCCCTCTCTTGATCAGGTTCTGCTCTAGCTGCTTAGGTGGCTATTTCATTTTCTGGATTGCTACCCTGTGTGTATAAGTTAAACTACTAAAAGTGTGGGCAGCAGCATTCCCGTATCCTGGGAGCTTGTTGAAAATACAGAATCTTAGGCAGCAAAGCAGATATACTGAATCAGAATCTTCATCTTAGCAAGAACCCTGGCTTATTTACGTGCACATTAAAGTTGAGAAGTACTCTTTGAGGCAGTCGCCTCTAAGAACTCTAAGGCTATGACTGCTCCTTCTTTGCCCCTCTGCACTCCTTCAAGCCCCACCCATGAGTGGTGGACATATAATGTCTAAGGTAGGAAAGGAAGGGATTGGCTTTCATGCCTTGTCAGCATAGGATCTAGCCTAGGATGTCACTGCCCATGACCAGGCTTCATTCCTGATAAGCCGGCTAGAATGCCAGCTAGGTGGTGGTGATGGTAGGTCAACTAAGAGCCAATTTGTCACTATCAGTGCCTGCCTCCTAGATAAGAGACCAGAGTGAGCCGGTCACACACAAGACCAAACACAAGGGCAATGAGGATATACACTTGGGGGTTTGGGATAGTGTACTTCTGCTTTCTACAGCCCAGGATGAGTGTTCCCAGCACTGCCAGGCATCACTGTGTTTTGCTGATAAAGAGAGGAATCTAGTACTATCTCCTCAGAACTCTCCTTCATTCATCCATTCCATAAACGTGGAGGCTGATGTTAACTGGTTTTCATCCCACCTCTCTGATAACTTAGTTTCAATATCTCTTGATGGCCCTTTTTCCTCTATCCAACCTTGAAATGTTTGAGCTCCTCAAGGCAACCTCTTCTTATCTCACTCGATGTAATGTCTAGACTTCCATTCTCTGACCATTCCAATGGCTTCAATTACCATCAATGTGCAGATTACTCCCATCTATATCTCTAGCTCAGATCTTTCCTCCATGCTTTAAACCCATATATCTCGTGCCCATTTTGCCTATCACTTGGATGTCTCACAGGTATCTTAATCTCAGTATATTCAACACTGAACCTACAATTCTTCATCACTAGTCAGTTCTTTATCTGTCCATGAGCCTAGTAAAAACTCAACTATGCTTCCAGTTAAGCCCATCTTACCTCATAGCCAATTAATCAGCAAGCCTTATTGATTCTCTTTTCTGTCTTTAGAATCCTTCCATTCTTCCCATCTCCATCACCACCACTCTGGTCCAAGCATCATCATAGCTTACCCACGTTACTTCAATAGCCTCTCAACTGATCTTTCCCTATCTACACTAATATATGAAAAGCATGATTTAAAAGATAGCCCTAGGAAATCTCACTTCAGATTATCACTACAGACAGTCAATGGCCTAGTTAGAAGTTAGCAAAAGCAGTTATATAACAGCCTCTTAAGTGATCCCTGCCTTCACCCTTCTGTTATCAACAGCACTACAGCCACAAAAATTTTAAATGCCAAGTAATGTTACATTTCTCAGGGTAATTTCTTCCCTAAAAACCAGGTTCTAATTATGTCTAATCATGTCAGACTCCTGCTTGAAATCCCACAAACTCTTCCTATTACCTTTATGATAAAATATAAAATTCCTTACATTGACGTTAAGGCATTCTAAGAACTGTCTCCTGCCTCATACATGAGAGTCATTTTAGTCCTCTCCACACTCCTATTCTTTTTACTACAGTTTCTTGAAAGTACCATGCACCTTCCTACCTCAGACTGGCACCTCTGTACATATTGGCCTCTTCTCTTTTGCCTAATAAACTCCTATCCATCCTTCAGATCTCAGATTAATCATTTCCTATGAGACTTTATAGCTTATACCTCAAACTAGGTCAGTTCTAGGCTGTATGCTTTCTTATCAACTTCTACTTCTCCTGTGTAATAGATATCATAATTGTATTATGCTATATCTGCCCCTCCAACTAGATGTATGTATGACTGTGTTGGTTCTTGTTCACTATTTTAGCTCTAGCAGTGCCTTATACAAGTGGGTTCTCAATAAATATTTCTGAGCAAAGAAATAAAGTATGGAAGGAATGAATGAGTATGCCAGGTGCTAGGGATGCAGAAGAATCTAACAGGATGAGATTCCTTTGACCTATGTCAACCCACTAATCACCAAGGTTGATTTGACTGATGTGGCCTAATGTCATTCTTCTCCTCTACTGCTCTATGTGAACTCTACTTAAAGCTATGGGCGTCACTGGATTCTGGCATCTGGCATAAATAGAAGTGCATGTGGCCAGGACCTGTTTGTAAGTCCATGCAATGGCAGACTCTGAGGTGGTGGACAAGTAATATGGTTAGTTAGTACTTTATCAGGTTAGTACATTAGGCCCAGTTGCCAGTATTCGCTTAGAATACTTCATGACTAACTATATCTGACTGATAAATGCCTTTTGCTCCAACTCATCACCCATGACTCAAGAAAGGTAAGGCTAGGAAATGTCCTAAGCCTACAAGAGATGAAGTGATAAAGTCCTTAGCAGTGGTTACCTTCATCCAGCATTCTTCCCCATGAGTGAGGACCTGGGTTCAGTTAGTAACCATTAGGCCTACCTGATCCACCAAACTAACTTAGGTCTTTAAATTCATATTTGTCTGGATCTGGAGGTTCATCTTATAGTTAGAACAATTTCCACTTCAGCTGCAGTTTGGGGCAGTGTGGGGATAGAGCTGACTTTCTCCTATCCCCACAGGGCCATAGGTCCTGCTCAGAATGGGTGCTTGTATAATTCATTCTGTTCATATATTCCTCAAATATGTTCAAGGTCTCAATATATTATAATTTATAGGAAAATGTGATATTCATTTTTATCATTTGTATTTCACTTGTAAATGTATATCATTTATAAAGTATGACATTTGTATCAGATCATTTTCAGATTTCAATCTATATAGCTTATTTATTCATTAGCTTATTTCATTAGTAACTCTATGACTCTAACATGACTGAAAACTGATAAAATTAAGGCAAAATTTGTATATGTAATAGTTCATTCAACATATAGTTATTTGAGTTTCTATTATGTTCAAGGGACTAATCTAAGTGTTGTAGATATGACAGAAAATAAAACAGAAAAAATATCCTGTGTCTTGGAGTCTATATACACTCCTGAGCGGGAGAGACAGACAATAAGGAAAATAAACAAGTTAAATTTACAGTTTTTAGAAGATAATAAGTCTAAGGGAAAAAATAAATCAGGCTAAGGGATATAGGATGTTGTGGTGGTAGGCTACAATTTTAAATAGAGTTGACCAAGAAGTCTTACTGAAAAGATGACATTTGGGCAAAGACTTGAAGATGGGGAGAGGGAGAGAAGCCCATGTGGGAAATAAACATTCCAGGAAGCAGGAATACCAGTACAAAACTCTGAGACAGGAGGATACCTGGTTGTTCAAGGAACAGCAAGTTTAATGTGGCTGGAGCAGTGAGCAAGGAGAATAGTAGGGGATGGGATCAGAGATGAAAAGGAGGTGGCAGGGGAGATCCTATAGGGCTTTGTAAACCATGATGAGGACTTTGCCTTTTACTTGATTGAAATGGGAAGATATTGGAGGGATTTGAGCCTTACAGTGACATGATAGGATTTCCATTTAAAAAGAATCTTAAAGGTTTCTGTGTTGGCAGTAGAGGGCCAAGGGTGGAAGCAGGGATCCGTTAGGGGATTAGTTAGAGAACTATTTGTACTAACTTCCTAACTAGGCTATTATATGTCTCCAGTGATAATTCTAAATGAGCTGTGTTAAAGTTATGAATTTTAAGTCTCAGTTTTCATACAGTAATGGACCTGGCGGAGATGCATTAAAAATAAATTATACAGGCTCAACATAACTACTCTTTCCTTTCTAAAAGTGGTAGAGTTTCCTTGTGGAACCTGAGAAATGTTAAGGGCAGTTTCTTTGGCAGAGAAAAATAGGACACTGCTGGATAACAAAGGACTTAGTCGTATTTTCCAGAGTGCAGAAAAGCTATCTGCACTTTTTAAAAATATATATGTATATATTTATTTTTTTATTTTTTGGCTGGGCTGGGTCTTAGCTGCAGCACGCGGGATCTTTCGTTGTGCGGGCTTCTCTCTAGTTGTGGCACGTGGGCTCCAGAGTGCGTGGACTCAGTAGTTGCGGCATGTGGGCTCTGTAATTGTGGCACACAGGCTCTCTAGTTGTGGCACGCGGGCTTAGTTGCCTGGCAGCATGTGGGATCTTAGTCCCCCGACCAGGGATGGAACCGGCATCCCCTGCATTGCAAGATGGATTCTTAACCACTGGACCACCAGGGAAGTCCCTGCCCTTTTTCTCACCATGTGCTTCAGATAATCTGGAAACCTGTGATATTCATTCATTAATTCATTGCACAGTTATTTCCTTAATTCCTAAAATTGCACCACATAGTTAATGCATAATCAGTTGATTTAGGGCATAGAAAGAAATATACATGTTCCTAGCTTTAAGGGACTTACTTATAATGTATTTTCATGAGATATGATTATAATGGAATAAGTATAATTTTTATATAGAGAATCAAACTTACTACCTAACTTATGATAACATACTATGTATTTATGATCTGATATAGTCTTGTTCCCTAAATTTTATATTTAAATGTTACTACAATCAGATTGTTTCAAGAAATAATCTCACCAGATTTTATGCCTAATTAATCATTATATGTGGCAACAGAAATTGACCTTCACTGTAGATATAGATTGTTCTTGCAAAATAAAAGACACAGCAGTTAAAGAGTTTCTGTTGCTAGCAGGTGAGATTAGAAATGCTCTTTGGGATATTTTCTTAAAGGTAAAACAAAAAATAAACAGGGTCTATATTAACAACCTAAAGTAGCAACCTGAACCAATTTATCCTGAATCTCTAGACTTAAAACTTAAGTCCCCAAATAACTTAAAATAGCTTAAATTTGATATAAAAGTCAATTTTAATAGAAGCCAAATAATGAAAATTTCTAAGCTTTTCTCGGTGGTCTATGGTTAAAGTGATTTGTTAATCTCATTTTTAGAATTTGTTATGATAAAAAATTTCATAATAAGCACCAAACTATATCACAAAAATCAATGCATGTGCCACATATATATGTATATATACAAATACATATTTTATGTGTGCATATACATATACACATGGAAGATCATAGCTTAACCTGGGTATCATGATTCCTCCCCTGGTGTTTTGTCTCATTCATCTATAGACTCAAAAAACAAAGGGATCAGAAGAATTGTCTGTCTTGTCCAATCTTCCCCTTAATGGAGAGTTCCCTCTATATAACCCATCACAAATGAATAATCCATCCACAATCTATAAGTGGCCATTTAAATTATATTAAATAAAAAAATTTTTAACTATTATGCTAAATCAGACTTACATGATCTTACTTGGAGCAGGTTAAAATGGACCGGTTTCCTGAATGCCAGATCATTTTCAGATTCATGTGTTGCCAGTGAACAAGTCTTTTAAAATGTGAGGCTCAGAATCTTTGACACATCCCATAAGATATATAAGCCTAAAGCAAATAGCGTGTTATTTTGAGGGTTGTTTTAAAAAACAGAGTTTATCAAACCCTGCCAGAATCTTTTATGAATGGAGTAAACAAAGTGTTTTTTCTAGGGGAAATATTTTCTGGGACATTATAAAGCAGTGTTTGTCAAAATGAAATCTATCTATTTGAACTCAAGGGTTCAGTTTGTAAGAGGACCCCATAAAAAAAACTAGTAGTAAATTAACTAACATTGTTGGTATTAAAAGAATAAAATAAATTATGGTGCAAGAACTATCTCATCAGCACCATAGATTAATTTACATTCTCCACTTTAGTGATAATTTCAACCTTTTTCCATATAATTTTCAATTATGGATGAAATTTTCTCTAAAAAATGATTACTGTTACTCCTTCTGTAGTATAATCTTAATTGTATATTTTTCATGCTGAATTCCAAGTTAGAGTAAAGCATTCTAAAGGTGTATTTTATTGGTTCCAATGCTTCTGGGTTTTAAAGTTCACTGTTTTTGCCTCCTGGCAAAAAATGCCTTTGCAGTATGATTTAGTTTATGTTTTCATAAGACAGAAATACAAAATCAAAATTCAAACTTTTACTTTTCATCGCCAGTAAAAATATAAAATTTAGAATTAGATTAGTAAAATCTTGGATTTAAGGATTCAGAACCTATCTATATGAGTGAAATCAAAATAAACATATTTAACTCTTTTAAAATCTCTTTAAATCAATGAGTTCACTGGTAAACCCACCATGTCAGAGTACAGAAGAAAAGACAGAGTACTTGCTAGCAATTTTTTAGTTTGGGTAGGGAAACAGAACAAATGCACATGAAATAAGTGAAAATACTTTCAGAGAAACATCAACAAGTACATATTACTATAATGCAGGGTCTTCAAATAGCACAAAGTTGAGATGTAGATTAAGAGATTAAAATTAAGGTGTAATTAGGGTGATTCAAAAGACACTTTTCAGAGATAAGTTTTGAACAAGGATTTGAAAAAGTTGTAATATATGAATGGGCAGGTGGAGGCAAGGATTTCCAGTGAGAAGAATAGGGCACAGACATGGAAAGGAGCAATTATAAGATGGGCCAAGAAAATCCTAATGGTCAGAGCCAAGGTGGATTGCAAGAATGGATCACTTTAGACCCAGGCACTCCTTTAATCTTTTAATCCCCTTTCTTTCAGTCCATCACTTACCACTTCTCTGTCTACTCAGGATAGACTCCCTGGTATATCATGGCAACCATCTGTGGCCAGAACACTCAATGCCTTAGATCCTGTTTTTTTCTATTACCCCCCAGGGAATGGTTAGTCTCAGAAATCAGGGGAACAAGCTTTGTAGTCAGGGCTGTGCAGTGGCTGCTAGTGAATTGAACACGGGTGGTCAAATCTAATTATCTTTCTAATGTGACTCACGGTCCTGTTCTCACACTGCTTCCTCTTTCGTCTTTTCATCATAATCTTAAAAACTTTCTTGTCAAACTGTTACCTCGGTAAAAAAAAATTTTGGAAAAGTTACCAGTGTTGGAAAGCAGAGAATTTTCTCAGGAAGAGCAGCAGCTCCTTTACTCCCTATCCAACACCCACTACAAGCTGTACTTCTAGTTATAGCCACTGGTAAATCCCCAAATTTGGATCAATTTAGCTTTTCTGTTCTTAAATCCAGGATGTTGAAGAAAAACTCATACCTGCTCATGTTGCAGCTATAGATCCATCATCTCTGGCTTAATCTGGGCTTTCAGAGCCATTTGGCAAAAATTCTACTTCTCCTGTCTTTTTTTTTTTAATTTTTATTTTTGGCTGCGTTGGATCTTTGTTGCTGCGCGTGGGCTTTTTTCTAGTTGTGGCGAGCAGGGGCTGCTCTTCGTTGTGGTGCATGGGCTTCTCATTGGGTGACTTCTCTTGTTGCAGAGCACGGGCTCTAGGCGCACGGGCTTCAGTAGTTGCGGTGTGCGGGCTCGGTAGTTGTGGCTCGTGGGCTCTGGAGCGCAGGCTCAGTAGTTGTGGCACAAGGGCTTAGTTGCTACGCGGCATGTGGGATCTTCCTGGACCAGGGCTTGAACCCGTGTCCCCTGCATTGGCAGGCAGATTCTTAACCACTGTGCCACCAGGGAAGCCCTTCTCCTGTCTTTTGCGATGTCCTTTTCCATTTTCCATCTCTCCCTTCTCACTGCCCTCCTCAGATCTCCTGCCCCAACAACACATTGTTGATGAAATCACACATCAACTACTGAGCAAGAAGATTACCCTGTTCACTTGATTGTTAAGGATCTTCTTCTTCATTGTGGGCCTTCTGCTGAGTATTTGCTTGAGGCACAAACATTTCCAGGCTCTGGGACTCTTTGAAGAGATCCATCCCATGCATATACCCATTCCTTCAACTTGCTTTTGATCAATCCTTTGATCTTGTTCCTTCCAAATCCTAGAAAATTCATTCTGTTAGCCCCTGCCCAGGATCAATATATATCTCTACCTCAGGCCAGATCTTCTTCCATGAAAAGAGTCTAACATGGAAACACAAGTTCTGCCTATTAAGCGATTTCTATTCTTCATCGTCCTAAGAGCCAACAGTCTTCTTCCATCTGGTATAGGAATATTATATGGAGCCATTCTTAAACCAAGATGCTCCAATACCTACACTACTTAAATTAGGGTGTAAAACCGACTTTTACATCATCAGTCAATTGCTTATAGGAAACTCCCTCTAGACTATAGATGTGAGTTGAAACAAGTGTGGCAGTTTGCAGAAGGCATAGGAATGTAGGACCTGTTCAGTTATTAAATTACTGGGCACCACAAACTTTATGGCTGGGTTGACTGAATATCACACAGTTCATTACTGGAAGCTTGAGCCAGATGGAATCCCATAGGCAGCCACCTCCAGAGCTAAATTTAAGTCAAGAACTTTTCTGCAAAATGTAGTTATGGAAGAGGGCATGACCTTTGTCCAAACTTGAGAATCTTTCTCTCTGTATCTTTTTCCTAGAGTTAGCAAGTCCATTCAGTATCTCAGTCTGCTAGAGGAAGTTCAAGGACCATGAGAACTTCCAGGTCATGAGGACCAATTGACAGTTACTTGCACTGAAACCCTGGACCAGGCACTAAGCTTTCTTTCACTATGGACCCCAATTACGGATGGATAAAATTTAGATCATCTTGTTAATGGTCAGAGTAAGACGTAAAAAATGCTGCATCTAAAATTTAGATACTCATTTTGAAAGGAGTAGCCTGGAATGCCACAGATCCTCAAACACCCAGGCCCTTTACTGTCACATCAGAGCTCTTTATTCTTACTCAATTTCACATTCACATATATGACTTACAAAAGCATCTGGGAGCATTTCTACTTTCTGATCTTCATGCCCTATCAGCATGATGTTTTATGCATATTGGATCAAAATGGGACCTTGATCAAGGACCCAGCAAACTAGACTGTAGCACAGAGCCAGAAAGCTTGTGTATCCCTGAGGCAGGACAATAAAGATTTATTGGTGTTTATGTCAATGAAGACAAACTTCTGATGGTGCCTATCAACCAAAATACATAAAAAATATTTTGACAAGATCAGTAACTGCACCATAAATGCTAACAGATACATTCATTTATTCTAGTAAGGAGAAAAAAACTGCCATGGCAGCCACAACTGGAGCCTCTACTGATTTTGTTTCCAATAATCCACTGTCATTCTCCAAGACCTATGAGACTGCAAAAGCCACACCAGCCTATTAATCACCAAATCTACACCTTTCAGGAAGCAACCTTCAGGGCTGTAGTGCTCCTGTTCATTCCTTATTTTGGCAGGGAAAGAGAGCGCCAAATGGCCCTTCCTAAAATAATAGTCCTGACTTTATAGGGGCAAGTAAGAAACTGTGTGGGATCTGCCAGTTTCCTAAAATATCCCTTCCCACAATTCACTCAGGATCTGAGAAAATGACCCCAGGATAGTTCTGGGAGTCCCACTCAGCCAAGCATGAAATAAACTCAGGTCAGAATTCAATTTATCACCTGGGCTTCATAATGATCCCCAACTCTAACCAGCTGACTACAGTGGAATTACAAGTCCCTAAGAATCAGTGATAACTTTGAGCCAATATCTAATATTTCCCAAGTTTAAGTGTTTCCCTTTCCTTAATGTACAAGTATTCAGGTTAACAACCGCCAGCCCCACTAGGAAAGACAAGGCAGAAGGTTGACAGTATGCCTGTGTAGTGTCACAGCAGGATCGTTCCTCACAGGTACTAGCCTCTCTTTCATTGAGTGATGCTGGGTCTGTGAACCCAAAATTCTCCAGCACTTTGGCTCCAGTGAGACCTCTGTTCACCAGACCTAGAATAGCTTTGGTCAAATAAATCAAGACACACCTTAATTGCTGTCTGTCTGTTTCATTCCTGGGGACCCCATGATTAATTAGCCACAGCCAGAGATTTCTGCTACTGAGGCCATTCCCTGATCCCTGAGTGTAGCATCTGGCTATTAAAACAATACCCACGGACTTCCCTGGTGGCACAGTGGTTAAGAATCTGACTGCCAGTGCAAGGGACACGGGTTCGAGCCCTGGTCCAGGAAGATCCCACATGCTGCGGAGCAACTAAGCCCGTGCGCCACAGCTACTGAGCCTGCGCTCTAGAGCCCGCAAGCCACAACTACTGAGCCCGTGTGCCACAACTACTGAAGCCCATGCGCCTAGAGCCCGTGCTCCGCAACAAGAGAAGCCACCGCAATGAGAAGCCCGCTCGCTGCAACGAAGAGTAGCCCCTGCTCGCCACAACTAGAGAAAACTTGCGCGCAGCAACGAAGACCCAACGCAGCCAAAAATAAATAAATAGATAAATAAATAAATAAATAAATTTATAAAAAAATATAATAAAACAATACCCACTTTGCTTCAGACTGTTAACAGTCATCACCTGGGCCAGGCCTCAGCTGGCTTCTCACATCCCCCCTGAGATCAGGAATACCATTTTTATTGTAGCTCCTTCCACAGTATTCCCAGCCCAGAAAAAAAAAAAAAAAAGAGCCAGCAAAGCACCTTTAAACATTTGGGTATTTCCTTTATCACTGTATTTTTATTGGCAAGGGAGAGGAGTCTTCAGGACCCTGTCAGGATATAGGGGTGAGACACAAGATCCATTTAATCTACTTTCTTATTTCCCAAAGTCTTTAAATTCTTTCCTCTATGTTGTACCCAGGACTTTCCAGTCTTTTATTTTACCAAAAGAGACTAACAGTGGGTTCCTATTCGCTTTAGCAAACCCAGAAAAACTGTTAAAACTACAGTTAACTGCTTGAGTTACCACACTGAATGCAGCATGTCTTATGAATAAACTCATCATAATGAATACAGTTCATTCGTGTTCAGAAAAAAAAAAACACCTTAGATTTCCAATAGTGGCTACACATTAAAATAAAATAATATGAAGATTTTTTTTAAATGTGATGCTTATCACCTGCCCCTCTCCCCATTCTGCAACATTTAAATTAGAATCTCTGGGGTTAGACCAAGCATCTGTGTCATCTCAAAATTTCCCAAGTGATTTTGATCCACAGTGAGATTCAAGGACCACTGCTAGGTTCCTAATACCACTTATATGCTAACGATGTACATTTATAAATCCTTCTAAGACCTGTCATCTAAGCTTCAGCCCACCCAAAACAATATTTCTCTCTTTGACTCTTTCTCCAATTGTTGAAGAATCTGGAGGCTTACACAATATAAAGGGGATTATCAAATATTAGAGCTTACCATATGCCAGGAGCTGTGCAAAAGTCAAAGTAAACAAATCAACCCTGGTCTCCACCTTCTTTGTGTAGACATTTGATTGCCTCTTATGGGGTTTCTTAATCTCAGCACTATTGATATTATGAGCTGAATCATTCTTTGTTGTGGGTGACTGTCTTGTGCATGGTAAGGTATTTAGGAGCATTCTTAGCCTCTACCCACTCGATTCCAGTAGTATCCTACACCCTCTCCCATGAGACGAGCAAAAATGTCTCCAGGTATTGCCAAATCTCACCTGTGGGTCAAAATTGCTCTTGGTTGAGAACTATTGGTTTATGGTCATTTCTACATAAAAGTCTCACAAGAACTTACATTTTTAGCATGTTATATACTAAATATACTAATTTTCTCTTTATCGTTCCTAGACTTGGTTATTTGTACCATTATCAAGACTTCACCAGTCCAGAAATCTCTTTTCCAGGGCCATTACAATTGGTTCATTCAAATCATTATTCAAACAAAGTTTCAAATTGCTCTTAAGTGTTAGTTTCTAAGTCTCTTTTTAAAACGGAACCATCCTTTCCCCTCTTGCCTTTTTTCCCCCATGCCTTTGACTGGGTGAACAAATTGGTTGGTTCAGTTGTCCTGTGGTATACTTGACATTCTGGATTTGCCTGATTGTTTCCTTCTGATCTCATTCAGCTTGTTCCTCTATCTCTGTTTTACCAGTAAACTAGAAGTTACATCCAAAAGCTTGATTAGATTTGTATCCAACACTTTCAGTGCTGTACTTCATATTGTAGCACCTCAGTCAACACATAATGTATGGATTATGGCTTTTAGCTAAAGAGGTATCAGGTGGTGATGGCCTGATTCCACCATTATCGAGTTGATTTTTTTTTGCATCATGTGAATATCTACTTAATTATAACTTTTCACATAATGGTTTAAGCATCTATTGATCTTATAACCTCAGTCAATTATTTATTTAAGAGTTATAAATGGTCATTTTTTGGAGGTCCATTTTTGATACAACAATTCGTGATGACAAACATCTAAAGTGGATATGTCATGTGGTAGGTGTGCAAGTCTGAAGGCTGGGGTGAGAAAGATAAATTTAGAAGTCATCAGTATATGGAAAGACATTTAATATCCACAGGCTAGATGGAATCACTAAAGGAAGAGAGTAGATGGAGAAGAGGGTCCAGTAGTGAGCAATGAGTCACCCCAACTATTACAATTGGATGAAGAGAAGGAGCTAAAAGAGAGCTGAGAGGGAGGATCTACTTCTTTAATATCAATTCTCATAACTTTTCCCTCAGCACCTTCCCTGGACTATGGTAATTAACTCCTACATGATCTCACTGCCTCTAGCTTTGCTTCTTCTAATTCATGTTCCACAGAGCTCTCTGATAAATTTTTCTAAAAGTTAAATCTATCAGATTAGTTTCCAGATTAAAATCCTTTAATAGCTCTACTTTGTCTTTAGGATAAAGTCCAAATGTATACTGAGATTCTTTCTGACATTTTTCTTTCCTACCTGCTCAGCCTTATATCTTACCAATCCCCATCCCTTACCTGTAAGCACCTCATGGCAGTTCCCCAAACATTCTAAGCTCTTTAATGTTTCTGTAACTTTTATTCAGCTTCTTTGTGGGATAATTTATTTCACTCGGTGAACACCTAACTCATAGTTTAGGACTGAGCTAAAGGTAAATCACTTATTAAACCTTTCCTGACCCGTGAGGTAGAATTGACATCAGTTATTCTGCCCCCACTGTAGTGTGTGTGTGTGTGTGTGTGTGTGTGTGTCTCAAAATGTGACCTTAATTCACTACTCCACAAACTGAGCACAAATATGATCACATTTTATTTCCAGTTAATTACATAAAGTAGACCTTAAATGCCATACTAGGGGTAAAAAAGCATTTCC
This sequence comes from Eubalaena glacialis, assembly GCF_028564815.1. Lineage (NCBI taxonomy): Eukaryota > Metazoa > Chordata > Mammalia > Artiodactyla > Balaenidae > Eubalaena > Eubalaena glacialis. The sequence continues at coordinate 49,936,584 of NC_083729.1, read as the reverse complement.
CTCTTTGATCGCTCCCTCAAATTTTCCAAGGTTCTACAGGTTTACATAACCTAAAAAGAATAATCAGAAGGATATTCACTGTGTGACCGTCATTAGAGCTGTTCAAAAAAATCCTGTTCTTCTAAACATGTAGTGCAGCACTCCACAACTTTTTGGCACCAGGGACCGGTTTCGTGGAAGACAATTTTTCCACTGACCAGTGGGGGGCATTGGGAGGGAGAATGGTTCAGGCGGTAACGCGAGCGATGGGGAGCGGAGGATGAAGCTGGCTCACTCGCCCGCTGTTCACCTCCTGCTGTGCAGCCCGGTTCCTAACAGACTGCTGCAGGCCTGCAGCCTGGAGGTTGGGGACCCCTGATGTAGTATACTGGCATATACTTTTCTGTTCTCTTGAAGAAAGAAGTGTCCATCTTATTTGCTTTAGCCAATGAAATGTGAAATGACACATTTCACTCCTTGTAGGAGCCTTTAAGGTCTGTTATTTGTCCTTACCTTCCCTCTGCTGCAGTGACTGTGCAAGCATGTGTTGAAATGGTGTTCATCAGCCTGGGTCCCTGGTGTGATAAGCATTTCAACCTGTGACGGCATGTAACATGAATAAGAAATAAACTTTTTTTGTATTCAGCTACTGAGATTTTGGGATTATTTGCTCCAGGGAATAATATAGCCATTCAGGCGGACATATACACTAAGCAGGGAGAGTGGAGAGTCTGATAATTCTAGTAAGTAAGACTGGCAACCAAGCCTAGATGCTGAAGAGTCTTACTACACATTCCTATAGAAGAGAGTTTTTCACCTTTGGCATATTTGACATTTTGGTCTGGAAAAATCTTTGTTGAAGAGGGCATCCTATGTATTGTGAGATGTTTAATAACATCCCTGGCTTCCACCTACTAGGTGCCAGCGGTACCTGCCACCCCAAGTTGTAACAACCAAAATGTCTCCAAGCATTGCCAAATATGCCCTGGGGGTCAACATTGTTCCCCATGGAAAACCACTGCTTTAGACAATGTACATCTGCTTTTGATGCAACTTTTTACTCAGGCTGCTGTAGCTTTGAGAGAGAAATGTCACTTGGTCAGAGCTGAATTCTGCTAGTGTGTCTTTGATGGGTTCCCAAAGTCACAATTTTTAAGTCTTGGCTCTTACAAGACCACAAGACTCAAAACACCTCCCTGTGACAACCCCAGAAACACAGCTGGTTCAGATGTCTGCTTCCTGTGATCTTGGATCTACTATCCTTGGACATCAATACCATCAGGGATGGGGTAGCTATCACCTTTTGATCCTGAAAAAATATATCAGTATAATTTATATATGCCCTTTCTGGGACAATGGATGTACCAAGCTCTGTTTGGCCCAGCTGACATGATGGGACTCCAGAGAATCTACACACTTCCCTTTGGGAAGGGAACTTCAGTGCATCAGAATAACTTGTCCTCTATGGAAATCTCTGTCACTAGGAAAGCGAGAGAAAAAAAGCAATACAAATTTAATTTTTGGTGGAACATCCTAATGACAATAATTATTTTTAACATTATTATTACTAATAATTGCTAACATCTATTGAGAACTATGTACTAAGCCACGTTACTCAAATCTCATTAATCCTCACAACAATTGTAAAGGTAGATATTTTTTATTCCATATTTTCTAGCTAAGGAAATAGAAACACAGAGGTGTTATGTAACTTGCCCAAAGTTTACTGTACACTGGCAACTTTTAAAGTCTGGACTTAAATTCATTCTGTTTGATTGACTCTTAAAGATGCCCTGCTCTTAACTACTTACATTGAAAATGTAATCAAGTGAGAGTTCCATTTCTAGAAAACAGGCAGGAAGACCCACTGGAGACCATTCCCCAGTGAAACAATCACAGCTGGTGAAAATTATAAAAAAATAAAAGCATTTAATGTCTCTGGGAATTGTCCTAAGGGAATACATTAAAGGAAGAAAGAGTTATTCAGAAAAATCTACTTGAGCCATGATTTGCTTGCTCTCTCTGTCCCAGCTTCCTAGCTCAGCATGATGGAATCTCTAGTTTGGACAGGTGTTACCAAGAAGATGGGGCTCCTTTTCCCCTCAGCTCACAGTCAAGGGATACGATATTTCACTGGGAGGGGCAGGCTACCAGCATTTCTTACTCCCGCCAGCTCTGAGCCGCAGAGGCTAAATTCTGGCAAGTGTAGCTGAGAAGTCACAAGCTCCCTTCTTCCATCCAGCCCCCACTCGTAGGGTGGAGGTTGTACCTTAGGCTCAGCATGGCCCAGGATATTGGCCCCTGATCACCTTCACCCCAGCTTGCTTGTGGTGTGGAGGTCCCATGCTGGGAACCAGAAAATGAAAAAAAAGATATACAAATGACCAATAAGCACATGAAAAGATGCTCAATATCATTAGCCACAGGGGAAATGCAAATATACCACAATGAGATAGCACTTCACACCCACTAAGAGGACTATAGTGGATAGGAATATAATAACAAGTGTTGGGGAGAATGTGGAGAAGTTGGAACCCTTATACACTGCTGGTGAGAATGTAAAATGGTGCATTTTAGAAAATAGGCTGGTAGTTCTTTAAAAGGTTAAATATCTCTAGAATTGCCATATGACTCAGCAATTCCACTTGGGTATATGCCTGAGAGAAATGAGAACATATATCTACATAAAATCTTATACATGTATGTTCATAGCAGCACTATGCTTATTGGTCAGAAATGGAAACAACCCAAGTGCCTATCAACTGATGATTGGGTAAATAAACAAAATGTAGCATATCCATACCATGGAATAATATTCAGCTCTAATTGAAGTACTCATGGATGCTACAGCATGGATAAACCTTGAAAAATTAGGTTAAGTGAAAGAAGCCGGCTACAAAAGACCACATATTGTATGATTCCATTTGTATGAAATGTCCAGAATAGGTAAATAGATAGAGACAGAAAGTGGGTTAGTGGTTTCCCAGGACTAGAGTTGGGAGTGGGAGAAATGAGTAGTAACTGCTAATAGGTATGGAATTGCACAATTCAAATTGGTGAGTTATATGTGAATTGTATCTCAATGAAGCTGTTATATAATCAAGTATTACAGCGTCTTCCTATACTAGATAGTGAATCCTTAAGAGGAGGAGCCATGTCTCATTCATCTATCTTCTTTATTTTTCAGAGAGGCCTAGTGCAGAGGTGAAGAGTATGGATTTTGGAATTAGGACAGCCTGAGTTTTGTAGCCTTGGGGAAATTATTTTAGCTCCCTAAGCATCAGTTTCCTCAGCTGCATAATGGAAATGATAGAACTAACATCACAGAGTTTTCACAGGAGTTCATTGAGATAATGCATGAGAAGCATTTACTGCAGTGCCTGCCACATAGTGAGTTCTCAAGAAATGTATGTCTCATTTATAGCAGGTGCTTGAGAAACGTATGTCGAAAGGACAAAAGGAAAGAAGGTGATATAATGTACGTGTGGGCAATGCGGTTTGGGGATAAGAGCTTGAAAAAACCTGAATATGTTTATGGTGTTGAATTTCGTACTGCCAGGATGACTAGGAAGTTACTACATATTCTTGAGTTGGCGAATATAATAAAAACTTTTGAGAAGTTTTAGAGCAATTGTGGAGAAGAATCCTTTAGAGAAGGGGGGTTATAGGCAATGAAGCAAACTAGAAGAAAACATGAATAGTAACTTTTGTCTGGAATCAAGAAGCCATTTCTCTCCAAGTCTCAGTTTACAAAGCTATAAAAGGTGGATAGTAATCCTTGTCCTGGCCACCTCACAGAATTACTGGAAAGCCCAGTTGAGATAACAGACATGAATGGGTTTTGAAAACTATGCAAATGAAAGTAATCCCCCTTATTAAATTATTAGTTCTTTACAAGAATAGCAGCTATCCTGCACATACATTTATTCAAATATTAATTGATGATTGCCACAGGTTGGATTCCCCATGAAGCAGATGTTGAGGAGAAAATTTATTAGGAGGAAGTTTATTAGGGAGTTGTCTGGGGATCAACACTTATGGGGGATGGAAGGAAGCCGGATTGCGTAGAGGGAGAAGTAGGAATGTAATTCGGGCACAAGAAGGCCTCAGCTGATTATAGGAGGAACTCTGAAGTTGAGCTAGCCCTTCAGAGTGTCCCTCACTGTGGGGAGAGAGAAGACTTTGGACCCCTATGTTAGCAATCATTAGATGGGTCAGTTTAAAATAAGTCACTACCTTGGGCCAGTCAACTCACTTTTCAGCAGAGGGCAATTCGCAGAAAGGGCTGACAGCTGAGAGATGGCCAGCCTTCTCAACAGGCCGAGGGATGTCAGTCAGTCCTGCACGGAAATTTGGCTAGCACAGCACAGCACCCCAACAATGACAGAGTTATTGGTATTGGTATTGGTATTGGTACTGGTATTGGTTATTGGAGAGTTGGTAGTCAATGGGTACAATCTACCAAAAGATCTCCAGTTTGGATAAATCAGACCAGTGGTGTTGTTTTTGCTCTGGTTATTTAATTGAGAAAAAAAGCCACACTTTTCTTTTTGCCTCAATGGTAGATAATTCAGCTATGTCCATAATTGACAATTTCTAATAGAAAGACTTCTGGTAATCAGTACGACTGAGAAGGTAAGCAGTCAAAATATCTAAATGTAATCATTAGATCACTTTGGTTGCTAAAAGAAGAATTTCTTTTCATGGAGTAAGTTTATTAGGAAGGTTTGGGACAGAGGAATTATTGATTACATCAAGTACATATTTATATTTTACTGCCATTAACTTACTTTGATGTTAAAACATTGTACACAGTATAAACTTTAAAATCATTGGAACAGCAAAACAATGCAGATTTCAAAAATATTTTGATAATGAACCAAATACAGCAAGGCACACGGAAATTTGTTTGATTATATCATGAGAAAAATTAATTTACTTTTGACACAAAGTCTTTTTCCAGACTCTTACACAGTGAAAATATGCTGACATTTTTGTCCATTGGAATCATACATTGTAACTGCTATTTGAAAGATTTAAAAAGTTGGTTTAAGGGGCTTCCCTGGTGGCGCAGTGGTTGAGAATCTGCCTGCTAATGCAGGGGACACGGGTTCGAGCCCTGGTCTGGGAAGATCCCACATGCCGCGGAGCAACTAGGCCCGTGAGCCACAACTACTGAGCCTGCGCGTCTGGAGCCTGTGCTCCGCAACAAGAGAGGCCACGATAATGAGAGGCCCGTGCACCGCAATGAAGAGTGGCCCCCGCTTGCCGCAACTGGAGGAAGCCCTCGCGCAGAAACGAAGACCCAACACAGCCAAATAAATAAATAAATAATTAATTAATTAAAGGTGCTAATAATTAAAAAAAAAAAAAAAGTTGGTTTAAAATTTATTTTTCCCCCAAAGATTAAAAACTTAACTCTTGAAAAACTTTTCACTTTTTAATGACTTTCTTTCCTTCTGATATTTTTAAATATCCAGAATTATTGGCCTTAGAAATAAGAGAAAGAAAGGTAAGAATACATTTATGTATAATAAAATGTTATTGAAATTCAGTATGGATTTGTTACGAGTCTATAGTACCAGCTATTCTTAAAGGTATTCAATTTTATTACTCCTCAGTAAGAAGAAGCTGATAAAACGTCTGCAAACAGAAGTTCGGCAGAAAAAAAAAACTTTGATAAATAGATAAAATGAGTTATAATTGTTTATCCCAGGGTAGATGTTTCAGATTTGTTGAATGTGTTTATGTGCAGATTCTTAATCTGTATAGTATCACCTGGGCTTTATCACAGGTGTACACTGAAGAATAATAGTGGAGCCTCAGAGAAGTGGTCTTCATATTTTCAACTCAACTATCCCCCAGATTAAAATTTTTAATTGCACAGATTTCTGTTGACATCTAAAATTTTTCATTATAAGTTTAATTAGTTCCAAAGGATAAAATTTGGTATATTGTAAATATTGGACTTCCTACAATAAAGTTTTTACTTCACTCTTTTAAATGATGAAATGGAATCTAAATACCATAGCAATTTGCTACCCACTGTATTAGTTAAAATAATGCATGCTACATGCTAGTGTAACAAATGAGCCCCACAATTTCAGTGCCTTAACTATAATAAAGTTTATTTCTCTTCCATATGAAGTCAACTGGAAGACATTTCAGACACAGCTTATTTCTACCTCATGCCTCCATCATTCCTGAGGGCTTCAGAATCCTTTGATTCAAGCCAGTGGACAGGAAAGGAGAATGTTGAATCATGCATCGAAGGTTCCATTGACTACAACTCAGTCACTTGGCCACATCAAACAGCAAAAGAGGCTGGAAATGTATAGTTATAGACCCAGGAGAAAGAGGAAATGGGTTTGGTGAGCACACACAGTAGTCTCTACTGTAGTTTGCTCTTCTGATCGTCAAATATCCTTCTTCTTCTCAAACAAAAACATACCACCTCCCCCAAGTGGACAAGTCAAAGTTTCATCTGTCATTGCACTGGTCTCAAATTCCAGGATTTCTCAGTGGTACACATCCTCTCTCTTAGAATCCGGATTTAGATTCCTCTGGTCTCTGTCACCACCCCTTCCCACCTCAACACACACACACACACACACACACACACACGCACACACACAATACAATGGTGGAGCCCAGACACAATAAATATAATAAGTTTACCCATTTGGGAAACGGAGTAGAAAATAAGATCAGTTAGTGTGTTCGTAAAGGTTAGGAAATCTTGCAGGGTAGGTACTATAAGGAGCCCTACCCTGGCAGCAGAAGACATTTCTTGATTGGGTTTTGATTCTGCTTTTCATGAAGAATTCCATTATTCTCTGTGGCCTCTGGCTCTACAGGTTCATTTTTATCCATTTTCACCTATAGTCACATCTCACATGGGTATGGCTTCATTTAGATGACCTAAGGACTATGGGTTTTAGCTCAATATGTCCTATACAGTATATAAAGTTGTATTTGACTAAAATGAGGTTAGTTGAAATTTAATTAAATAAAGCATAGCTAAGACTATTTGGCAGAGGGGTTATCTGTGGGGCTTTATCTTTGTTGGATGAACTTGTTTGCTTATCCAATGAGACTATTCAATTTTTATATTCTTCTGAGTTTACATCTATTTTTCAGAGTCTCAGGACAGTTGAGGAAGAGAGTAAAATTTAGGTTGTGACTCCTACCAAATCATGTATACTACGGTGAGGGAAGATACTCTTTTTCAAAGAATTGAACAAATTTTAAATATAGAAAATACTTTTACACTATTACAATTTATATGAAACATACTAGTACAAAACTATAAATATATTTATATTAATGTATAAGTCTAGTGAATAATACTCTAAAGAGTCCTACAAACTTGTATGATTTCACCTTTTATCTTTGTCAGTCAGGTTTTCAAATGAAGTCCCAGCTATAAAACTTTGACTAGCCAACCTCGACATATGACACCTTTTCCTTTGTGCCTTTTTCCTTTCACGATGTCTTTTCCTTTGTACCTTTTTTAGGCTATAAAGGAAAATGAGATTAAAATGAATCTTCCTCAGATAGACTATTTGAAGATTATAACTATTTTACAGGAAACAATTTTATATACTTAAGAAGATTTTGAAATATATTTTTAAAGTCCTGCTAATTTTCTATAGTTACTTAAAATGTTTTTGTCATTTTGAAATAGCTATATATATGTATATAAAATTACCTTGAATTTTGGAATGATGCTATATAATCATTTCTGAATGATAAGCACCTACAGAAGGGAGATTATCTACATCTGGATTGATAAAGTTTATAGTGCATAATTTGAACATGAGCATCTTAAGGTTTTGGGGTATTCTTAATTCATCAAGCAAAATAATACTTATGTAAAGATGTTTTGTTACAACTCTTTGTTGCTGCTCAACATAGACTGAACACGACCTTCATCTCCTGCTGCGATAATTGGTTCATAACTTTCCATCATTTCCTGAAAGCATTTATTGTCTACCTTAAAGTATACAAAATTAACTTCCTAATTGTTGACAAAACAGTAAAAACATCCAATTTCACTATTCCACTCTAGATTTCACAAACACATTCTTATTAGGGAGATAACTGACAATATGAATAAGATTTTCAAAGTAAGTTTATTTCAGGTTTATTATTCAGATAATCCAAACTTAATTGTGTGTAGTTTTTGTTTTTGAACCCCAAATTTCTTACAAATCCCTTTTAGAATTGCAAAGGACCTTAGAGATCATTAAGTGACTTATACAAAGTCAAGCATTTGAACTGAAGTTTCTTGACTCTCTTTTCATTATACTGCGTTCCCTCCAACTCAATAGATGATTTTAAATCTGACAGCATTTACTTTTATAAAAATCTTTGTTAATGCCTTCTTTTTAAAAATTTGTGGTACTGTTAAGTAACTGGCTTTACAAAGAAAAATAAAGAATCCTTTACCTTTAAAATATTAACTAATTATGCAGGTTTCTTCTCTTTCTCTTGACATTGATTTGCTCTTTTCATATACTGGTATTTCATATACACATTTTATACACCAATATTTTATACACACATACATACGTATCTCTGTAATTTTAATGGCTTTTAGACATTTTATCATGTTATATAACTTGACTATTTCCAGCTTACTGGACATTAGGTCATCTCTTGGTTCTATAAACTTTTTAAAATTACTTTTTGGGATATACTCCCATAAGTGGTACTTTCTCAAAAGAAAATAATTTTTATGGTTCCTGCTATGTATAAGTAGATTGCTTTTTAGAAACATTTTACGAATTACACATAACTAACAGCAATGGATGATTATATCTGTTTCCCCATAGACCTGCTAACATTGATGTTATATAATTAAGATTAAGTTGCTTTTTAGATTTCACACATAAATCATATGGTATTTGTCATTCTCTAACTTATTTCACTTAGAATAATACCCTCAAGGTCCTTCCATGTTGTTACAAATGGCAAGATTTCATTATTTTTTATGACTGAATAATATTCCATTGTGTATATATACCACATCTTCTTTATCGGTTCATCTATCAATGGACACTTAAGTTGCTTCCATATCTTAACTATTATAAACAATAGTGAACATAGTGATGCATGTGTCTTTTCAAATTGGTGTTTTGGGTTTTGTGTGTGTGTGTGGGGGGGGGAATACCTAGTAGTGGAACTGCTAAATTGTATGGTAGTTATATTTTTAATTTTAAAAATTCTGTTTTTAAATTTAAAAATTTTTTAATTTAAAAATTCTGTTTCTCCATTCTGTTTTCCATAGTGGCTATGCCAATTTACTTTCCAACTAAGAGTGCACCAGGGTACTCTTTTCTCCACATCCTCATCAACAATTGTTATTTGCTGTCCTTTTTATAATAGCCATTCTGACAGGTGTGAGGTGATACCTCATTGTAATTTTGATATGCATTTCCCTGATTATTAGCGATATTGAGGATTATTTCATGGTCTGTTGGCCATCTGTTTGTTTTCTTTGGGAAAATGTCAGTTCAGGTCCTCTGCCCATTTTTTAATTGGGTTGTTTGCTTTTTTGATGTTGAGTTGTATGAGTTCTTTGTATATTTTGGATGTTAAGCCCTTATTGGTTGTATTGTTTGCAAATACCTTCTCCCATTCACTAGGTGGCCTAATAATTTTGTTGATAGTTTTCTTCACTGTGCGAAAGCTTTTTAGTTTGATGTAGTCCCATTTGTTTATTTTTGCTTTTGTTTCCCTTGCCTGAGGAGACATATCAAAAAAATGTTGCTAAGACCAGTGTCAAAGAGTTTGTATTTCCCTCTAGGAGTTTTATAGCTTCAGGTCTCACATTTAAGTCTTTAATCCATTTTGAATTTATTTCTGTGCATGGTGTGAGAGAGTAGTACAGTTTGATACTTTTTCATGTAGCTGTCTAGTTTTCCCAACACCATTTATTGAAGAGGCTGTCTTTTCCCCACTACATTTTCTTGTGTCCTTTGTCATGGATTAATTGACCATATGTGTGTGAGTTTATTTCAGGCTGTTCCATTGATCTATGTGTCTGTTTTGTGCCAGCACTATACTGTTTTGATTACTGTAGCTCTGTAGTATAGTTTCAAATCAGGGAGCATTATACCTCCAGATTTGTTCTTCTTTCTCAAGATTGTTTTGGCTATTCAGCGTCTTTTATGTTTCCATACAAATTTTAAAATTATTTGCTCTAGTTCTGTGAAAAATGCCATTGGTATATTTGATAGGGATTGCATTGAATCTATAGATTGCAACAATCCCAGAGGTCTCTTAAACTACACTCATTTTTTAAAATTCTTTTTTTCTTTTTTCTGTTCAGCTGGGGTGATTTCCACCGCTCTATCTTCTAGTTCACTGACTGATCGATTCCTTTGTATCATTTAATCTACTGTTGAGTCCTTCTAGTGTATTTTTAAATTTCAGCTGCTATATTCTTCAGCTGTTTAGTTCCTCTTTACATTTTCTAACTTTTTGTTTAATCTTCTCACTGTGTTCATCCATTCTTCTCCCCAGTTCATTGAGCATCTTTATAATCATTCCCTTGAACTTATTGGGTAGGTTGCTTATCTCCACTTCACTTAGTTCTTCTTCTGAGGTTTTGTCTTGTTTCTTTGTTTAAAACATATTCCTATCTCTCCTCATTTTACCCAATTTTCTCTTGCTCTTGGAGAAATGGACTTATGTCAGAGAGGTTTTATGGGGCCCAAAAGCTCACTCCCTTCTGTTTACCAGAGCTATATGGTCCAGGGGTGGACCCCTCTGTGGTGGTGGGGATGACTACCGTGGGCACAATGGTAAGCAGGGCCGGCCTTAGGCCTGCCTGGCTGCCAGTGCCTGCCTTGTGTGGTAGCTGCTGGCCCACTGGTGGTCAGGGCTGGGTCTCTACACTGCTGACTGCTTGGCCCAGGGGGTGTGAGGACTGGTGCTGGCCCACTGGTGGATGCATAAGCTCCTGCACTAACAGGCTAGAGGGAGGACTCCAAGATGGTGCTTGCCAACACCAGCATCCTTGTGGTAGAACACGTTCCCCAAAATGGCTGCCACCAGCATCATTGTCCCCAGAGCAAGTCCCAGTTGCCTCTTGCATCTCTGAGAGGCTCTCCAAGGTTAGCAAGTGGGTCTGACCAGGATTCTTTCAAATTACTGTCTCTGTGTGGGAACTTAGAGCATGTGAGATTTTGTGTGCACCCTTTAAGAGCAGAGTCTCTGTTTCCTACACACCTCTGGCACTTTAATATGCATCCCCTGCTGGCTTTCAATGCCAGACGTTCTGGGGTTTCATCTTCCCAGTGCAGGACCCCTGGGCTGGGGAGCTCAATGTGGGGCTTGGACCCCTTGTTCCTTGCAGAGAACCTCTGCAATTGTGATTATCTTCCCATTTGTCGTTGATATCTACCCAGGAGTGTGTGTACTGACACATGGATATATCCCTCCTACTTGTCTCATTGTGGTTCCTTCTTTACATCTTTAGTTGTGGAAAATCTTTTCTGCCAGTCTTCACGTTGTTGTCATAAATAATTGCTCTGTAAATAGTTGTAACTTTTGTGTGCACATGGGAGGATATGAGCTCAGGGTCTTTCTACTCCACCATCTTTGCCATCAACCTAGAGGACTCTTAAATGGCTGCTCCTACTCCATTCTTCCTTAATGCTGGCATTTCCCAACATTCTTCCCATATTTTTTCAGTACTCTCAAGCAACCTCTCCCTTATGATTCTCATTAATGTTAATGCCTGGCATCCTATTTTCTTCCATACTTATGGGAACTGGGAGAAGAAACACCTGGGACAAAGCTGAAAATTTAGGCAATAAAATAGTGATAGATGCTAATTGGAATGGTATGAGTATGTAAAAATTTAAGGCTAATAATCTCCTTTAAAATTTTTTTTAACATAACAGATAAGGTGAAAGTCTCCTCAGGCCATTACCCCCATTCCTTGTCTCCTATCTTCCTCCCCAAAAGTAACTACTGCTAGTAATATACTGTGAGTTTATTTCTTTATTTAAACATAAATTGTATATTAGTAAACATACCATTCTGGAACTTGTGTTTTTCATTCATGAAAATGTTTTGAGGGCTTCCCTGGTGGCGCAGTGGTTAAGAATCTGCCTGCTAATTCAGGGGACACGGGTTCGAGCCCTGGTCTGGGAAGATCCCACATGCCGTGGAGCAACTAGGCCCGTGAGCCACAACTACTGAGCCTGCGCATCTGGAGCCTGTGCTCCGCAACAAGAGAGGCCGCGATAGTGAGAGGCCAACGCACCGCAATGAAGAGTGGCCCCCGCTTGCCGCAACTAGAGGAAGCCCTCCCACAGAAACGAAGACCCAACACAGCCAAAAAAATAATGAAATAAATAAATAATAATTAAAAAAAAAACCAATCAAATGATAAAAGACTTTAAGGGCACAGTGAATACCTGTAGGGGAACACAGAGGAGAAATCAGACTGAAAAAAAAAAATGTTTTGAGATTTTTCCATGTTAGAATGTATAGTTCTCCCTTAAGAAATAGCATTTAAATACTACTAATTTTTGCAGCAGAATATATAAAATAAGTCATGCCTAGGATGCCTTGAAGAGCTTGAACTTTTGTGAGGGTCTGTGTGAAGTCTGTCAGAGTAATTCCAAAATTAAAACAATGCTGATGGTGGTAATAGTTCATTGGCTTTCTGAGTTTTAAACATATTGAGTATTCTCTGTGAATTTGAGAGTGGCTGTCTTAGAATGGGCTACATGTAAACAGTGGTCCCAGCATACCACATATGAGTTGATGATAGTGAGATCCAGCACTCAGTCTTGAACACCTGAGGAGAATGATTGACTCATTGAATTAAGAAGACCTTATATGATATCTCTCCTTGCTCTTTGATGGTTGATCTCCTTATTACAGACTTTATCAATGTGGAATGCTCAATTACAAATTCAACTACCATGAATCAGTAGTTGAATTTGAATATCATTTCCTTAGGGACCAAGATGATATCTAGCAATAAATTTTGTGAAAATTTCTAAATCTATAAGTTAGTTATGAGGATTCAGAGGCAAGAAACCAACTGTTTGGCTGTTAACTACACAGTCCAGTGTATCGATGGTAGGGGGAGTGAGTGTAATGAAGATGGCTTCTCTGGACAGGGGTGCATGTCTATTCATGGAAGACTCAACTGATATTTAGGAAGTCTCCAGAAGCTTATAAGTCCAGAAAGTCCTTTTTGAATATGTGATATCAGGAAGCCAAAGACATTTAGGCTGTTAACCAAAAGTTCAGTGTAGTAAATTAGGACAGTAAGTTTTCTGGACTTCATTTCTCTAATGTATGTAATGAGGATGCTGGAATATAAAATCGCCAAGGTTGCTTTCATGGAAAAACTTTAGCTCCTGAGGAACCTATTGGGCAAAATGTTCTTAGCCTCTTTCCTCACAATATGTGAATTAGGTAGAAAATGCTATGATTATATTCAGAAGAAATATATTATTTTGGTAAATCTATTATCAAACTATCAAAATCAAATTCTTGAAACCCCACTGTTAGCATGAGTCATTAACAACTTTAGATTAACTTCTCCTGAGTTTCATGATGGGAAGTCCATCTCTGCCATGATTTAATGGAAAGATTATTGAATCTAAAGTTTAGAAGACTTGAGTTTAATCTTCATTGTACAAGTCACTAAGTCACTATCTTGAGCAACTTATTTAAGATCCCTGAATCTCAATTTAATTGCATACAAAATAGACATTATAAAAAATACATACCTAAAGAACACTGCCATCAAGACTAAATAAAATAAAATGTGGAAGCGCTTTACACATGCTGTTGTATTATAATTTAAATAAATCCCATAAAGTTTATAATGGTGCTATACAGTCTGATTATTATATTGTAAATGGAAACCAATTCAAATATCTTGTGAAAAGTTCCTTCATTCCTCTGAACTCTTGTAATACCTATTTGTAATTTGCCTATAGGACTAGTGGATATTTATTTTAGTAAATAGTTAATACCTACACTGTACCAAGAAATATACCAAGTGATTAGGGAGAGCAATAATTTTCAGCAGATAAGAAAGTTTTCCAAAAAAAGGTAGCCATTGAGAAGCTCTTTGAAGGAAGGGTAGAGGTTCCGTGGGGAATATGGTGGTGGGAAGTTTGAAATACTGGAAACAGCAAATGTCTTAACTCGCAGAAAAGTTATAAAGTCCTTGAGGGCAGTGACTATATGTCCTAATAATCTTTGTGTTGGTCCTACTGTTGTACAACCTTGACTTTATGCCCATCACAAAACACGTAGCCTGTTATCCTTAATAAATGAATTGCATAATTGAGTGGATGGTATGTCATGCCTCTGAGGATGTTCTCAAACTTTAGCCCGTGCATCATAACACCTGGAGGGTTGTTGTAACACAGATGGTTGGGCCTCACTCCCAGAATTTGGGATTCCCTTGGTCTGAGACAGAGGCGTGAAAATTTGCCTTTCTTAAAGTTCCCAGGTGATGCTAATGGTTCCAGATCACATATTGAAAACCACTGCTTTACTGTAATTTATATTTAACCAATGAGGCAACATTCTTGTTTTTCCCTAAGCATCCAGAATACTCTTACAATTCTTGTCAAACTTAAAGAATCTTCAAGAAGTCTAACCCCATTCTGAGGGCAATAAAAATGGTAGGGTGTAATCTTACTCATTTTTGCACAGCCTGCAGCCCCTTATAATGATGTTTTGCAAATACTAGGGTTCAAAAATGTAATGCACTGAGTGCTGACTGGAATCAAATAACTGTGCAGTAAATATTAAGTTCCTTATTTAACCATCCCTTAGTAAAAGGGAATGGATAATTACCATTCCTGAGTTAGAAATATGTTCAGGAAGTGTTGTTAAAGAAAAATTAACTTCGGTTCACCAAGACCATCAGCAATTCTCCCTCCTGTTTTGCCTTAGATATTTGTGAGTACAGTGCAGCAGAACTAAGTCTGGTGTTGACTTGAGTCTGGATTAACATACGTATCCAAAAGGGTTCTTGGGACAATCAAGGCTAGTATGAGCTTGTTCGGTCAGACCTGTGAACCTGAAAACAAGCTTCCCTCCTGCCTCCTGTTGGCGCCAATGCTGCCTCCCGCCAAGCCGCATCTATTCTGGCTGACCCTGAACTCAGGTGTCCCGAGTAGCCTCAGACCTTCATTTCTGCCCGCGGAAGCCTCGAAGTTTCTTCCCGCCAAAGGCGCGGGTTTCCGCCTCTCTGCGCACTAGGCGTAGGCAGGACTGCGCATGTGCGGGGCCCGGCGGCCGCTGGCCCCCGGCGTCTCCACGGACCGAGAGCCATGGCGGAGACGGGAGCGAGCTTGCTGCGCCAGTTCCCGCTGCTTCTACCCCAGAACCGGGCGAAAACCGTGTATGAAGGATTCATTTCAGCTCAGGTACTCGCCCGGGTGTTGCTCTTTCGCTCTCTTTCGCTAGGAGAGCCTCCCTCTGGCGGCGCACCCCCGGCCCTGAAGTCTGTGACCGGAGGGGTTAGGAGCTCGGGTTTGTGGGGATTGAGAGGGGCGGCCAGTAAGGACTCCTGGGAGACTAGAAGTTTGAGAACCGTGGGCCGTTGTTGGAAACCCGTTCCCGGCCGCCGCCTCCATGCCTGGGCCGGGGTCAATGCCCGGGACAGGACGCTGGGAGGCCCGCGCGCGCGCCCGGGCGGGGAGAGGACGGGGAGGAGGGCCACGCTCCCTCGTCCCCGCCCCTCGCGGAGTTTTGCCTCGCTCGTAACTCTGTGTCTGTCCCACGTTTGAACTTTTGTTTTAATTGGTCAATTTTTTGCTTGTCTTTATTCTAACATGCCCCACCCCCACGAAGGTTGGAGGCCATTCAGAGGGGAGCCTGCGCTCCCTCATTATATTCGTGTTTCCTGCAGAAAGAACGTTTTGGAGGAAAACCTGATTTTGGCTCTCTGCCAAGTCCTGGGTACCCGATCTCATCCAGTTGGCGATGTTTTGTAGGAAATCTTGACAACCGAATTAATTACCTTCGCTGATTCCAAGTGGCCTCTCTTGTGGAGTTTATTACCCATAGTAAACACGTGTAGGGCTTTGAAGTTTACAAAGCGCTTTCCAAGTACAATATCTCACTTAATCCTCAGGCCTCAGAGGCAGAAATTTTTTTTAAAAAGTCATTATTCTCGTTTTATAGTTGAGTAAATCAAGGCATGGTAAAGTGGAGAGATTAAGTTACTTGTCCATGATCGCAACGGACTCCCTTAAACTCAGGCTATCTGATTCCACTCCTGGGTTTTCCCCCTCTACACTGCATCAAGCTACCTTAGGTGAGAATTTTGAGTATAGACTTTGCTTCCTGGCCATTACATTCAACATTGTGCCCTCTCCCTGAACAGCGCACATACTTTTTGAGGATAGGGGCCATATTCTAGGAATTAACATGTGTTTTGAAGTTTCCTCAAGACACATAGTAATGTCTCAAAAATATTGAGTGAATTATTAAATTCACATGTTAAATGAAAATTTTACCTACCCCTAAGAATATTAAGTGTAGAACTAATCCTGATACACTGATTAAGGAAAGGTTAAAGACCATACACTTGGACTTCTTCATTTGTTTTCAAATTCATTGTGACTCTCACAGAAAGTAGAGGTTAAACGTCATTGTTACTTCTGGAATAAAGTTAATCCACGTTTTCCTTCCCCAGTTGGAAGTATTGATCTTGAATTACCTAGTTGAAAACTTTCACAGCATTTAGAAAAATTGAAGAGATGTTACTAAGTTCCATTTTTATCAGAACCATGTTATGTCTAATTTTAGGCATTTTAAGGAAAGTATTTTGTATTATATGTCTGTATCTGCTAAAGCCTCTTAGAAAATATGTATAGCCATCAAAATTCAGATTAGATGAAATTATTTTATCCTGGCTATAGCTACAATTCTCATTTGTACCTGCTTTAAGCAGCTTGTTGAAATCCTAACCTAAAGATTTTATTTAACATTGTTTTGTTTTGGTGGAGCTGGTTTTGTCTAAAAATGTGTCGTAT
The DNA here is from genome assembly GCF_028564815.1 of Eubalaena glacialis. Lineage (NCBI taxonomy): Eukaryota > Metazoa > Chordata > Mammalia > Artiodactyla > Balaenidae > Eubalaena > Eubalaena glacialis. The sequence continues at coordinate 49,919,566 of NC_083729.1, read as the reverse complement.
GTAATTTCAAATTTACAGAAAAATAGCAAGGATGTAGGAAGAATTTGAGTATACTCTTTAAGGGGGTTCACCATTTTACATTTGCCCCTTTTGATTTATTATTCTGAGTCTGTGTATGTGGGTGGATGTGTACACACATTATTTCCTTGAACAGTTTCAGATTAAGTTGCAGACATAGTGTTCCTTTATTCCTGAATACTTAAGTGTATATTTTGTGAGAACAAGGACATACCCATACATAACCACAATTGTCAAAATCAGGAAATTTAATCATCATATAATACCATTACCTAATCTGGAGTCCAAATTCAAATTTTGTTAATGTTGCAATTATACATTTTTTATACCCCTTCCCAGCCCCTAACCATCTGATGTAAAATCTCACATTACATTTAGTTATCGTGTCTCTTTAATCTGGAATAGTTCCTTAGTCTTTCTTTGTTTTTCATGAACTTGACATTTTTTGAGTACGTGTTGGTCATTAGGTAGAATGTCCCTCAATTTAGATTTGTCTGATGTTTCTTCATCATTAAATTCAGGTTATGCAGTTTTGACAGATATGCCACAGAAAGAATATTGTGTCCTTTTTAGGACGTGGGATGTCAGCAGGTCTCATTATTGATGATGTTATCTCTGATCACCTGTTTAAGGTGGCATCTGCCAGATTTTCCTATTGTAATTATTAAGTACTTATAGGAAGCTACTGTGAGGCATCAAACTCCCTCCTCCCCCACCCTGTTATAGCAGCCATTGACTCTTGTTTGAGTCAGTTAATTGATGTTTGCCAATGATGATTTTCTAACTGTCATTTCTTCTATATTTATTAATTGGCATTCTGTGATAAAGAGTGGCTTTCCCTTTACCATTTATTTATATCAGGCTCATGGATTTTAAAAATAATTTATCTAATGGATTATAATCCTTACTTCCCTATTTGATGTTTAAATTGTCCCAGATTTGGCCAGTGAGAGCACATTTTTATTGATATGTTTTTAACGATTTGCATTTTCCTATCATCACTGTTTTAAAAGTATCCTGTAGATACTGACATGTAGTGTTTTATCATCATTTTTTAGAGCTTTATTTTAATTTGTAGTTCCCCCGCACCTGGGAGTTATTTAATAGAAGATTAAAATTTTTGCTCATGGAAGGTCTTCTTTCATTCTAATTTTGTTATTTCTAGTTTTATTGCATCATGATTAGACGGTGATGTTTGTAAAACTTCAACTCTTTGTAACTTCATTGATCCTTTAAATTTTATTTGTTAGTGATCTGTGTGATTAAAAGTGTTTTCTCTATTATCAGGTTCTTTCTTGTCTCTTGAGTGAGCTTTGGTAGTTTGTTTCCTTCAAGGACTTTTCATTTCATCTAAGTTTTTGAATTTATTGGTTTAAAAGTTGTTTTTAATATTCTCTTATTATCCTTTTAATGGCTTTAGGATCTGTAATGATGCTCCCTATATTGGTTACCTTTTGTTGTATTCCACACCTTAGTGGCTTAAAACAGCAAACATTCATTATCTCACCTTTTTTATGGATCAGGAATTTGGATGTGACTTAGCTGGATGATCCTGGATAAGTGTTTCTCCTGAACTTGCAGTGAAGATGTTGGCCAGGATGTCTATTATCTAAAGACTTGACTAGAGCTGGAAAATTTGCTGCCAAGATTGCTCATTCACATAGTTATTGACTGCAGGCCTCAGTTTTTTACTTCTGTTGATAGAGGCCTCAGTTCCTCACCACATGGACCTCCATAGTGTTGTTTGACTGTCATTACAGCATGGCAGCTAGCTTTCCCTGAGTAAGTGATAAAACAGAGATCAAGCAGAAAGCTGCACAGTGCTTTTTCTCCCCCAGCCTCTAAAGTTACACATTTACTTCTGTTTTATGCCATTTATTAGAAGCAAGTCTCAAATCCAGTCCATATTCAAAAGGAGATGAGGCACCAACACTTAAAGGTAGAAGTATCAAAGAAATTATGAATATATTTTATAGATATCTCCTATGCCCATTCCTGGTGTTGGTATTTTGTGTCTTTTTTTTTTTCCTGATGCATCTGGATAGAGACCTATAAGTTTATTGATCTCTTCAGAGAACCTACTTTGATTTCATTGATTTTTCTCTATTATTTTTCTGTTTCTGTTTCATTGATTCCTGATCTTAAATTTCCTAATTTGTTTGGGTGGAAGATTAGGTCATTGATAATGAGACCTTTTTCTTTTATAATGCAGATGTTCAGTGCTATATATTTTCTTTCAAACATTGCTTTAGCTGTATCACACAAATTTTGATATATTTTCTTTTTTTTTTTTTACAGTTCAAAATACTTATTAATTTCTTCTTTGACCCATAGGTTACTTAGAAGAACAATATATCTCTAAATATTTGAGGATTTTCCAGATATCATTTTGATATTGATTTATAATTTAGTCCCAGTATAATTCATATGATTTGAATTCTTTTAAATTTATTGGAACTTATTTTATGGCCTAGAGTATGGTCTGTTTTGGTAAATGTTCTGTGCATACTTGAAAAGAATGTATATTATGCTTCTCTTGGGTAGAGTGTTCTATAAATGTCAGGTCAAATTGGTTCATAACGCTATTCAAGTTTTCTATATACTTACTGATTTTCTGTCTATTTGTTCAGTTAATGAAAGGGGGTGTTGAAATTTCCACCTACATTAGTCCCCCTTTATCTGCAGGGGATATATTATTCCAAGGCCCCCAGTAGATGCCTGAAAGTGTGGATAGTACCAAATCCTATATGTACTATGTTTTTTCCTATATATTCATACCTATGATAAAGTTCAATTTATAAATTAGGCACAGTAAAAGAATATCTAAATTGCCAGTGTCACTACTCTTGCGTTTTGGGGTCATTATTAACTAAAAGAAGGGTTACTTGAATACAAGCACTCAGATAGTAGGACAGTGGATCTTATAACCGAGACAGCTATTAAATGACTAACAGGCCGATACCCTGGACAGAGTGATTCACATCCTGGGTGGGATGGAGTGTAGCAGCGTGAGATTCCATCACACTACTCAGAATGGTGCACAATTTACGACCTAAAAATTGTTTGTTTCTGGAGTTTTTCATCTAATATTTTCAGTTGACCACAAGTGACTGAAACTGCGGAAAGCGAAACTGTGGATAAGGGGGGGCTACTTTATAATTTTTTTTTTCAATTTCTACTTTCATTTCTATCAGTTTTTCCTTCATATATTTTGAAGTTCTTTAGGTACATAAACTTTTAGGATTGTAAGCACTCTTGCTGAACTGACTCCTTTATGATTCTGAAATGATCCTTTTTATCCTTGGTAATAATCTTTGGAATCTTGGAATTTATATTTTTTGATACTAATATAGTGACTCCAGCTTTTTTTTTTTTGATTAGTGTGGCATGGTTTATCTTTTTCCATTCTTTATTTTATGCTTATTTGTGTCTTCATATTTAAAGTGGATTTCTTCTGGGCCTTGCTTTTTTATCCAATCTGATAATCATTGCTTTTTACTTGGGGGTTGTTTAATTAACCCTTTACATTTAATGTGACTGTTGATATGGTTGGGCTTAAATCTAGTATCTAGCTGTTTGTTTTGTATGTGTTCTATGTGTTCTTTTATTTATTTTTTATATTTTCCCTATTTTCTGCATTTTACATTAATTGAGTTTTATAATTTTGTTTTATCTCCTCTCAGCTTATTACCTGTTTTTTTTTTTTTTCTTAAGTAGTTGCTATATTTTGGCTTTCTTTTCTGGTGTTTGCTCTAGGGTTTAATTTACCATCATCTACTTTCAAGTATACCTCTTCCCTTATAGTGTAAGAATCTTACAGTAGTTTACTTGTATTTCTAATCTCCTGGTTTTGTGCTGTTGTTGCCATATATTTTATTTCTGTTTATCTTATAACCTTCCCAATACAGTATTAATTCTCTTTTAAGCAGCTGATTAGCTTTTTTTTTTTTTTAATTAATAGACTTTTATTTTTTAAGAACAGTGTAGAGTTACAGAAAAATTAAACAGATGGTAAGGAGAGTTCCCATGTACCATCTCCTTCCCCACACAAACACAGTTTGTCCTATTATTAACATATTAGTATGGCACATTGTTACAATGAATGAACCAGTATTGGTACATTATTATTAACTCAGGTCTGTACTTTATTCATATTTCCTTTGCTTTTACCTAATAACTTTTTTCTGTTCTGGGTTCCCATCCAAGATACCACGTTGTTATGTCTCTTTAGGCTTCTCTTAGCTGTCATGGTTTCTTAGACTTCCCTTGTTTTTGATGACTCTGACTTCTTTATGATTATGAAATGACCCTCTTAATTGAGGAATACTAGTCAAGTATATTGTAGGATACTACTCTACTAGGATTTGTCTGATGTTTTTCTCATGAATAGGCTGGGGTTATGTGTTTTTGAGAGGAACATCGCAGAGTTTAAGTACCATTTCATCACATCATATTAAGGGTACACATTGTCAATATGATTTATGACTGTTGATGTTGACCTTGATCACTTGGCTGAAGTTGTGTTTGTCAGGTTTCTCTACTGGGAAGTTACTCTTTTTTCCCCCCTTTCCATACTGTACTCTTTGGAAGGAAGTCACTGTGAGCAGCCCTCACTAAGGAGTGGGGAATTATGCTCCCCTTCTTTCAGGTGGAGTATCTATGTACAGTTGACCCTTGGAACAATGCAAGGGTTGGGGTGCCAACCCTCATGTGCTTGAAAATCGACATATAACTTTACAGTCCGCTCTCTGTATCCATGGTTCTGCATCTGTGGATTCAGCCAACTGCAGATCGTATAGTACTGCAGTATGTATTTATTGTAAAAAAAAAAAAAAAAAAAAAAAAAAAAAAAATCCATGTATAAGTGGAACTGCACAGTTCAAACCCATGTTGTTCAAGGGTCAACTTAATTTATCTGGAATTCTTCTGTATGGGAGATTAATTTCTCCATTAATTCAATCATATCAGTATGGACGTATGGATATTTTACATTTTGAGTTATATTCCAATACTACTTTATTTGTTGCTCAAGTTATTCCAGCTTTGGCACAGTCAGTTATCCTTTAAAGAGATTTTAAAAAATAAGAAAAAAGGTCTTTTATATTTACCTGTATATTTACTGTTTCTGATACTCTTGTATATCCAGATTTTTCACCTTGTTTCATTTACTTTCTTCCTGAAGTTCTTCCTTTAACATTTCTTGTAGTGCATGTCTGCTCGTGATGAATTCTTTTAGTTGTTTTCTGTCTCAAATTGTTGATTTGGCCTTTTGAAAGATACTTTCACTGGGTATAAAGTTCTGGGTTGACTGTTTTTATTTTAGTGCTTTAGCAATGTTGCTTCGCTGTCTTGCATTGTGTATGAGAAATCTCTACTCCTTTTTATCTTTGTTTCAGGAGTTGTGGCACATGGGCTCAGTAATTGTGGCTCACGGGCTCTAGAGCGCAGGCTCAGTAGTTGTGGCACACGGGCTTAGTTGCTCCGTGGCATGTGGCATCTTCCCAGACCAGGGATCGAACCCGTGTCCCCTGCATTGGCAGGTGGATTCTTAACCACTGTGCCACCAGGGAAGTCCCAGTAGCTTAGTATTGATGGAGACATTATCTTTGTGTCTGTGAACCATTGCAATAGCTTATTAAATTCCTCATTCAAGAATACCCTCTTTTGTCTGCAAAGTGCAGTTTACTTTATGGATGAGTTTTTTTGGTAGTGTTGAAGGAGGAGTTGAGTGTTTTTATTTTGTTACAGAAGATCCTAAGTGTACCATAGTTGGTACTTTTTCCTCCTAACACCCAGTTTCCAAAGGATATCTCTTTTACCATTTTCTTCTCCTACATTTCTTATCCAAGATGAGATCCTTGACTTTTGTGTTGATAATAAGTCCCCTCCCTGTAGTCAGTGCTCTGATTTACCAGAAGTCTTTATTATTATTTTTTGCACATAGTCCAGTCCCCTCTTCTGTCTTCCATGCATTTTTTTCCCCCTGAAACCCCTAGCTCTCTAAAAGGACTTGATGTGGGAGCCCCAGGGTGGAAACCACTGGAGCCCCAGGGTGGAAGGCACTGGAAAGTGGTTTAAATTTTTCTTCTTAGAAGTAATTTTGAAGTTTATGGTATTCTCTTTCTTCTGATTCTGCCGAAGACATGGGATTTTTGTGGTTCTAATTGTTCTTAATTTTGATGTATATAGTTTTTTGGAATGATATGTAGAGAGATTCAGATTTAGGCAACTGTCAGTACTTTTGTTCCCTGTAAGTCTGGAAAATCTGCTTCATGAGAGCAATTAACATTTTTTCTATGGTTTAACTAAAAAAAGATAATTTTGGACATTTTCTTTAATCAGAAAAGTATTATGGCATGTGACATGGCATTTGCCCTTTTAAAATGGTTGGATTTTGCAAATAAGGGACTTTGGAATTTTATTCTTTCACGTAACAGATCAGTAGAGTAGTTTTACTATTTTTCATGTAAATTTTGAATTCCAGATTGTTCTTACACCTATGTGTGGGATGTCTGTAAAGTTAGGTTAAAGTTACTACATAATACCTTCTAGCGCTTTAATGAAATAGTGAATTATTGTTACTTGACCTTTTGAAAAGGTCAGTAGTACATTTTGTTTCATTTTTTTAAAGGACATTTGAATGTAATGAAAGTCAGAACTGCAATATTACCATGAAAGTAAAGGTTATGGGGTACATTTAATTGTGTTCCTCTATTTTTGAAACTGCTTTGAGGGAGACTCTGCTAAAATTCTCGTGGTAATTGTTTTTCAAGAATTTTATTACTCTTTTTCATTTTATACTGTTGGAGTAAAAGATTATATTTCTGTTTGTCTTTTTCTGCTTACCTTTGCTCAGATTTCATGTGTATTATCCTATTTAAGGTACAAAGTTTAAGCTGCTTATCCATTCACTTTCTCAAGAAAGTAAAACTGAATATATTTCTCAGAGAACTGTCCTTCTTTCCTTGGAAAGATTCTTGAGTAAAATTTGGTCTTTTCAAATGTATAGTTAATGAATATTTAAATTAAAATAACTTAATATTTTAGGGGTTTTATTTATTAAAGTTCTGCGAGTGTGGGAGAATTAAACATACTCTGATTTATGAAAATATTTGTCTATATATTTAGATTATTTAAATATATTTTCACTTTATTAAACTCTGGAAAATTACAAATATGAAGCCTATAATTATTATATATTACTTTACATTATGATTTTTTCTTCTGTATTCAGAGCAATTTGAAGGAATTTCCTTTTTCTTTATTTCCTAAGAAATAACATTTAAATTTCTTCTTTATGTCTACATTAACAATTTCTTAGTATTTCTTATTTATGTGAGTAACTTTTTCTTTAAAAACAAAATCCTATGTTAGTGTTTTGATTACCCAACAATCACAAAGTTTCTGACAGGCATTTTTGAGTTATTTTCCCTCAAATGCACTATTCTGTTGCTTATATTTTAGCAAGTATTTGGATAAAGTTGATACCTTTTAGAAAATAAAGGAAAATGTTGCCTTTTTTATGTGATTCTGTTTGACTTCTCTTTAAGTGAAAGATGAAATGAACCTTCTTTTTTGAGTGAACCTTCTTAATGTTTTCCACAGGGAAGAGATTTCCATCTTAGAATATTGCTGCCCAAAGATTTACAACTGAGGAATGCAAGGTGATGTGGTGTTTTGTTATATACTGTACATGCATCTTGGTGGGATGAGCAGTCGTTAATCTGCTATAAGCTGATTCTAGTCATTAGAGTTCTGCCTAAAATGCTTATCAATCAGTTAACCAGAAGTATTTATGATTTTTCCGAATCATTGTGCTTTGTAAATGATTTTCCCTGGTGTTGAAGTGTTTTTCAATGGTAACACATTCTCTAATTTATTTATTTTTTAGTTAAAGCAGTAAACAACAAGTGAGAATATTTGGAGAATACAAAAGAATTAGAAAATTTGTTTCCAACTTTTGACTGATGTTAATTATGTGTATGTTCAGTCGTGGGAAGACCCACATTATCAGTTGGGTCCTGATAGAAATTAGGTGTCAACATGGGCTGTTGGTATGGACAGCCCTTCAAGGAATGTCAAGAGACAAGATTAGAAATTTAGGATTTAGGTAGCGCCTAAAATCTCTTTTCTCCTCCAGAATATCTGAGGGTAGGAAGGGAGGAAGAATCCAGAGACAGTTACAGTAGAACTGACAGGATTTTGTGACTGGTTAGAAGTGGCAGGTAAGACAGAAAGAGGAGTGGAGGATTCTTTTCAAGTTCCTAACTCAGATCACTAAGCTAGAGAAGAGATCACGGATGGAAGAAGTAGAAGAGGAATTGTTTTAAGACATATCAGATGTTAAATATCAAGAGGAGAGTTTTAGTAGGTAGTAGTGGTTTGGTGTGGAAATTGAGCATGAAACTTGGAATGGAGACGTATGTAGAAGTCACAGTAGGCGTGGGATTTGGGGCCATGAGTATGGATAGACTTTCTAGTGCCTGCATGGATAGAGTGAGAAGAGAAAGCCAGTGACAGAATCTTGAGGGCATAACAATGTTTAAAGGACTGGTAAATAAAGAGGACCTTGGAAGAAGACAAAGGATTGACCAGAGAAGTAACAGGAAAACCTAGACAGTTGTCTCTGAAGCCAAAGAAAGAGAGGCTTAGAAGGGGAATGGTTAACAGTGCTGACTGTTGCAAAGGGATCAGGTTAGATTGCATAGCTTTCATGTAGTGGTTGAAGCCAGCTTTTATTGGGGTTTTGAGAGTGGGTAAGTGGGTAGAAAGGAAATGTAAACAGTATAAACTACTTTGAAGAACAGGAGTGGCCAGAGAAGTGTGTGTAGTCAAGGAGTTATAATTATGTGTTTTTTTTTTTTAAAATAAGATTTGCTTGAACAAGTTAATATTACGGAGGAAAAAAAACTAGCAGAAAATAAGTTAAGGATACCACAGTAAAGGGATAATTAGTGAATTGATGTGATTGAATTGGTGGGAAAGGGTGGAAAGCACATTTGAAGAAGGGGTTTCCCGTGGGCTGTTGAATGAACTACTCTGCCTCTATGATAGGAGATAGCAGTGGAAATGAGGGTTAGCAGACCAAGAATGGAGGGTCATGATGGTTTGAAAAGATCATGGTTGGGGAAACTCTGAGGGGCTTTCTACTTCTAGGTAAGTAAAAGCAATTCCTAGAGGAGTTACTTACCTAGCAACATTGAGAGCGCAACTGAGGTGAGCCAGTAGATAGATGAACATTAACTTATCACTACTTACACAATTAAAAGTATGTCCTTAATCTGGAATTGAAAGAAGAATAGATTGCTACATATGCTTTTGCAAATACAAGTTCTGTATATTATGATCAAAACTGTTTTATTTAATCTCTCTTGGAGAGGAATCCAATTCAAGAAAACTTTGCTTTGGACATGTTAAAATTAAAAAAAAAAAAGTACTGTTTTGTTCGCATGTTGTTTGCTGATTGCAGTTATTTATATTTTGAATAAAATTAGTACCGACAGTTGGAAGACATGATTTTCAACAGTAGCCGTGATAAAAATTTTATTAACTTGTCAGCATTATCTTTATGTCATTCTTTTCTATGTATGTACATATTTGAGTTAGCATACAAATAAGTTTTTTCCTTTTAATTCTGAACAATGAATAAACCATGTTGTTCCATTAAAATTTTAGATTACTATGTAGTTGGCAGCTGAAAGCAATACTTAATGGATATCATCACGTAGTGCAACAGGTAAGTCCTTTAAAAGGTTTGTTTTAAGTGGGGGTAAGAAGTTACTAAATATACTCTTTTAAAGACCTATTTCGCAGAGTGTTACAACTGGTTTAGTAGTTGCTGAATTCTGTAGGTTTCATCTCTATCTAGCAAATATTTTAAGGATCCATATTTTATATAAAATGTTTCCTGTCTCAGAATCCTCAGCACATCTCCAGCCAGCATTTATGTCGAAACTTTATTTCCATCCTTGAGACTTTAGGGTCTTCAAATGTATACACCCTATCCACCTGAATAGCGGTGGTACCAAAAAATCCCAGGACCCATTTAGGAGTTGAAGGGTATCTGTGGCAAAAATGCGATTGTAGTTCAAGATTAGCAACAGAAAAGGTGAAGTGGAAATCACTTAGGATCATGCATGCATATGTAATGAGAGTAGTTGTAAAGGCAGCATAGGTGAGATATAGGCAGGATTTATTTAGTTATTCTTTATTTTTAAAAAAATTTTATAACTGGAAGTTTGTACTTTTGACATCCTTCACCCACTTCATCCACCTCTCCATCCCAATTCAGTTATTCTTAATGTTTAGGTTGCTCTACCTGAAAATTCCTTTAAAGATTTTTGTTTGTTTGTTTGTTTCTCTAATCAATTACTGAAGCAACTGAAAATAATGAAATGCCTCTTGTAGGAAAATAAATGTAAGTAGAACTGCCTTTCTTTTAATGCTTTATTCATTTGTGTATTTTTCCTGATTTCCTCTACTTTCTTAAAGCAGGTTATTATGTATGAAACTGACAATGACAGTTACTCTCACTTAAAGCAGTACTGAACCACAAAGAAATATAGGAAATAAACTATTTGATTTGTAGAATGTAGGCTGTCACTGCTGGCAGTATAATTACAGCAGATTTTTAAGGGGATGTTTAAATTATTTCTCTCTGTTTTCTCTTCACCGCCCCTTCCCCATCCACTGAGATTATATTGTATACTAAAGTTTAAGAAATGAATCTAATGAGATATCTAAATAGCTTGAAGAAAAACTGTTAATGAAGACTAAGAATAATAATAAATTCTATAACAGTTTTTCTCCACCAATTCACCAAGAGGATTCCTAGAAAAAGTTCCAATTACTTATCTCCTCCCTGCCCTCCAGTTGGTCATGTAGAACCCAGTATTAGTTTCAGTCTTTGTTTTATTCCAAAGTCCAGTTGAATGTTACTCTTCTTTCCTTGTATCATTTTTAACTTTAGTAAGTATGGGTCGCGGGGGGGGGCGCGGTTAGCAATTTTTTTTCTGTGAAGGACTGGATAGTAAATTTTTCAGGTTTTGTGGACCCTTAAGATCTCCATCATAACTACTCTACTGTGCCCTTATAGCACCGAAGCAGCCTCGACAAGAGGTAAATGAATAGGTGCGGCTGCATTTCATTACGACTCTGCTTACAAAAACAGCTATTGGGCTGGATTTAACCTCTGAGCTGTAGTTTGCACACTTTGGTATAATTTATTATTCCTCTCTAGTAAACTACAGGGGAAATATTGTATAGAAGAAGGGAAAGTCAAAGACTTGTTCTACAAACGTGCCCACACAAAGCTGTGTTAAGATGTAAATCATATGTCTCATGTATTGTTGAAATATCTTCGATTATTATTTTTCTCATGTAAAGACAGAAATTTACATATCCACTTCAGAACTGTGTGGTGGTAGTGCAGTGCATCAGAAAAAGTAACAAAAATAACATTTTGATTTCAAGCAGAGAAATGATGTAGAGATTTATCTAAGAAAGCAATTTTAAATGAGAATTTTTTTTGCTTTCTTTTATTCTATAATAATTTTCTTTTAAGAATCAAAGATTTCTAGGAAATGGAGCCATGACACTTTAATATCCCTTATACTTCAGAAGTTATTTCCTTTTTGCCATTTTATTGTAACTGTTCTACCTTATTGAAAGATTGACTCTTTTTGAATTAATACGGGTTAGTTGTGAAAGGACAAAATTAACAATTATAGGTAGTCTTTAAGGTGAAGGAAAAAAATTAAAATAGACAGTTTTATTGATTAGTTGTTAATTCATTTCTCTGACTAGATTCTTTTAATTGTATAGATTTCCTGATTTTTATATTTTATGCTCCTCTTGACACTCCATTCATACTTTTTTTTTTTTTTTTTGGTAAATAGTGCTGTGGTTTGCTAGATTGCTAAACTTGACGGTAGTCAGTGCTGAAGAAATAGAGGAATGTGTGAGATTTTAAGTGACATTCTTACATAATTCAGTATATCTCACCAAAATAGATTTGAGGGCTTTAATTACTCTTTCAGAATGAAATTGGTAGGAATGGTAGGGTTGATGACCAATACTTTAATTTATACTTTTAAGATGTAGATATAGCTAATACTTTTTTTTCCATATTCACATGGACTTGGATTTTATTTCCATTTCAGCATGTGGAATATTCATTGTACACATGAAATTAATTGGAAATGTTGTTTTGATCTAGAGAATGCAGCACTCTCCTGATCTAATGAGCTTTATAGTGGAGTTGAAGATGGTTTTGGTAAGAATTTGTTTTCTAACACTGTCACCATATTCCATAAATCTTGAATGTTTTTGTAATTCCTTTAAAAACCAACACGATTAGAACTGAAAACTTCTCAACTCCCAATCATTAATGTCTTATTATACTCTGTGCATAAATGTGGATGGTACTTTTCTGAAACTGCATGAGGAGTAGAACTATGTATAAGAACCAATTTGATTGTATCCTAAACTGGGCACACTTGACACTAGTCTTGGACAGGTGGTGAAGAAATAAAATGTACTTCTGGTCTGTTAGAGAATGTAACATCTACAGAGAGATTAAAAAGTCACATAAAGATATAATACAATGTATAAATAATTTTGTATACAACTACAGATTTCTGAAAAATTTGTTAGGCTTCATTACATATATACAGTTACATATGATAATTGATTATTCAGTTAACTATACATAAAATACTTGATTAACAGAAGAGGGAAGACGACAGGGAATACCCACAGGCCCATGACCTAACTTCAAAGTTTTGCCAATCATATTTCTTCCCCTACTCTTTTAGGAGAAAGGGACTGGAGCATTTTAAAAGAAACCCTGGACATTGTATCCATTTCTCCATAATATGTCAGATTATACGTCTAACACTTAAGTGTTTTTTTGTCTGTTTTAAAATATGCTGTTATAATCCCAATAAAGTTAGTGCTAATTCTTTATAGTTGCTTTGTTTGTATCAGTAGGCAAACACGGTCCACACATTATATTTAGTTGATATGTCTCTTAAGTTTCTTAATTACTTCTGTAGCAGCATCTCCTCTTCCCCTCACTGTTTTTTTTTTCTTCTTCTCATGCCATCTACTCATTGAAAAGCCGGATTATGTGTCCTATAAAATTTCCTACATTCTGGATTTGGTTTATTAGATATTCATGGTGTCTTTTAACATATTCTTCTACCTTTTTTGCAATCTGGCAGTTAGATCTAAGGGTCTCAACAGAATTGGGTTCATTTGTTCTGGTAAGAATACTTTGTGCTCTGTACTTCTTACCCTGCATCAGGAGGTACATGGTGTCTGATAGTTCCTCGTTTAGAGGAGTTAAGATTGATCAATAGGTTTAGATCCATCTAATATAAAGTTTCCCATCAGCCTATCACCTACTGATTTTAGCTTCCAATGACAGTCATTGACTACATCCACTATTTCATTAGGGATTGCAAATGGTGATTTTTAAAAATCCATCATCTACATTTATTAGCTGAAAATCTTTTACAGAGAAGAATTTCCCTTCATCAGTTATTTGGTTAATTTGAGGCATAGCTTATACTGGAGAGATAGGATAAATGCTTGTTTCTTTTTCCTTTTTTTAAAAAGTCAATTTTTAGAATAATGAGTTGGTGCCTAGCAACTCAAAGGAAACTAATGCTTTTTTTTTAGTATTATTATGAACCCGTGGGTTTTTTAATATTTGATTAACTTTAGTCCATTGCAGTCATTATTCAGTGCTTAAACTGTACCATTTTTGGTCAGTGTAAGCCCCTTCATGTTGGTTCCTGAGTTCTTTTAACACATCCCAAGCTTTGCTTTATGACACCAGTTGCCCCAGTTTCATTAACTCATCCTATTTTTCCAAAGAGCTATGGTTTTTTTTTGTAGGAAATGGTATTTGGATGCCACAGTCTCAAAACTGGAGTGTTAATTGGTATTAATTCTAGGCCTTTTCAGTGGACAAAGCCTGAAAAAAATGCTTTTTAGAAAGAAAACAATCATGAGTTCATTTCAGAATTTTCATTTCAAATTTGGCATAGGGATTTTACTTCTTTGACTTTATGCTTATATCTCTTTTAAATCTGAAAACTTTCATTTTGAATATTAACATAGTTATTTTATTATGTTTTTACTTGTATGTTTTATGCTTTTCCCGTATCTATAAAATATTTCTTTATATTTGTTTTACAAAATTACAATACCAATATATAGCTACTAACAACTGAAAGCAGTTTGATATTTCTTTGTGGTTCTTTTTGAGGCCTTCTTATTGTTAGGAGCAGCTGCCACCTATTTAGAGCTTATTTACTTGCTAGATTTGTCTTGAGTCCTTTTTTTAATCCTCATAACAACTCACTGAGGTGGAGCTTTGGTGAAACGTTTGGGATCAAAATAAAGAGTATAAAAAAATCAGATTCTGAAGTTTAAATTTTGACTAATAAATTTGTAAGCCCTAATTAATAAGGATTATCAAAATTCATTATCAATTTTGTCAAAGGCCACAACGTGATAACCTTAAAAAATGCAAGGTGAAGAAGTGAAGTGTATTTTGGTTTACATCTCCTTGACATTGAACAAAAGTTTGAAAAGTTTCTTTTGTCTTTTTATCATAATTTTGATAACCTATACAAATAGGACGAAGGCAGTGATCCCCAACCTTTTTGGCACCAGGGTCTGGTCTTGTGGAGGACAATTTTGCCACGAAGCTGGGGGGTGGGGGAGATGGGGGGCATGGTTCAGGCGGTAATGCGAGCCATGGGGGGCAGCAGATGAAGCTTTGCTCACTTCACCGGCCGCTCACCTCCTGCTGTGCATTACTTCCTGCTGTGTGGCCCTGTTCCTAACAGGCCTCAGACCAGTCCACGGCCTGGGGGTTGGGGATCCCTGGACTAAGGGAACCAGAGTAAAAACTGTATATACTGTGGCTCGTTACTATTGAAGCTAACTTTAGGCTCTATCGGTCATTTAATTTTGAAGAAATACTCATTAGTTTAAAATAATTGGAGATTGATCTCCAATTCACAGTATTCTATTTAGTACATTTGTTATTGCATTTCTGAGTCAAATGAGATCCTATACTTTAGCTTTCTAAAGAAATTGTGGACAGAGTTGGTGATACTATTGCACATTTATGGCACTGTACCTAAAAATGTAAGAATTAGTAGTTTATTGGGTTGTATTGTTAGTAATAGGGTTCATTTAATATAATCACTGGTGAAAGTATTGAGAATGTTGCCCAAATGAAATCAGTAGGTGTTGATTTCAGGAAATTTTGTTAAATCTCTCATGGAGTTTCCTAGTAATAACTAGGCGTATAGTAGGAGCTTGTAAATATCTGATAGATGAACAGTTGTTTTAAAAGAACTCAACAGGGTAAATTATTTTATTCCTTTTTTATGGCTGAGTCACTGAGTGCCTAAGGCCTCAGAACTTGGAAGTGTTTAAAATTAGGAGTTAAAACCTGTTTGTAAAGCCTGTGTTCTTTCTACTATGTACCTTTGCTTCCTTGTCCACAGAGAACACTTTGCTTCTCTGCCTTTGCCCTTTTCTCTGTTACAGTTCTAGAATAGGAATAACTTGTCTGACCCAAGGTAGAAGGCAGAGTTTACAAATGTCATAAACCTAGGATTAAAGTACATTTTTATTATTATCCAAGTTTATTTTTAACCTTCAGTGTACGTGAATAGTAGTAATTAATATTTTTGAATTTAAAAAAATTTCCAAATACTGTATAGCTGTTACATCTGTAAGTCCAGGAACGATATTGACATTATTAGTAGTAGTATTAGTAACAGGATAATCTTAACAGTACAAATTTATTTCTGTGGACCATCAGGCTATCTATATACAGCATTAGGTATTTAGTTTATAAAAAAGCAGTATACTTTTTGTCTTCTGGGAGCTTCCCTTCTAATTCACATTGACATTCTGGGCTTTACAGACCTGCTTTCACAGTTTGGTTTGTTTGTTTGTTTTTATCCTAAAGCAGATTTAGAACTGTATTAAAGTAGTTTCAGTAAACAGTCCTGATTTTGAAACGCTGTTTTGTAAAAATCTATTCTTTCTAGTGTTACCTCAATTTAATTGTCTCCTATCCTTGTTTAAAAAAAAAAAAGGATAAGGACTAATAAGTATATACTTAAATGAATAAAAATTTATACTTATTATTAGGGTTACCAGAAGTATTTATAATTTTTATACTTCTTCCCATCTGGTTTTGTTATTTATTATATCTGGTTTTTAATTTCTTTATTGGTTTTTATTAATTTCTGGTTTTATTATTTCTTTCCTTTTTATAATACCTTTTGATAATCCAGACCATATGAACATCTGTATAGATACATTTATTTTTACTTTCCAAATAAGATATTTGTCTAGGTTAGCACCTTTGAAATAACTGGTAATTTTCAGCCTCAGCAACTCTAGTGATGTTTGTATTGCTTGTAAAAGTGTAAATTTTAGTTTTGTTTGGGGGAACATAAACCATCTTAAAGATATCATAGGTGGGCTTAGCAGGGAAAGGAGCTGTGATCTAGCCAGATAGATGGCAAAACACTTAGCTGGTCTGGGAGTAATACAGCATGTAAGTCAGTGAAAGAAATTAACAGGTATGTATTTATTGTGATAATGAAGGATTTTTATAAGAATGTGATTCACAAAGGTGTGCAAATGTATCAGTCTAGGCAATGTACATAGAGTTCAGGCTTTTCTTTAAAGGTACATGTTTCTTTATATCAACAGGAGTAGAAAAATAGTGAAGCCTTGAGAATGAGGGGGTTTTGTGTGTGTGTGTGTGAATTTTTTTCATCTCTGATAGGCATAATAGTCTAGGAGAACATGAGAGTCTTAAGTTTGTATGGTATAATAATTGACAGTTTTACATGACCTTCAGTGCAGTCCTTTACCCTTTTCTTGTCTTTTTTTATGAGAAGGGGAATCATTCAGCTGGATTTTCTATAAAAATAATGGATACTTTAGTTAGGTACAAAGATTACAGAATTGTGTTTCGTAATCAGGTACTAATAATTCATTGTGTAGCATTCCGCAGCTGATTCAAGTTTTTTCTTTTAAACAGGAAGTTGCTTTAAAGAATAAAAAAGAGCAGTATGTACTACCTCCTCCTCCCCAGTTCTACTCAAGCCTTATTGAAGAGATAGGAACTCTTGGTTGGGATAAGTATGTCTATTTTAAAATGTTTTAGAAATGCCTTTCTCTTACGCATTTCAATTTAATATATTTTCAGTTTTAGCAATTTATTTTGCACTGTTTTTAGTCAAAAGTGTCATGTAGTTAGAGTATCTGATCCTTGTTGTGGCTGTGAATTAAAGGTATATCATCATAAAAAAACTGACCTACAAGGTAGCATTCTAAATATAATTTGGAAAAAAATAACATTTTTATGTACACAGTAAATTAAGATGTTACCATATTTTCACTGAACATATAACATTATTTTATTTTTTCTTTTAGTTTTAGTGAGATATAATTGACAAATAAAATTTTTACATACTTAAAGTGTACAGTGTGATGATTTGATATACCTATACATTGTGAAAAGATGGCCACAATTGTATTAATTAACATTCATCACCTCACGTATTTGTCTTTTTTTCTGACAGTTTTTTTGTGTTGGTTTTCTTGTTGCTATTATATGGAGGGGAGAATTTTAGGAACTTCTGACTGCCATTTTCACTGACATCACCCAATATATTTAGTTTTATGTCTATTATCTTGCTATATGTTTTCTATTTGTCTCATGTATTTTGTGTTTTTTTCTTCATCTGCCTTTATTTGAATTAATCACAATTTTTATTATATTTTTCTTTCTATTAACTTTTTAGGTATACTTTTTTTTATTATTTTAGAGGTTACCTCAGAGATTACAACATACACATAGCAAAATATACATTGTTATCTTTACCAATTTTCTTACATTGCGAGGATCTAAAACTCTTTAATGCATTTTCTCCCCTTTGTTGTGTTGTTGTTATAATGCATTTTAATTCTATATTTAACTTTGACAAACGTTATTATTGTTGTTTTTAAAGTCAGTATTTTTATACATACACACACAGTTATTTCTCCCAGTGTTCCTCATTCCTTCCTTACTGCATTTCTATCCTGTCTAGAGTAATTTTCCTCCTGACTGAAGAATTCCCTTTAATATTTATTTATTGAGATAAAATTGATATAGAATATTATATTAGTTTCAGATGTATGACATACTGATTCAATATATGTATGTATTATGAAATAATCACCACAAGAAGTCTAGTTAACATGCATAAGTACACAGTTACATATTTTTTTCTTGTGATGAGAACGCTGAAGATTTATTCTCTTAGCAGCTTTCACATATACAATCCAGTTGACCCTTGAGCGTCACGGGGTCTTATATGCAGATTATTTTTCAATAAATATGTACTATAGTACTATCCGATCTGCCGTTGGTTTAATGTGTGGATGTGGAACTGCAGATATGGAGGGCCAACTGTGAAGTTATAGGTGGATTTTCGACTGTGTTGAGGGTTGGTGCACCTAACCGCCATGTTGTTCAGGTCAGCTGTTCAATATTATTAGCTGTAGTCACCATGCTGTACATTACACTCCCACTAATTATTTTCTAACTGGAAGTTTGTGCCTGTTGACCTCTTTCACTCGTTTCACCCACCCTCCACACCCATCTCTGGCAACCCCCAATCTTTTCTCTGTATTTATGAATTCAGTTTTTTATGGTATGTTTTTAGATGCCACATTATAAGTGAGATCATACAGTATTTGTCTTTTTCTGTCTGACTTATTTCACTTAGCATAATGCCCATTATAGGTCATCCAGGTTGTTGCAAATGGCAGGATGTCCTTTTTTATGGCTGAAAAGTATTCCATTGTATATATATATACACACCACATTTTATTTATCTATTCATCTGTCAGTGGACACTTGGGTTGTTTCCATGTTTTGGCTATTGTAAATAATGCTGTAGTGAACATGGGTGTGCAGATATCTCTTTGACATTGTGATTTTGTTTCCTTCGGACATATACCCTCAAGTGGAATTGCTGGATCATATTGAAGTTCTGTTTTTAATTTAGAGTGCATACACATTTATAATTGCTGCATCTTCCTTGTGGATTTTCCCTCATCATTAAATGTTTCTTTTCGTATCTAGCAATATTTCTTGCCTTAATGTCTACTTTGTTAGATATTAGTGTAACTCTACTAGATTTTAATGCTCTGTTGAAATTCTCCATCTTTTTCTCTATTTTTTTTTTTATGGTTTTAAAATTTTTCTACCTACTCCCATAATCTAGATCCCCTTGAGTCTCTTTTTATTTTTTTCTTGTGGTTTTCTGTCATATAGTCCTGGATCTTGGCATTCCTAGTGCTTTTATTAATTTTTGTTAATAGACTTAATTTTTTTAGAGTGGTTTTAGGGTCATCGCAAAATTAAGAGGAGGGTACAGAGATTGCCCATATACTTTCTGCCCCCAAATACACGCATAGACTCCACCATTATCAGCATCCCCCATTGGAGTGGTACATTTGTTAAAATGGATGAACCTACATTGACACATTGTTATCACCCCAAAACCATAGTTTATATTAGGATTTACTCTTAGTGATGTACATTTTATGGTTTTGGACAAATGTATAAAGACGTGTATCTGTCATTATAATATTGTACAAAGTCGTTTCATTGCCCTAAAAATGCTTTATGCTCTACCTATTCATCCCTCCCTCTCCCCTGACCCTTGGCAACCACTGTTCATTTTACTGTCTCCATAGTTTTGCCTTTTCCAGGATATCATATGGTTGGAATCATACATTATGAAGCCTTTTCAGATTGGCTTATTTCACTTAGTAATACGTATTTAAATTTCCTCTCAGTCTTTTCATGGCTCATTAGCTCATTTGTTTTTAGCACTGAGTAATATTTCATTGTCTGGGTGAACCACAGTTTATTCACCTACTGTAGGACATCTTGGTTGCTTCCAAATTTTGGCAGTTATGAATAAAGCTGCTGTAAACATCTATGTGCAGGTTTTTCATGTGGATGTTATTTTTCAATTTGTTGGGTGAATACCAAGGCCTAGACTTTTTTTTTTTAACAGCAAAGAGTAAGGGTTTTTCTTTATTTTCACAATTGAATCAATACAAAATTGAATATTGTATAACAAAAAAAAATGTAAAACCTTAAATCTCTGTCTCTTCTCAATAACATGATTGCTTTTTCTTCTGGGGAAAAAATAACCAAAAAAAAAAAAAAAAACCACAGCAAAAGGGGAGAAATGAGGAAACTGGCTTAATTTGTAGGCATTCTAGTTAATGCACCTTTTTTCACTGTCTTGGCTGTTCTTCTGTACTTGCCTTTGGCCATTCAGGCTGCAGTGCTATCCCTAATAATATTTGTTGAGTGTTGGAAATTGTGTATTAAAAAGTTTGGAAGCTCCAGATAATATTTTCTTCTACAGAGGGTTTACTTTTTTCTTTACTAGGAAAATAAAGCGGGGGCAGGTTGCCATAGAGACTGAAATGGTTCCGGGTGGGTTGTAGTTTTTGCAGGGCTCTTATTGCTCCTCTCCCTGTCCCAGGCTATAACCCTCCAGAGCTCTCAAGCAAGAGCCAAGTGTGCTCATTTGGATTTCTCACTTGGTAGATCCTAAACTCTAATCTTTGTCTTCATTAGGCTAGTTTACCTTTAGCCCATTAGAGTCTGGGTTGCATTTTGGGCAGTGGTTCACATACCTCTTGTTTACTTTGCCTTTACCGGTAACCCTCCAAGGGTTCCCACTGAGAGCTTAGGGATGTTCACTGGGACTTTTTCCCACTGGTAGGTTCTAAATTCTAATAAATTTCTCCTCAGTATTATGAGATTTCTAAATATTATCCTTTGTTTTTGATTGGCTTTCTGCTTGGCTTTTTATCCTCTTATCCCTTGCAGTTTATTAAAAGTTTTGATGGAAAATTGCCAGAATATAAGGCCCCAGTCTCTGACCCTACCTTTTCACCAGATTCTGGCCCTTTAAGTCCGTTATTTTTATTTGTCTATCCTCATGAGGTTGCCAGAAATGCTGTTAGGGTTTTTGTTTTGTTTTTTTGTTGTTGGTTTTTTTTTGGTTTTTTTGTTTGTTTTTTTTGTTTTTTTTGTTTTTTTTGCCACTTACTAGTAGCTCTCTGCCTGCTCCATTTACCCAGATCCACCTTTTCTTGCCCTATGCCCAGAATTGCTAAATACCCTGAAGGAAAAATGGCTGAAGTGTTGGCTTACTTCTCCTCTGTTCCCCCTTCTTCAGGACCTTGGTCCTTCAAGTCCTGGTTGCTTTAGCAATTTTTTGACACCTTCAAACTATTTTTTTCTTTTCCCTTTCATCAGGCTCCTTTAGTTGTTCTCAGTGGAAGTTTTGGTCTTCAGTAAGGTACTCCATTTTAGCCAGAAATGGATGTTACATATAATTTTAAATGTACTGTTATGGTGATATTGAGGACTGGTTAATGCATATTCATGAAATTACGTTTTATTTGATAAGATATCATTCCTGAATAGGATTTGGGATGGATGAAACCTTTTTTAGAAAATTTAGCAAAACAGTGGAGGCAAGAGACAAGAGAAGACAAGTAATGAATTGAGATGCACTCTTAACAATTCTGCTGAAGTTATGAAGATTTTTCTTGAGGCGTTGATGTCATGGACCTGATCATTCTTTGGATTTAAAGTGATAGAAAAGAGAAAAATTATTTTGACTTATTTTCTGATGCTTAAATGTTAAGATCTTAGTGTTTAGAGGATAATTAGGAATGGAGGAAGGGTTTGGAAAGGGAAGAAGAAATGTTCTTCTAGTTTTATTTCTGTTATTTTGATATAGTCAGTTTGAGGCAGTTTTCTAAGCAGATGTGACATTATTTGGAGAACTCCAATAGTGAAAATCAGTTGAAGCATTGAGTATGCAAATATCAGATTTTTGAATTGTTCATTTTTTCCCACCTATTATTTATTGAATGCCTATAATGTAAGGCAGTGAAGATACACAAGCAAGACTTAAGATTCCTCTTGGAACTTACATCTAGTGGAAGAGTCAGAATTTAAGTAGATGGGTCCCAGTAGTACTTAATTCTAACTCAGATAGGTACTATGGTGTATACTTATAGGATTTTTGAGAGCTGTTAGCAACAAAGTTATAAGAGAAATAGTGCAAGTATATAAAATATTTTATGGAATAAATGTTTTTATAGATAAATAGGAAGTACTGACTTTTGCTTTGCTTTGTATACATTGTTCTGATAGCGGAGAAAAAGGAACAGGTCTCTAACTTAGATAATAGATGAAAGCCAAAGGTAAGGATATGAATGCCTCTACCATAGCATTCATCACAATATAAATGTTTGTCTCCCCCTTAGATTATTATATATAGGAACTTCCATTTTTAAGTTCCTGCTAGCTACTTTATAGAGTTCTTGTTTAATTCTCAGAATAAGTTTCAAGATACATATTTTCATCCCCAGCTTTGTATATAAGATGAGTGTATATTGCCAAGGCTGGCTGCATAACAGTGCTCAGGCATTTGGCGTGAATGATGGCTCCCTGGAGTTGAGCTGTGGGGATAGCTCTGGTATGGAGCCTTTAGTAAAGTTCCCTCAAGTACATGGACATAGTTTTTATTAGTTTCAGCCTCAAAGTGTGACTATCGCACCACGGATAAAATTGGCCATGTGCAAAATGATAGTTTTGAAATCTGTTGCTTAGATTTATGAAAGCTCATAGTTTAATTACAGTGACTAGAATGCATGATTGAATTAGAATATACCTGCTGTTACCTAATCATTAGTTTCATAGTCTTTACAAATAAACAGTGTGTTAGCAGAGGAGAAGTTGTCTGCATGGATTGATTGTGAGAAGCCAAATAGTATGATTTTGTCCGTATTTATCCAGCAGTGTCTGGCGAAGTAAGAACATCTCCTTTCAGTTTTATTTTTGTGACTTAATTCTTAAATCAGGCCTGGTATACTTGGCACACTGATAATACTGGGTTTCAGGACCCTCAGAGCTACAAGTGAGACCTGAACTGTGCTGTCCCCGTGCTAGAATTGTTACCTTTTGAGGTGCTGCCTGAGCAGCTGTCTAGCTTCTTAATTTAAAATATCTTTTAAAATAACACACATAATGATTTGCATGACAAATTGATTTAAATGGATTTTCAGAATCTTCATGATTCCTACACCAAATAAAATATCTATATTTTACTTACACTCTAAATAATAATCTTGTAGATTTGTTAGTGGAATAGTAAAATCTGATAATAAAAGAAGGATTTTTTTTTTAAGATAAGGAAAACCTTGCTGTGTTTTTAAATTACATACTTGACATATCTAATCAGTTCTATAGGATCAAGCTTTATAAAAAATTAAGTTAGAAAAAAGGAAATGTTTAAAATATGATTGAAATCTTTCCTTTTTCCTCTATATTCGTATACCTTTTTTTTTTTTTTTAATAGAAATGACATTGAGAATTAGCTGATCTTAAGTTTGATTGCTGCCATTGTAATTTCTATACTTGTTTCAACTTCTTTAAAAACACACTAAAAGCAGCAAGTTGTCCTAAGGGTAAGATGACGTTGTGGATGATTTTGGGTGTTACACTGGCTCAAAAAGTAGGTGATGCAAAAAAGTGTCTTGATGGGTTTCCATTAACTTCTGCTTGTGTTATGTTACAGAATGGCTCATTAAAACAGTAAGAATTAAACAGAATTCTTGGGGTTTAATAGGATTTTCTGTTTGGTATTAAGAATGTCCTGAAGTTGAAAGCTTTGTTTGCTTTATAGAATGGCTGATTTATATCCCACTTTACCTAGGATAGTCCTAACTTATGCCTTTTATCGTGGCCCCTTTTAGTCTCAAAAGTGTCCCAGTTCAAAAGAAATGCATAGTCACTTTATTTATAGGATATCTTATGTTTATTTTAGTAATCACATGGTCCTAGATAATTCAGAGCTTAAATGATTCAAACAGGGGGTAGTGACCTGATGGTTTTGTCCTTTTTAATGTAGCATATTATTTATCGCTTAGAGTGAGTAGAATTAAACTATTTGGCCTTTTAAATTTATTTTTGGAAAGAGCTGAGTTTTACTAAATTTGTTGTGCTGCTGGAAGATTGTCAACATGTATTAAATTAGATTTTTAATTAAGTCCAATATTTTTGAAATGGACTTAATTCATTGATGGTGATATCCTCTATAATTCTCAGTGCATTTCAAAGAATTATATAAGATATTGGGAGAAATGGAGATACTTGTTAATACTAAATTAATTCCAGTAATGAGACAAGGGCTTTAATTCTGGCTTATCAGCTGTGTGACCTTGGGTAAGTCACATAACCTCTCAGAGCCATATACTCTTCATTTTTTAAATGAAACCAGTGATGCTTAGTAATAAGGGTTGAAAAGAAACATAAGTATGTGACTCAAATAATTCCTTGTGTAAAGTAAATACAAAGTTGTTGAGACACTAGTTCACCAAAAGGTCTGACTATGTATGAGTTTTACAACATATAATTAGTGTTATGATTTAATTATAATCATAATGATAATTTTGTTGTATAACGCATAAGAACATAGATGTTAAAAGTATGAATTTCATTCTAAATGACCTTTATAAATAGAGTGCTTTTACCTCATACATATATCCAAATCACTGAATGCAAATTATATAAAAGTGAAAAAATTGTCCTTCTAAACATTGGTAATATGTTTAGAGTACCTAGTTGAACAGAATTTGCATTTAGTTGTTTAAAACTTACATGCGAATCAATAAATATGAACCAGTCTGACAGCAGCTTGTTTATGTTCATATAATACATAGAGTATTGACACATACATAGAAAAAGAAAACTTTCATATCACTTATTAAAAAAAAAGCTTATTTGATTGGGAGGCAAAACTTAACACGAAAAGGAGCAGTATGAGAGTTTAGAGAAAGGTGAAGTTCTTTTGCGCCATGGATAATTTAGGAAGGTTCTGAGAGGAGGTAGATATTGGGAAAGCTTGGGAGGAATATAGAAAGCCTTAAAAGGGTAGGAATGGGGGAGGCAACTTTGTAGTGATGGAAACGTGCAGTTCATTTTTGGACTTGGGAGTGGATCAGTTGCTCACATAAGAGGATTAATATTAGGGCCGGACTGAAAGGTCTTGACCGTTAGGCTAAGGATTCTTTATGTGCAGGTGATGGGGACTCACTGAGTATTTTTGAGCAAGTGGTTGACATGATTAAAAAGATATTTAGGAAGATTAATCTAGTTAATGGAAGGCAGGATAGACTGGTGTACAGAAAACACAGGGAGGAAAAATGTTAACTAGGGAGGTTTTTTTTTTTGAAGTAGTTAATGCTTAAAGTTGAGAGTGGAAATGGAAACTTTGGTGCTTTATTAAAACATGAAGGTCTTCAGTCTGCCTTTTGATGTTTTTAGTATGTAAATGCATCTAGATATTTAATGAAAAAAACTGTATAACTTAAGCTTTTTGGTCAAAGTAAGTACAGTATTTCAAGAGATATAAAGCACATTCATTCTGTTTTTCTGTACTGATAACATTCACCTATTAAGAACAACAACAAAAACCTCTCTGAAGCTTAAGTATTAATATCCCTTTCAAATGTTTAAAAAACTTAACTCTTGGGCTTCCCTCGTGGCGCAGTGGTTGAGAATCCGCCTGCCAATGCAGGGGACACGGGTTCGAGCCCTGGTCCAGGAAGATCCCACATGCTGCGGAGCAACTAAGCCCGTGCACCACAACTACCGAGCCTGCACTCTAGAGCCCGCGAGCCACAACTACTGAAGCCCAGGAGCCTAGAGCCCGTGCTCCGCAACAAGAGAAGCCACCGCAATGAGAAGCCCACACCCCACAACGAAGAGTAGCGCCTGCTCACCACAGGTAGAGAAAGCCAGTGTGCAGCAACGAAGACCCAATGCAGCCAATAAATAAATAAATAAATAAAATTTTAAAAAAACCTTAACTCTAAGTTTAGTGCCATTTTAGTTATTGCAAGCAGTAACTTATAAAGAAATGCAGCAAATGATAAATGCAAAGTAGAGTGCAAAAAGTATAGTGTTTTATTTCTTTAGATTTTTATATTTATGTTTTTATAATTTCTTAGTCAGTTTTAGAATATGTCTAGCTAAGTAGTAAATACCTAAACTTCTAAATATAAGTTTTAAATGTGATTATAACTTTTCAAAAATTTGAGCTTTCCAATAATGAAAGTTGCCCAAATGTATTATTTAAATGAGTAGAAATTATTTATTTCATGTTGTTTAAATTGAGATATCCAACTTACCAATAAAAGAGAACATTTGAAATAGCCTTTTTTTAAGAAAAACTGATTTTAATATTACTTGTAAGAGCTTATTGCTGTTTTTTTCCCCTTTAATATCTCTTCTGTAGGCCAAACGTTAAGATATTCCTTTCTATCGTGAGTAGATACAAATATTGATTATCTAGTTAAGGTACAGGCTGAGCTGCTGTTAACAAAGAGAACTCCAAATCCTCAGTGTTTCAAACAAAATAGAATTTTATTCATCTCTCATTTAACAGTTCACAGGTAGGCAGGTGGTCAAGAGTGAGTTGGTGGCTTTGTTTCACAGGGTCATCCAAGAGCCCAGGTTTCTTTTGCTTTTCAACCATCCACTGGCTGCGTTGTTCAGCATAGTAGCTACTAGCCACATGTGACTATTGATAACATTTAAATTAACTCAAATTAAAAATTTAATATTCATACTAGCTACATTTTAAGTCCTCCGTAGCTACATGTGATTAGTGGCTACTGTTTTGGATGGTGCAGATATAGAATACCTCTGTCATCGCAGAAAGTTCTGTTGGTCAGAGCTGCACTAAGAGGTTGTTCTTGTCGGCATGGTCTTTGCTGGGTTATATTGGCCTAAGTTCCACTCTATAGGAAGGGAGAATGGGAGGGATTGGGGGAGGGGTAGCCACGATTTTGTTATAAATGATCCAAAAGGTGCACATATCACTTCTGCTTGTAGTACATTGGCCAAAATTTAGTGATACGCTGATACCCAAGGACAGCTGGAAGGGTTGCTAGCTGGATGGAGTGTACCCAGCTAAAACTTGGTTTAGGTGGAGTGCTGCGGTGGCTGGGATCCTATTACCAAAAGGAAGAAGCTGAGAATAAATACTGGAGCACATTTGCCAATCTCAGTCACATGTACTAAACGTGATAATAATCACAATTAATTTTCTCCTTCTTCCCCAAACAAAGTAGACAGGAATCAACATGGGTAAAATGTTTAATTTTAAGTGACGATGCTGAGATTAACCTGCAATTATAAATTTTTAAAAGTTTGAATTTTGTCTTAAAGCTTAACAAAATTAACCTTATGATCCTTTTGACTGCAGGGCAGTATTTTGAGCATAAGCCTGTTTTTCTCTAATGTATTATTTCTACATCTTAAACTTTGTCCGTGTGATTGCAAACAAAAGACTAGAACTTTAGTTTATTGCTGTCTTATTTTATAGATGTTCCGTAATGATTTTGAACATGTTGATGCCAAGCAGCAATGAGAAGTATGAAAAGTACTAGTTGGTGATTTAGTTGTTCCTTCTTTCTCCCTATTCCTTCTTGCTGTCCCTCTCTGTATATATTCATCATGCTTCTAAACTATTTAGGGCTTATAATGAAAAGCAGCAGGCTTTTTCCATACCATATCCCATCCCTGGTCTTATACTTTGAGACAAACACTCTGAAATGTTCATGTTTACAAGTAACTTCTGTATTTCTAAAAAATATGCCTATATTCAGCATTGCTTGATTGATCAGAATTAAATACTGACTAACTACTGTAATAAAAATGGATTTAGTTGATATACTGCCTTCTCTCTCCCTTCATCACTATTCTTTTATTCTTCTATTCGCTTTAATATTTCTTAAACTTCTTTCATGTCTGTTCAATTAAAGATGTCATCTCTTACTCTCAAATAAGCAATTACAAAATTTAATGTTTCTAATCTTCCCTCCTCATATCCTTCTCTTTCTCCTTCTCAATTTTTGTTGTCTCTGTTTTAAATTGCAATGATCAAATATATTTACATTAGTTTCTGTAACTATAATTAAGTCTGCTAGCTTTGTCTATTGCTGAATTCTAAAAATTGTAATTAGTAAGCAGTTTAATTTTTTATGACTACATAAATATTTTTCACTGAAAAGCTAATGGTAGAGCAATTACCATTTTTAACATAGCTTTATTGTTTATGATTTAGTTTAAAATTTCCTCTTCCCATTTTGGTTTCTCGTATTTTTTAAAAATTTCCTTAATTTCTTCCCACATATAAGTAATACCCTCTGTTCTGTAGACTTTCTTTTTTTGCCAGCTGTCTCCCTCCTGGAGCCCTCTTTCTCTCTCCTCTAATCCGTTTCCTTACTCAGTGCTCTTCTGACCACTTTACATCTTTATAAAGTTTGTTGAAAATTTGCTTTGATTGATGCTGTTCCTTCTTGTGCTTTTTATAACTGTGGGATTATGCATATCTTTTTAAAATTCCTTTTTTCTGTGTGTGAGTAGACAGAGGATATAAATGCATATGCTCATCTCAACATCTTGAATCTGAAGTGTTGATGTTTTCAAAGAGTCAGATGCCCATATATCCAACCCTTAGAGTCATACTAATAAAACATGTGATAAAGTCTCATGTTGTAAATTTTTGAGGGGAGGGGGATATGAGACATTTACAAATAAAGCTGAAAGAAAATAATGATTAACTATATAGAGTCATTGATATTTTTATGTAAATAAACATTTCTAGAATAATTTTCATTTGTTTTCTAAGACTCTAGACTTTTTATAGATTATGATAAAACATTTTTTCTGTTGATAAAGATTGTTCTGTTTTACTTTTTATTCTATTATTGAAGATATGTATCTTCAGATTTAGATCTGTTTTTCATTACAAATAGTGTTCCACAACTTTATTGCCCAGCACTTTTTGAAATTGACCCATTTTACCATTATATCTGGCCAGTGACTAAACAGCATATAGTGTTGTTAAAAAACTGTTTCCTAGGGTAGGAGGCTCATGTTAGTTTTGAACTCTAACAGGTTTTACCATCAGTCTGGGTGATAAGTTGTGCAATACTGTTAGGCTACTTTTTATCTTTACAAGAGAATGGTACTGTAAAAATGTCAAAAAAATACCCACATGCCCAGTTCACTAGTAAATATACTGCTAAATTTGAACCTTTTTGGCAGTAGCTTATGCTTCTCAAGGGACCATATTTTTACAGAATGATATATTTCAAAGGATATTGGTTTCCATTGTAAAAAATTCATGCATTTAGAGCAACTTAAAGCCAAAACAATTGTGCTTGTGGTATGTGTTTAAAATATCAGTCATCTTGAATACATGCCCAGGTTAAGTGTCAGAAGCTATATATTGCACAAAAAGAAAATTTATTGTTAGGAGACCAGGCTGTACCTGTGCTTATACAACATTTTCCTTAGAGGATCAATTTGAGTATATGAACTAATACTAGCCAGGCTTTTGTACAGTAACATTATTTATAATAAAGGAGAAGTTCATTGAGGAGAAAAACAAATAAAGGAAGCATAAAAGTCTCATATTGTATGAAACTACAGAAATGGATCAAAGAGTTTGACAGGAAGTTTAATGTGTACATAAGTAGAGTCTGACAGGAACATGCTGTGTGCGCCAAAGGTTCCAGTGATGGAAAACCGAGACGTAGCGCTCACTGACCACAGCATGAGACTTGACACACATTGTAAATAACTCAGAGATCTATGACTGCATTAAGCACTGGGCTGGTGTATTAACGGCAGTAAATCTATAGCTGCATAATAGGATAGCATACACAAATTCCTCTGATTAATTTTTGTAATGGATTAATAGGAATATAGCAAATATGTTCATTTCAAATCCTACCATCCTCCAACCTCCCCCTCCCCCTCCCCCCAGCCCCACCCTCTCTATTGTGATCATTTTTTATTCTCTTCTACTCACCAGGCTTGTATATGTGGATACTTGCTTTAGTACCATCCAGTTAAAAGCCGAAGATGCTTCTGGTAGAGAGCATCTCATCACTGTCAAGTTGAAGGCGAAGGTATGTGCTTCGTTAAACTGTTGCTGTGGCCAGGAAATACTTTGGGAAATGAACCCTGTGAAGGTTTTCAATGTAAACGAGTGCTAGTTGCTTCTTAGAAAATATATATATGACACTTAAAATTTATTTTGGGGGACTTCCCTGGCAGTCCAATGGTTAAGACTCTGCACTTCCAAAGCAGGGGGTGCGGAATCGATCCCTGGTCAGGAAACTAAGATCCCACATGCTGTGCGGCACTGCCAAATAAAAAAAAAATTATTTTGGAACGCCTCAAAAAATTTATTCACTAAGTTTCCCAAAGCCTAGCTATAATTTCATGTCACTGTTTTAATTCAAATTTGATCAAAATATAGACTTTATAGTAAAGAAATACTACAAATAAGGTTTGGCAGCCTCAAAGTACCATAATGTTATTTTCGTAACATCCTATGTAGAAAAGAGTTAGAAGTTTCCACTATTCCAAGTAAAGTTCTACTGAAGAAAGTCTTTTGTCTTCAATTCCTACTATGAATTACCTTTGTTGTTCTTATTTCTGACTTCCCCCAACCCCTCAAACACAGACACACACATATGCATACTTTTTTTGTTGTCTTGGCTGAAATTTTTTTACTTCTCTGTTTAAAAATTTTGCAAAGGTTATACACCTCTATTTATAGAGCCCTTACAGGTTAGTGGTCTATAACTACTCACTAATTTTATTGGCACAAAACGTAGCTGTTTCGTCTTTATTTTTTAATTATAGATTGTGAATTTTGAGAAATAAGTAGAATAAGCAAGTTCAGGATATTAATCATTTACTTAGTAATCACTGGGGAAACATTAGAATTTGAGAAAACCAGGTCATCTAACTTTTTTTTAATTGTCCCTAGGAGTCATCAATCAACTCTGTTTCATGAGATTGTAGTGATGAAAAGATCAATTGTGTTTGTCCTTTTTAAAAATGTGTCTGGCATTTAAGCTTTTCATGAGAGAAAATTAATATATAAAGCTGTACTGGGTGACACTTATAGTGCCTCTATATCAGACAAATTGAGAAATGACTCATTCTCTCTTTTTCTTACACACACAACGTTTATGTATAATTTCAAGATTTATATGTGATAAGTTTTGAGAAAAAATTAGTGGGATAGAAATCTTCTTTGTAAAATAAGTTACATGAATATTTTTATTAAATGAAAATGAAAAAGGTTTTATTTTTTTTAATTTTTAAAGCTGTGTTTTTTTAAGATCAAGGAGAAATCTGCCTTTATCCTTCCAAAGGTCATATACTGCCAGTGGCAAGGGTTCTGTCATTTTCTTCAAAGTTTTATTTGTTTATGTTTTGTACATTGATAAAAGTTGCTTTGCTGCTATGAAGACCAAAATGAAAAATTTAAAATACATCCTATCCTGATTTTTTTTTTTTTTAAAGCCTCATTTTTGCAATCTTTTCTACTTACTAAGAGATAATGATTTAAGTCTACATTGCCTATCACTACACCTACAAGATTTTATCATTAATTCTGATTAATGACATTATTGGTAGTATTGAGAGGGAGGATGTATAGCCACTAGTATGGTCCATTCTGTCTGCTTTTTCTTATAACTTTTCAAGGTAGATAAGGTGACACTTTTAATATTTCTCTAGAGAATATTTTCAAGTGTCAGTTTTTGCAGCATCGATAGCTGTGAAGCACTATTATGGATGCCCTGGCAAGAGAGAAGAGAAAGCTTTATTTGAGTTAGTAAGAAAAAAATTTGCGTTTAAAAAAAAAAGAAAAAAAAGGCTGAAACTAAATGAATCTTGTGTTGGTATGATTTATTAGAGTCTTTAATTGTCCATTTAGTTTGGTTTTCATAGAGACTAAAGTTGTCTTTTAGATGTGGTCATTTCTTTCTTAGGAATATTTGGGATTGTCAGTTAAAAACAGTGAAAGCTAAAACTTACATGTTAAGAGTACATAATGCAAAATCTTAATCCAAACTGAATTTTAAAGGGTCAAGCTCTTTTTTTTTTTTTTTTGACAAACCTTACAACACGCTTATTTTTGTAAATACACAAACCTCTATTTCTTTTATCTGATATTTTTTGATACGTAATAAAGAAATGCATTTGTTTTTATTCTTGAATACATACTCTCCCAATTCTGCCACTCTACCTCACTGTCTCCAAAACCCCACAAAGAAAACAATACCAATTTTGTCTATACATCCCCCATTAAAAATAAGTATATAAATCAAAAAGAAATATAATGAGAAACAGTTGAATTTTGTCATTTTTATAGGTGTATTTTTATGCAGTATTTACAGTTCATCCTAAACCATGAGATGAAATTTTTGTCTTTCCTTTAAAAAAGAAGTAGCCTAGGGCTTCCTTAGCTTTGGCCAAGATCAGAACTACTTGAAAAACGAATCATAGATATGTTTCAGAGGCTGGGCACTCTGTCTCTGATGGCTGTTTTTGTAATCTGCTGCAATTTGTATGTATTCTTTTGCTGGGGGGGTCCAATCACAGTTCGGGTTGGGTTAAATTTTTCCATAGAAAAGTATACTATAGAGTCTAAAAAATATTGTGACAAAAATATATACTTAATATTATATAATAATTATTTTCTCTTATAGTTATTGATTTGATTGAATTGTTTCAAGTGAGACTTGAAAAACTATATTAATGAAAAATTATTAATTACTCTATCTATTTTTCAATTCATTTCTTTATGTGGAGCTTTTGTTGTTCTTGTCAACTGGATTTCTAAAGTAAAGCTTTTGGCAGTTAGTCTCTAGCGGCTTTGTATATACCTATAACTTACTGTTGAAAAATAATCTGAATTTTGAGTCATTTTACAATATTGTATTCAGTTATCGATGTCGTAGTTAGTACTACAATACAAACAACTCCAAAAATGAGTATCTAAGATGCTACTGCATAATTCATGTTAAATCATCCAGAAGTGTATAAATTTGTGCTTTTTAGGTTCAATACAGTTATGTAGCATTTATTATATTATATACACAGAATTGATCTTGGAAGTGAATATAATTAACACAATATATATAATTTAACTCATAATAGACAGTAAAGCCACATACATATGGATCAGTCTCATTTATTATATACATATTTGTATGTTTGCATAATTACACCTAAAATATATATTTGAATGTTATCTCAGATATGTGGCATCATATTATATTTATTATAACCTGCTTTTTGTTTAACTCCTTGTGGATCTCTTTCTTTATCAGTACGTACGTGCCATTTACTACCCTGAGCTCTGTTTGAATGTAGGATCATATTCTCTTTTAACATAATGTGCCGTACATACTTAATGACTTCCAAAGTTAAGATACTTTACTTGGTTTATCTATTCTGTATACAGTAAACATTAAGTTCATACTCTTAACTGGGTTGATGATTGTTTAAGTTACAGAGTTGATATGGTTCATTGTCAGCTCAGTAGACGATAAATAGCAGCAACTCAAGGTGAACTAAATATTCCGTTTTTGACCCAAGGAGGTTTTAAGTGTGCATTATTATTTTTGCAGAATATTAACATTTTTTAGAGGGAAAAGAGATTTTACAGTGCTTTTAGTTGAGTTCCATCATTTTTCCATATAAAACAGCCAGAGGAGTTAAATGAC
The DNA here is from genome assembly GCF_028564815.1 of Eubalaena glacialis. Taxonomy (NCBI): domain Eukaryota; kingdom Metazoa; phylum Chordata; class Mammalia; order Artiodactyla; family Balaenidae; genus Eubalaena; species Eubalaena glacialis. The sequence goes on along the minus strand of NC_083729.1, from coordinate 49,885,795 downwards.
TTATCCAAGGTCACAAGTTAGTTAGCAGAACTAGAAACCAGAGAAAACTAAGATCTCTGCCTGCATTTACTTTGAGATAATCACATGACTTTTAAAAAATAGTGTACAAATTGTTTTTCCAGTGATTGCAGCAGTTATAATCTGATGTACATCATCTAATAGTTTGAATTGTCTGAAATAGGGCTTCTTCTGTAATCCCAGCCAGACCTTTCTTTCTTTTTTCCCTCTAAATTAGAGCACTGTTATATTTCTGTATGGTTTCCTGTATATTTACCTTTGTGTTATCACTTCTACATAGCTAGATACCATTAGTCAGAGTATACATTGATAGGTTTATTTTTAACCAGACAGTCATTGTAACTAAATGTTAATTCTTTTCAAAGTATTGATTTCAAGTGGGCTGATGTTTGTAACAAATACTATAGTGATAATTTTTTGTACCCTTTTGCTATGCAACAAAGTAGTTAAAAATAAGAGGCTGTATTTTTAAGGTCAAAATAATGTACATTGGATAATAAAATAATATTTTCCAAAAATAAAAATAAGAGGTTGAAAAAGGTGAAAGTCTAAAACTTATTGTAAACATTTTGTCAAATGAGAGAAAGGAGTTTTCCTAAAACTAATTTTCATGTTAGTAAATTTAGCTTTGTAATGGAAAGAAATGAGCACTTTAAAAATTACATGTGACTTTCAAGAATCCAGACTGAATCTTAGAGAAATCATGTAGTACAATTCTCTAATAACAGAATTGATTTTAAGAAAAACTACCTTTTGTCTTTCTTAACTTAGAAACCTAGTTAGTCCTATGACTATCACTTTTTGTATAAAACTATTGAGTAATTAATTTTCTATTTATCAACCATGAAAAGATTTTTCTTAAAACTATTATTTTGTTTTTCCTTAATAAGCCAGAGACATTTCATTGTTTCTTTTTATTTGTCTTCTTGCTAAAATTAAATGCTTTGTTGTGGAAAATACTTCTTTAATTGATAATTATATGTGTTCATTTTTGTGCATTTCTTGATTCTTTTAACAAATATTGCCTCTTTTAACAAGTGACTGAGGCTATTTGAGGTTAAATTTTAGACTGAAAGGAAATTAAATATCAACCATTTTGATCTCTCACTTTAAAGATAAAGAAACTGAAATTCAGTGTGGTTTACCCCTCAAATCACATTAGCAGCTGACCTGACACTAACTTAATTCATTACTCTTTTTTTCAAAACCGATTGGTTTGGCACCCCCAAATCACCAAACTTTGTACCTCTTGAGCTTAACTTGACTGTTAATCAGCTCTTAATATCTCTATAATAATAGAATCGAAATATTGATGTACAATACATTTGCATTTATAATAATACTTTTTCTAATATATTCAGTTTTTCTAAAATATTTTATGTGAACTTGTCACACCGAAGCAAAAATGACCTAACTTTATGCTTTTTTATAGTACCCTGCAGAATCACCAGATTGTATTGTGGATTTTCCTGTTTCGTTTTCTGTTTCCTGGACACCACAGGTAAATTCTTAAATTTATTTTAAGTAGCTAAAAAGCATGTTCTGTTTACTTATAAGTGGCCATTATAGATTACAAGTGATTTTTTTCAGTTTTCTTTAAGCATTTATTTATAAACAGGACTTTGAGAGTGTTAAATAAACTTGAAGAAGCTCTATTGACAGAAATTTTACTTTAAATTTAAATCCTAAGGAACTCTTTATAAAGCAGTGAGCAGTAGGTTAAAAATTGGGTGGCATTTTTCAGACATAATATCAGAGAATCTTTTTCAGAGGAGAATGAGTTATGACTGAAAATATAAACCCTGCCATTTCTATTCAGTTTTTATTGTTTTAAAGTGTTTGTCCTTAGTTCATCCTTGAACTTAGACTATATTGTTTTTGTAAGTGCTTTGGAACATTCTTACTTTGAGTAAAGAATATAGGAGATTCTTCTACTCCTGTCAATTTCTCAATACATTGCTGATATTTAACAAGTTAATGTATTTAGGAATGCATTGTAAATTGTACCATTATGTGGCTAAAATATGGTATGATTATCAACAGTTCCATCATCAACATTCACGTGTGTGATTTTTAAAGATCTGGCAGAATGGTGGTTAGATTCAAAGAACAATCTAATGATGACAGGCATAGTCCTTGTCTCACCAAGTAAATTGATACCAAAATGAAGAGAACCTTTCTATTCTTATGCAAAGCAAAACAAAAATTCCTAGTGACGTTTTACAAATGTTCTCTAAATAGAGACTACCCTTATTTTTGTTATGAAGTTTTGGTAGGTTCAAGTGAAAATTTATACTTACATTTTAAATTATAATATATACAGTAAAGTAATAATTGTATATGAAGTTAGTTAAAAAAAAAAAAAGCCTAACAGGATTTAAATGGTCTTGTGAAGGGTCAAATTTTAATTATACCATATATATTTTAAAAATATTTTTCTTGTTTTCTTCTTTAAAAACAAAAGTCTCCCTCCTTCCAATGGAAATCAAGAAAACACAGCAAAATAAAGGGGAGGAAAAACCCTGTGATTTGCTTTTGGTATTCTGATATGTGTTATAAATGTATAAGAAATACTGTTTTGATTGTTTTTTAAAGAATTGGAATTATACATAAATTGCATACTTTTCAAAAAACATGAATATACATTTTTCTATTTGGCTCTATAAACTTTATCTTTATGTATTATGTGAGGTCATGAGATAACATTGTACCTAGATTGTATTACTCTTTCCAGATGTGCTATCTCTAAATTATAATTTAATATTTATTAAAATCCCAAGGTTCAACCTTGGGAATATGTTTTTGATGAGTTTCCTAGTTTTTTTAATTTAGATAATCATACAAGTTTTCCCCAGACTTTAATCTGTGAAAAAGTTTGCATCTCCACAAAAAGACTGTTTATCACTTACCTTATCCTGCCATTTAGCAAAATTAGTTTGTGACTCTAACACTAGAAAATCTTAGAGGGCAATTTCTTCTAAATTTTCTATCCCTACTTAACACCAGCTCAGTGCCTTGCACATAGATGCATGGAATAAGTGTTTATAATATTAATTCAAATTCAGATTTAGATTTAATTGGGTCATACGTCAAGTTTTCTATTTTGTATTAGTTCTAAGAATACAGAATTAATTAGCAGTAACTGGAATGTCATAAATTCTTCTTTTAAATTAAAAGAACATAACTAAAATTCTTAGTATAGTACAGATAAAAATTTGGACACCATTTTAACCACAACTCAAATTTGACATGTTTAATGTTTTGTCACATTTGCTTCAGATATCTCTCTGTCTCTCTCTTAGGAATAAAATGTTCTGGGACCTAAAACTTTACCCCTCTTTTGCTTCTCTCCTTTCCTCTTTCTTTCCTTCTTTCCCTTTCTAGAGGTAAACCACTTGACTGGAATTGGTGTGTATGCTATCCATGCATACTTTTTTGCTACATTTGTTTATGCCATATTCTATAATATTTTTGCAGTCTGACCTTTTTTGTACAACATTGTTTCTGAGATTTACCCATGATCTTATATCATTTTAAATGCTTTATATCATTTCTTTATATGAATCCACCAGTTAATTTATTCATTGCCCTACTTATATGGTTGTTCACAATTTCTTACTTAAACAGTGCTGCAGTGAACATCCTTCTGTGTTTCCTTTTACACATGTGAGACTTTTAGTGTGGTTTATGCCTAAAGTTGAAAATGCTGTATTGTAGGGAATGCATCTCTTTGAGATTACAAAATATTGCCAAGTTATCTTCTAAAATCGGTTGCATAACTTTATACTCCTACCCAGCAATGCATAGTAATTCCTACTTTCCCAAATCCTTTCTAAGTCTTAGTCTGATTTTAGTCTGACCTTAATTCTTATCAAGAACTGATACTCATTATTACTGTGTTTATAATCTTTGCCTACTTAAATTTTTGTGTTTTATTATAAGCATTTCTTACATATTTTGAATACTAGTTATTTATTGGTTATATGGGATATAAGTATCTTCTCCCTGTGGCATGTTTTTTAACTTTGTATATGTTACATTTTTTCAATCAGAAGTTTAACGTTTCAGTGTGGTCACATTTATCACTCTCTTCTTCGTCATTTCTGCTTTTTGTGTATTGAATGAGAAAATATTCCATATCTTATTCTGAAAAGATGTTCTCCTAAAGTCTGTTATAAAAGTTATACTTTTTTCATATTTAAGTATGAGATAGGAATTGTATTTACACTTGCCTATTTTATATATGCTCACAGAATTTGGATTTATCTTCATTTGTGGCGGTCTGGGGTGATTTCAGTTTTTCTTTTACATAAACCACTAAAATTCAGAAAATTTTCAAAATATACTATTTGCCTGTTGTTAGAGTCTAGCTGTACATCGTAAGCATTTTGGTGATACTGCTAGCAAGTATGAACTCTTGAGTCTTTTTAGATGTGATAAAAGTGTTGGCATTGTTAGTTTACATTTTGGAAATACGAAGCAACATCAAACTTCTTTACTGTGTATCTTATCATTGACCTATTGGACACAATTCTGCTTGTGGGAGTTCCTGTCTTTTTTCTTTTTAAACAATTTTTAAACAGATGTGGTTCTTAAGTGAAATAAATGTTACTGTTGTAGTCTAATGCAAACTTATATCTAAAAGATTGTAAATAGCTTCCAGATAATTGATTTTAAAAAATTCCTTGTCTGCTTTTTGTACATTTCCTCTTTGGATTCAGTGTTTCTGGACTTTAAACTTGGAAGATCTTTATTTTCCTTTCTTTTTATAAAATAATAGGCATGGCTTTGTGGCATGCATATTAAAAATGGGTAATTTTCCTTATGGTCCCTGTCCTCCTGCTGGGTTGATAATGTTTTGATGTATTTTTCTTTTGCTCTGATGAGAGGTCTGCTGCTGCTGCTCTGACATATTCATTTGGATGAATAATTATAACTTGCACAATGTCAAGCTGAAGATGGTAGGGTTTTGTGCGTCATGACAAGCCTAGTAGCCAGTGCAGGTGTCTCACAGCATGATCAGCAACAGCCAGTGTATTCTGGCTCAGAGGAGGCATTTAGAGTAGTAAGAAATCAGCACCAAGGGCAAGGCTGCTGCTACTACTGCTGCCGTGACATGTGCCAAAGAAACACAAAGTGCTTCTCAAAGACAAGTGACTGCACACCTCTTCTCAGATACTTACTTGTTTACCCAGTCAGTTTTCTTATATAGATTTCAGCATAGAATGTAAGAGCATGTCATGATTTTTATCTTATTCTACTTCCCAACACCACAAATGCTCTAAAATCTGCTACCCTTTGGACTTCTGTATATAGGTCATATTTGTGAATATTGTTGACTGATGAGACCATAGAATGCTCTAATGTAAGATTTTAAGTGCACTGACATTAGTGATTCTATAAAAACAAAACGAATTTTCTCCAGGTCACTGACCAACCCAAAATGGATGCTAAAATTGCAGTTTTACCTATAAATATGCCATTAAGTGCAGGCTTAGTGAACTGTCTACGTCACACTGGTTGGAATTTTCAGATTTGGTATGATACATAAACAGTGGTCTTTATATTTTTTATCGTGTAAATCTCATGTTCTTGGAGTAATGCCATGAATACAAGAAGAGCAAAACCAGTGATAAAGCCTCTGGCTGATAATCTGATGGTGAATGAAGAAATTGTAATTAAAGGAAACAGTCCTATTACATAGCAGGGAGCATGATCCATTAGTTAGAGCATCAGACTAGCAGTTGGGTATCCCTAGGTTCTGTTTACAGTTCAGCCATTGACTTAATTATATAATTTCAAACAAGTCACATGACTGCTCTTTGCCTCAGTTCATGTGTATATGGAAATAATAAACTTTTTCTCTTTCACAGAGATCTTAAAATAAATTTGGTTTAAAACAAACAGAATGCTAGGGGAAGAAAACTCTCAATATCACACAGTATGGATCCTGAGGAAGTTCTCCTTTTTTGACCTACTGGATTATCTTTCTTTCCATTTTTCTCTCTGCTGTCCTTGTTGGAGAACTCATAGTACTGGATTTTTGTTCACCCTTAAATCAGTTAATTAAATATACTTTTGCCTTCTTGGCCATCTTACTATTGCTATAATGGTATGGATAAAAAGACATCAACGGAATCAAAACAAAGAAACGTAGTTCATTATTGAGATTATGTGATATGGTAGACCTGTGTGATATGGTCTGACCTATTGGACTCAGTAACCTATTAACTGCCTTTCTTTTTTTTTTTTTGTTAATAACATAATTTATTTTAAAAGTACTCCTACATTGATTTTAAAAAAGAGAGAAAATACAAATAAGCAAAATTAAGAAAATATAAAATCAGCCTTAATGCCTTCATTTAGCATTGGGATCTCACTGGATAATAGTTCTGAACCTATGCTTATCACTTAACAAAATATTTTTTGAAACATTGTTGATAATGCTGTGCATTTATTATTCCAGGTAATCCTTAGAATAATTTAGTTTTTAGTTATAATTGGGTTTACATTTATCCATCCAATTAAGAACTGATATGGTCACAGTCTAGGAACTGGTTATCTCTACATTTATTTAGGTCCCCCAGTTAAGTAGCAGTAGTTTCTTAATCCACATCTTGTACATTTTTGTTGAGTTTATTCCTAAGTATGAAGTTTTTGTTGCTATTGTGAATGTGATCTTTTTTTTAAATCATATTTTCTAGTTTATTTTTATAATGTGGGCAAGCTATTAATTTTTTTTAAGTTTATACTTTAATAAAGGTTGTATATGAAAGTAGTTTAAAGAGTTAGGTTTACAAGGGTTTTTGTTGTTTGTTTGTTTTCTTTTTAGACAAAACGGCATGTCCTAGCCTCCTTCCCACCTTTTTCTCCCTCTCCAGGGTCGACTACTTTTAATTGTTAGCTGATCCTTTTGGTGTTATAATATAATTTATATTATACATGCTCTTGTAATTATACTACCTTTTGTTCGTTGGTTTGGTTTAGGCATTATCTGTTAACTTTCCACTGTAGATAATGAGGAATTTGCTGTTTCTTCTTCCTTTCCCCACTCCACACACACGTATACTTCCTATCCTTCCCAGATAGTTATCTTGTAATTTTGATTATGTCAATATTCAGTGTTTACATTATTATTTTGAACGTATATGTATACTATGCAGAGATAAGCTATGTAGTTAATTATTATTTTTCCTTTGTTGCCCCAGTTTTTGTTACCATGTAGAGTTAACAGTTGTCTTACTTTTTCATTTCCTTAGTTTTCTGTGTACTTAAAACTCATTCAACCCACAGTTTTCCATCAGTTGTCTAAATCTGCTCTTAATCATCTACGCTGGGTTTTCTATTAGCTTTACTTTTTGGTAAATTTCATCAGCCTTTCCTAATAGCCTTCCTGTTGAGTTTTTTTTACTTACACTATCATGTTCATTTCTAAGAGTTTACTTCATTGATAAATCTTCTTTTGTCCCCAGAGATACTAATAATATGTCCTTTTTTCCATCTGAGTAGTTTCTGTTTCCTTGAGTTGCTCTTTTTCTAGGCTTATCATCTTTGGTTACCTGCTCGTGATTAAAAGTCAGCTATTAAAAGCTATTTGAAAGCTCTGAGTGCGAGTGGGGCTTGTCAACTGTGAACTTCATTGTAGAGTCACCTGAGTAGATCTCATAATGGGGAACCCCAAGTGTCAATATTTTAGGTCTTTTTGATTGACTGGTCAGATTTCTTGGAGAAGACTCTTCCAGCCTTCTGCCTAGAAGTCACTGAGCAAGCAGAAAACGCTCCCTTGAGGCGAGAGTGGAGCAGACTGCTGGGCAGTCTATTGGGCAGGAAACAGCAGTCTGAATTAGTAACAGTTACCCTATGGCATCCTCTACTGATAGGGCTGAACACCATGCAGCTGTAGAAGAGAAATGCTTACAGCGTGAACCTCCATTATCACAAGGCAGATAGTGAGAGTAGAGTTGCAGTTGAGGGGCAAAAAATGATATCCTAGCTATCCCATGATATTTTCAGACTTTTAAATTTTGGCCATTCTTAGTTCTATGTAGCAGTAATTTTCAGTTTTATTGTTTCTTGCTGATGTCTACAAGTAGATTTTTTAGATGATTTTTTATCCAGTGGCTTTGTTAAACTCTCTTATCTAATAATCAGTAGTTTCATTGAATTTTCTATGAACATAATCATATCATTTGTAAATGATAGTTTTATTTCCTCCTTTGCCATCTTTACGCCTTTCTTTTTTTTTTTTTTTTTGCCTTACTGTTCTGGCTAGGATATCTAATAAACTGTGAAACATGAATAGTAAACATAAGCATTCATGTTTTGTTCCTGATCTCAAAGGGAAAACTTTGTTTTCATCATTAGGTAGATTTTTGCTCTATAGTTCTTGTACTGAAATCCTTTACCAATAATTAATGGAATTTATTTCTGATTCTGGTTTGCTAAGAGTTTTGTTATAAATGACAGTTGAATTTTTTCAAGTATATTCTCTCTATATGTTAGATAATCAAATGTTTTTTCTCCTTTATTCTGTTCATGTGGTGAATTATATTGTTCGATTTCCTAATGTTAAACAAATCTTGCTCTCTTGAAATAAACCCAGTTAGGTTATGGAGTATTTTAAATCTATATGTTGATCAATCAATTGGTTGGTCAGTAGATACACACACATATATATGTTTGTATACACATATACAATTTCCAGTATATATTATATATTTCCACATTCTGTTTCTTTGGCATCTATGCTCATAAGAGCAATTCCTTTGTTTTCCTGCTTCCAAAATTTGGTTTTATTGCCTCTTTAGTTCTCCTTGTTTTTGTGAGATTATGCCTTAAAGGAAAAAACAACAATATAGTAAGTTTGGGGGTGGGGGTAAAATTAGATCTGTGTGTTCAATCCACCTTCCTTACCTAGTAGCTGTAACCCTCTTTTTGCCTAATTTTAAATGTATAGTTTTTACTTTATTTGAATTCTAATGTATAAACTAGGTGTGAACATAATGTTAAAATCCTCTTCATTGCTTTCACCCATGGGCTGCTAGCTAAAGTGCAGTATTAAAAGTTTTAAATAAGTATGCTAAATATGAATGGGGTTCGACATTTCTAACTAGAGGCAAGTGATGAAAGAAATAAATCCTCTGACTTATTTTCCTGCCTTCTTGGAGGGTATTAGTGTGGGACGTTTGGGGTTCTTTGGACATTCATAGAACTTAGGTCAGATAAGTAAGAGACCTGACTCACAAAGATCTAGTAGGGAAGTTATATCCTATTTTTAGTGCTTCATTAGATGAAATTGTGATTCTGTCATGGTCAAGTCTTCTCTTTTCAAGTTACCTTGAAAAAGTACATAAACAGAAAATCAAGAAGCAACATTTTTTTCAGTGGGAAATAGTTTAAATGCAACAGACATTTAATATCTACAGATGGTCCCTGACCTAATTTGACTTAGGATTTTTCAACTTTACAATGGTGCAAAAGCGATACACATTCAGTAGAAACCTTATTATGAATTTTGATCTTTTTCCGGGTTGGTGATAGGCCAAACGATACTCTGCATGATGCAGGACAGCAGCAGCCAGCCACAGCTCCCGCTCAGCCACTCTGTCACAAGAGTAAACAACCGATACACTTAGAACCATTCTGTCCCCATACAGTGATTCTGTTTTTCACTTTCACAGTATTCAATAAATTACATGAGATATTCAACACTTTATTACAAAATAGGCTTGTGTTAGATGATTTTGCCCAACTGTAGGCTAATGTAAGTGTTCTGAGTATGTTTAAGGTAGGCTCCGCTAAGCTATGACGTTCCATAGGTTTGGTATATTAAATGCATTTTCAACCATTTAACTGGACATAACCCCATCATAAGTTGAGGAAGATGTGTACTGTATGTGTAGCACTGAGCTGGATCCTAAGGAATTTAAGGTGAGTTAACCAGGTTCTAACATCCTAGGGTAGGCTTTCAGTAGTAACTTTCAGTCTGATAAGGAGAGAGGTACTTAAAAAGATAATTTCAGTAAAATGTGTTGAGTGATGTGTGTGGTGAGCCATTTTGATAAGATGGAGAAGAGGTACATAATTTAACCTGATGTGGTCAAGCAAGTTTTCTGGATGAAGTGTTACTTGAGTTCAGTGAGTCTTGAGAAGTGAGAAATTAGGCTTGGGAGGACACATGATACTTTAGGAGAGAACTGCTGTAGGCAAAGAACAAAGGCATAACATTGTAGGAGATAATACATGCATTACACATCGTTTGGAACTCTGTAGTCAGAGATAAGACTGGAGCTTTTGCTTAGAGTTAGGCAGGGTCTGCTACACCAATTCCGATGATCTTGGACTTTATCCCAAAGTGATGGGGTTATAAGGAAGAAAGGTGGCATGGTCACAATTTTTGTTTTATAATAACATTTCTCAAAGTGGTTTTTTGTTTTGTTTTAGGCTATTAATAGGATTAAGGTGGAGAAAGGACTCTAATCTAATACACTTATGAAATTCTAGATTTAAGTTCTGTTATTTCTTGATTTAGGATTTCTCATCTTTCTTGGTATGCCAAGATGTATTATAAATCTCTGGCATGACTTTTTTTTTCCTTCCTCTCAGAGCACCTCTGTAGATTAGTTTTCAGCAAAACAAGTTTTTTTTAATAGGTCACTCTGTTTGTGTAGAGGAAGGTTCTAAATGAGAATGGCAAGACTATAGTGAAGAAGACTGAGGGGCAGCTGTGTACTTACCCATGCAGGCAGTAATTAGGGTCTGTTCTAGGTTAATGGTTGCAGGGAAAGATGAAAGGGGATTGTTTGGGAAAATTCCACAGATTATATTGATAGAACTTGGTGATGGATTGGGCATGAGATCTCATGGATTACTGCCACTGCTTCTGGTGGAGGTAACTAGATTAGATAGATTGTAGTACTGCCAAGTGAGGTAGAGAATGCAATAAGAAGAGGTTTAGAGGCAGATTCAGTTTGGGATTTGATGAGTTTGGCATGCCTATGGTATGTCTAAATAAATGTGTTTAGTGGGCAGTTGGAGATATGGCTTTGAATCTCATACAGTCAGTTACTTGCCAGATAAAGGAAGATCAGTATAATTTCAGTTGATTGCTAAGGTTATCAAAGTTAGTTTAAGCTTTGCAGAAGATTTGAGATATGTGCTTCGTGAGCACATGAGATACTTTTATGGTATGGTAAAATTCTTCCATGAATTTAAAGACCCAATGAGACTAGTAGTATGGAACAGGTTTGTTTATCAGATGACTTCAGTACCAATTTAAGGTACATTAAGTAATTTACTTGCTTATGTTAATAAATCTGACTTTGTTGCAGACCTTCATGGTAGGCTTCAGAGTTAATTCTGGTGGATCACTTGTAACATAGTAAAAAGAGAACACAGAGTCTTAAAGTCTGGGTTAAATTCTAGCTTTATCCCTACAATGCATGACCTTGGGTAAATCATTTAACTTTATAAAAAGAGGGAAGGAATATATAAGTCATAGATTGCATGACTTTGTAAGAGTAAATTGAGTTATTTGATAGTGCTTTTGAATTGTAAAGTGCTGTATAGGTGTACAAAGTGATATAGGGAGGTAACACAATTTGCAAATTGTTTAGCTTTTAAAATAGCAAGACTTAATATGGGCAAAGAAATGATATCTCTCAATATACATTTATATTATATTGTATAATTGTATATATAAACACACCCACATTTATATATAACAACACGTAATTGGTATCTCTCTCTTTGTATGTTGAACTACATGTACTCTAAAGACAATGTTTCCATTTATATGCAACAATCAAGAAGTATTCTGGTGTTGAAAAATGAAATAGGGATGATAAATGCAAAATGACCGTCAATCTCACCAGGCTATCTGGTCGTGGTAGATGACTCTACATACATTGTACCATAAGTAACATAGATGAGAGGTGTTGAGAGAAATATTGTTTGGACTATAGTTTGGAGGAAACCAATAAAATATTCTTACATAGCAAGTGTCCCACATAAAAGAAAATATATAAATATCAGTCTCCAAATGGCTTCTTAATGTTGTGGTTTATATTTTAAATACTTTTGGGTAAAAACGATTGTCTTAGCTAATATCAGTAAAGCAATTTTTCTTCAACACAAACACAGCTTGTTAACATTCTCTACCTTATGTTTTGTCCCTGTCAGGGACCCTGTCTGGCAAATTGATGCGCACTATGTCTATTTGTACTTTTTATTAATCCAAGGGATAGTTTAAAATATGTGAGTATTGGTATACTTGTGTGTGTGTGTGTGTGTGTGTGTGTGTGTGTGTGTTTTAAACCATCCTTTTGGAAAAAATAGATGCCCATATTGAAAATAAAGATCCAGTAGATTGAAGACAAATGATAATTCAGATATGAAAGACATGTTAATTCAAATATGATCTGCTAGAATCACTGATTAATACTTTCAGCTATGAAATATACTTACTTTCACCCTCTTTCTGTGCTAAAAAAGTTGAATATTAGAAGCCAAACTAATTTAGCAGATGGATATAATGAAGCAAACCAGAATTTTGGAGTTGGTAGATAACAGAAGCAATGGGACAGTATTTTTTTTAAATGATGTCCACTGCTGGTAGGTAGTTCCCCGCCTCTGGCTGTGAAGGTAACATTGGTAGCTAGCAACACACATATTCTGTCTATTAGTCTTGACCTTATTTGAAAGCAAAGATTTTTGTGACCATTTATTTCCTTATTTTGTTGTTTTTAGTGTGAGTAATAAAAATTAGATATAGTCAACTTTTTTGATGAGGGGAGTAGCACCCTTTTTTGGTATGACTTACCTGGAACAAAAAGCTAGAAGATGAGTTTGTTTTTTTACTGATTCAGTTTGGGATTTGATGAGTTTGGCATGCCTATGGTATGTCTAAATAAATGTGTTTAGTGGGCAGTTGGAGATATGGCTTTGAATCTCATACAGTCAGTTACTTGCCAGATCTGGCTTGATTTTTTTTTATTATGTAAAACTTTATTGTAATACAAAATAAAGGAAGTTTATTTTGTATTAAACGATTACCATAGCGTATTAGAAATGTACTTGAACCAAGTACTAAGGGTCTTAAGTAGCAATGTACAAGACATGATTTTTCTCAGAGTTAACATCTGAGAGATAAAGAAGAATGGATAAACAACCACAAGGGTTTGTTCATCAGTCAGGGGTCAAGCTGCCACAATATCTAAGCCCTCTCCTGGCATTCTTATCATCTTACTTTATTATTTTTTTAAATTGTGGTAAGATACACAAAATTTACTATCTTAATCATTTTTAAAGGTGCAGTTCAGTGGTATTAATACATTCATAATGTTGTTGCTACCATTACCACCATCCATCTCCAGAACTCTTTTCAAATCTTGTAAAACTGAAATACTATACCCATTAAACAATAATTCCCTATTCTCCTCTTCCACCAGCCTCTAGTAACCACCATTCTACTTTCTGACTCTCTGGTTTTGACTATTCTAAGTACCTCACATAAGTGGAATCATACAGTATTTGTCTTTTTTGACTGGCTTACTTCACTTAGCATAATACCCTCAAGGTTCATACAAGTTATAGCATATGTCGGAGTTTTCTTCCTTTTTAAGACTGAAAATATGCTATTGCATGTATATACCACATTTTGTTTATCTGTTCTTCCGTTGATGGACTTGAATTGCTTCCACATTTTAGCTCTTGGGAGTAGTGCTGCAGTGAACATGGATGTGCATTATAGCTCTTTGAGTCCCCACTTTCAGTTGCTGGATCATATGGTGATTCTGTTTTAAATTTTTTGAGAAACTGCCATACTGTTTTCCAGAGCTGCTGTACCATTTTACATTCCCACCAACAGTGCACAACAGTTCCAGTTTCTCCACATCCTCCCAAAAACTTACTTTCTGTTAATGGGTGTGAATGAAGTAGTATTTATTATAGTTTTGACTTGCATTTCCCTAAGTGATACTGAATATCTTTTCATGTACTTATTGGCTGTTTGTATATCTTCTTTGGATAAATGTCTTATTCCATTCCTTTGCCCATTTTTAAATTAGGTTATTTTTGTTGCTGAGTTTTAAGAGTTCTCTACATATTCTAGGTATTAATCCTTTATCAGATATATGATTTGCAAATATTTTCTCCCATTCCTTGTGTTGCCTTTTTACTCTGTTGCTATTGTCTTCTGATGCACAAATTTTTTTTTTTATAAATTTATTTTATTTTATTTATTTTTGGCTGCATTGGGTCTTCATTGCTGTGCGCAGGCTTTCTCTAGTTGCGGCGAGCAGGGGCTACTCTTTGTTGCGGTGCAGGGGCTTCTCATTGCGGTGGCTTCTCTTTGTTGCGGAGCATGGGCTCTAGGCGCGCGGGCTTCAGTAGTTGTGGCTCACAGGCTCTAGAGTGCAGGCTCAGTAGCTGTGGTGCACGGGCTTAGTTGCTCCGCGGCATGTGGGATCTTCCCAGACGAGGGATTGAACCCGTGTCCCCTGCATTGGCAGGCGGATTCTTAACCACTCTGCCACCAGGGAAGTCCCCTGATGCACAAAATTTTTAAATTTTCATGAAGTCCAACTTATTTTTTCTATTGTTGCCAGTGCCTTTGGTGCTCTATTGAAGAAGTCATTGCCCAATCCAATGTCATGAAGCTTTTTTGCCCTGTGTTTTTTTCTGAGAGTGTTATACTTACAGCTCTTACATCTAGGTCTTTGATCCATTTTAAGTTACTTTTTATATACGGTGTTAGATAAGGAGCCAGCTTAATTATTTTGTATATTGATAGCCAGTTTCCCTAGCACCATTTGTTGAAAAGATTGTTCTTTTCTCATTGAATAGTCTTGGTAACCTTGTCAAAAATCATTTGATCATGCATATGAGGGTTTATTTCTAGGCTCTCTATTCTGTTCCATTTGTCTATATATAGACTGTCATATGCTAGTACCACACTGTTTTGATTACTGTAGCTTTGTAGTAAGTTTTGAAATCAGAAAATGTGATTTCCACTTTGTCCTTTCCCCTTTTTTCCTTCAGCTTTGTTGTTCTTTTTCAAGATTGTATGGCTATACAGGGTCTCTTAAGATTCTATATGAATTTTAAGATAGGATTTTCTATTTCTGCCCAAAAACATATCATTGGGATTTTGATAAGGATTGCATTGTCTTCCAGTTCATGAATCTGGTTTGAGATTCCTTTTTTTGATGTCTTCTTTAATTTTTTTCAGGAGTGTTATTTTGTTTTCATTTTATAAGTTCTTAACCTTCTTGGTTAATTTCTAAGTGTTTTATTCTTTTTGATGTTATTGTAAATGAATTTGTTTTCTTAATTTCCTTTTTGGATTGTTCATTGTTGCTGTTCAGAATGCAACTAATTTTTGTGTATTGACTTTGCTGGTAGTCAAAGTGGCCACTTTACTGAATTAATTTCTTAGTTCTAACAATTTTGAGGGGGGGAATATAGGTTTTTTACCTATAAGATTATATCATCTGCAAGCAGGGATAGTTTTACTTCTTCCTTTCTAGTTTGGATGCTTTTAATTTCTTTTTCTTGCCTAATTGATCTGGCTAGAACTTGCAGTATTGTGTTGAATAGAAGTGATGAAAGTAGGTATCCTTGCCTTGTTCCTGATCTTAAAGGAAAAGCTTTCAGTCTTTCAACATTGAGTGTGATGTTTGCTGCAGTTTTTCATAATATGGCTTTTATTATGTTGCAGTAATTTTCTTTGATCCTAGTTTGTTGAGTGTTTTTATCATGAGAGGGTGTTAAATATTGTCAAATGCTTTTTCTGTGTCAGTTGAGATGATCATATGGATTTCTTCATTCTGTTAGTATAGTGTATTACATTTTATTGATTTGCATATGTTGAGCCGTCCTTGCATTCCAGGAATAAATCCCACCTGATCTCAGTGTGTAATCTTTTTTATATGCTGCTAAATTTGGTTTGCTAGTATTTTGTTGAGGACTTTTTTATCAATATTCATAAGGGATCATGGTTTTTAAGTTTTCTTGGGGTTTTAGTATCAGGGTAAAGATGGCCTCATAAAATGAATTAGGAAGTATTTTCCCCACTTCAATTTTTTGGAAAAGTTTGAGAAGGATTGGTGTGCTTCTTTAAAATGTTTGGTATAATTCACCAGTGACACTTCCAGGACTTTTTCTGTTGAGATCTTTTGATTAGTGATTCAGTCTCCTTACTCATTATTATTCTGTTCAGATTTTCTATTTATTTGTGGTTTAGTCTTGGAAGGTTTTGGGTCTCTAGGAATTTGTTCATTTCATCTAGGTTATCCAATTTGTTGCCATACATACAGTTTTTCATAGTTCTCTCTTACAATTCTTCTTGTTTTTGTAAATGGTAATAATGTCCCCACTTTTATAACCGATTTTGATAGTTTGAATTCTCTTTTTTTCTTAGTCCCATTTATTTAAAATTTGTCAACTTGTTGAACTTTTCAAAGAATCAACCTTTGGTTTCATTGATTTTCTCTATTGTCTTTCTATTCTCTACCTTACTTATCTCTTCTCTAATCTTTATTTCCTTCTGCTGGCTTTGGGTTTAGTTTGGTCCTTTAGTTGTAAAGTTAAGTTGTGGATGGTTAGATTTTTCTTGTTTTTTAATGTATGCATTTATAGCTATAAATATCCTCTTTAGTACTTCTTTTGCTGCACTCTGTAAGTTTTGGTATGCTGTGTTTTCTTTTTTGTCTCTAAGTATTTTCTAATTACACTGTGATTTCTTGTTTGATCCATTGATTGTTTAAGAGTATGTTGTTCAATTTCCACAAATTTGTGGATTTTCCGGTTTTCTTTCTTTTATTGATTTCTAACTACATCCTGTTGTGGGAAAAGATACTTTATATGATATCTATCTTTTAAAATTTATTTTGTATGTATTTTGTAGCCTAAAACATGATGTGTCCTGGAAAATGTTCCATGTGCATTTGGGAAATATGTGTACTCTTTTGTTACTGTGTAGAGTGTTCAATATATGTCTATTAGATCTTGTTGGTTTGTTGTGTTGTTCAAGTCCTCTGTTTCCCTATTTTCTGTCTGGTTGTTTTGTCTATTATTGGGAGTGGGGTATTGATGTCTCTCAAATATTATTATATTATACAACAATTTCTCTTCAGTACTATTAATTTTTGTTTCATGTTTTGATAGTCTATTATTAGGTGCATAAATGCTTATAATTGTTATATCTTCTTGCTGTATTGAACCTTTTATTAATATATTATGTCCTTCTTTGTCTCTTGTAACCTATTTTGATTTAAAGTCTGTTTTGTCTGATACTAGTATAGCTACTCCTGCTCTCTTTTGGTGATTATTTGCATGGAATATCTTTTTCCATTCTTTCACTTTAAGCCTGTTTGTGTCTTTGGATCTAAAGTGAGATTCTTGTAGACAGCATATAGTTGGATCATGTGTTTTTATCCATCCTGCCAATCTCTGTCTTTTGATTAGAGAGTTTAGTCTATTTACATTTGTAGTTATTACTGATAATGAGGGACTTAATCTGTCATTTTGCTACTGTTTCTGTATGCCTTATAGTTATTTTGTCCCTTATTTTCTGCATTACTGCTTTATTTAGAGTTCAGTTGATTTTTTTTGGAGTTAAACATTTTAATTCCTTTGTTATTTATTTTTGTATATATTCTATAGCTATTTTCTCTGTGGTTGCCATCAGAATTACATTTAACATCCTGAAGTTATAACCCTCTAACTTATACCAGCTTAACTTCAATAACATACAAACTCTGGTCCTTTACAGCTCTGTACCTACCCTTCTCAGTTGTTGTTGTCACAAAGTTATATATTTACACAGTGTATGCACCAAACCGTAAACTAATAATTCTTTTAAGTGCCTTTGTCTCTTAAATGATGTAGAAAACGAAATGTGAAGTTACAAACCAAAGTTACTGTAACACTGGCTTTGAGTCGAATAATTCTTAGTTTAAAAAAATACCTTAGTCTCTTAAATCATGTAGAAAACAAGGAGTGGAGTTAAAAACCATTTTTATAATAGTGCTAGCTTTTATAATTGCTCCATGTATTTACCTTTACTGAGATCTTTATTTCTTCATAAGGCTTCATGCTACTGTCTAGTGTCCTTTCATTTCAACCTACAGGACTTTCTTTAACATTTCTTGCAGGGCAGGTCTAATGGTAGCAGACTTCTTTTGTTTGTCTGGGAATGTCTTCATTTCTTCTACACTGATGAAGGATAATTTTGCCAGCTATAGGATTTTTGGTTGACATTTTTTTTTCCTTTAGCAGTTTGAATATATCAGCCCACAGTTTTCTAGTCATCAAAGTTTCTGATGAGAAATCTGCTAATAGTTTTTGAGGTTCCCTTGTGTGTGATGAGTCACTTCTCAACTTCTTTCAAGATTCTCTTTTTGTCTTTGTCTTTTGAAAGCTTGATTATAATGTGCCTTGGTGTGGATCTCTTTGAGTTCATCTTACTTAGAGTTCATGGAGCTTCTTGGATGTGTATATTTATGTATTTCAGCGAATTTGGGAATTTGTCAGCCATTATACAAATATTCTCTCTGCCATTTTCTTTCTTCTTTTGGGACCCCACAATCCATATATTGGTGAACTTTATGGTGTCATACAGTTCCCTTAGACTCATGCACTTTTCTTCAATCTTTTTTCTTCCTGCTTCTCAGACATAATAACTAACGTCCTATCTTCATGTTCACAGATTTTTTTGCCTGTTCAAATTCACCTTTGGATTCTCTTAGTGAATTTTTCATTTTAGTTATTGTAATTTTTGGCTCCAGAATTTCTTTTTATGTTCTTTTTTGAAAGTCTTCTTTCTCTTTGTTGACATTTCCATTTTGTTCATACATTGGTTTCTTGACTTGCTCTACATCTTACTTTAAAGCTTATGTATCAGTTGTTTCAAATTCTCTGTCTAGTAGAGATACTCTCAGGTCTATGTTTGGAACCTGTTAATTTTTTTCCTTTGAATCAGGGCTACACTTTGTTTTATTTTTAGTGCCCTGTGATTTTGTTGTTGTTGTTGAAAACTGGAAATTTTAGTCATATAATGTGGTAACTTTAGAAATTGGATTCTCCCCTCTCCCCAGAGAGGAAAGATCAAAATTTCCCTGGTTTTTTTGTCTATGTTTTTGTGTTCTTGATTGTTGCAGGCTGTCTCTGCATCAAGGATCAGCCTGAGGTGTACTCTTAGGGTCTTTTCTGGTCTTTTTTGAGCCTTTCCCTGGGCATGCAGAGTGACTTCCAAAATTTTCCTGTAACGGGAGTTGCCTTTTTTCCCCCAGTTTTATTGAGATACAGTTGGCATACTGCACTGTATAAGTGTGAGCTCTGCAGCATATTGATTTGACTTATATGCATCATGAAATGAATACCACAATAAGTTTAGTGACTATCCATCTCATATAGATACAAATTAAAAGAAAAAGCAAAAGATATTTTTTCTTGTGATGAGAACTCTTAGGATTTACTCTTAACAACTTCATATATAACATACAACAGTGTTAATTGTATCAGTCATGTACATTACATCCCTAGCACTCATTTTTCTTGTAAATGGAAGTTTGTACCTTTTGACCACCTTCATCCAATTCCTCCTCCCCCGACCCCTCCCCTCTAGTAACCACAAATATGGTCTCGTTTTCTATGAGCTTGTTTGAAGTATAATTGACCTGCAACGCTTTGTTAGTTTCTAGTGCACAATATAGTGATTTGATATTTCTATACATTTCAAAATCACCACCATTATAAGTCTAGTTTATGATCTGTCAACATATAAAGATATTACAATATTATTGACTATATTCCCCACACTGTACATTTTACCCCCATGGCTCATTTATTTTGTAATTGGAAGTTTGTACCTCTTAATTTTCCTCACCTATTTCACTCATCCCAGTTGCTTTTTCACTCACTGAGTTGCTTTTGAATGTTCTACTCTTTAAAGTCTGACACTCAAAAGGGGAAAAAGAGAAAAATGAAGCAGGGGGAGGGTCAGTGGCTCCTTAAGTATGCTGCAGGTCACTTCTGCAGGAGAGGGAAGGACTTGAAATAGTGGGAGGAAGTACAACAGCAATATCCAGCTGCCTCTTTGGGTATTCCTCTGAGATTAGAAGCAGCAATCAGTCATCAGAGCACAGATACCTGATATTTGGAAGACAGATCCTTTTCTCCCACCCTGGCTCCTATATGCTGTGTGCAGGGTGCTCCTGAAGTGTGTGCAGGGCTGCCTGTCAGGGAGCTGTGGGGCAGGGTGATGGGTAGCTAAGAGCTGAAATTAACCAAAGTTGCAAGCCTTCTGTAGACTGAAGAGTTCCAAAATAGTTTCTGTCAGTGCATTTATTGTCTAGGTGGGGAGACAGATTCCTGGTGCTTCCTACTCAGTCATCTACCCAGAATCCTCACCTAATTGGCCTGACATTTTTTCTTTTCTTTTTTTAATGGTCTATAATATAGGATAGCTTAGGACCATGTTGGAAGTGCCTACTCATTTTCAACATACACTTGACAGACATTTATTTACTTCTCCCTCCCTCTCTCTCTTCCTTATCTTTTTTATTAACAGAGTTGCTGTAGTCATTCTGTAATGGCTACACATGGAGTGAATGTGTTTCATTTAACTTTGTGGGCATATATACTTTCCACATGACTTAAGAATAGTAGCAAATCTTTTAAATCATCAGTGGTCAGTTATAGTAAAAATAAACTGTAAGAAGAGGTGATGCATTCTCTATGGATTGTGTGACAGAGAATAGCATTTGATTTAATAGATTTAGTTATACCTACAGAAAGAGTTGAGAACATTAATGATGCTTGCGAATAAGATCAAATGAACTGAATATTTAAGAGATTTATCTCTTTAAAGATATCTGATTGGGAATATTGAAATTAATGTTAAAATTAAATTTCTTTAGAAGTTTAATCTCTTGATATTTGAATCAAGCCTTTTGAATCCCTCAGAGAAAAAGACAAAAATGATTATTAGAGGATTTATGTGCACATATTATAGGAAAGTATAAAAAAATCAGAATGGAAAGCAACTGTTACAAGTACCAGAAAATTATGCTATTAATTTAAGTGTCATCAGAGCACAAAAGATCACATTCTGGGACTGTGAGAAAATTATTAAAATACTGGAAATAATAGTACTTAAGATGAAGATATTATACTCTAAGATCTGGTTAAGTGACTGACATTATTATATCACTTCAGGTGTTATAAAAGTAACAAAAATGCTTTTAAAGATAATAAGCGTTACATTTTGAGACTGGCAATGTTCACACTTTTCTGCTTAAGTGCTTTCCTAGTTTAACATAATCTAATAGTTATGGGGGAATAGCTAACATCTTAGTTCCCATGTATATCCTTTCTCCTTCCTTGCCCAATATATACATATAAAAGTGATAAGCTTTTATTCTCTAAGTGGTGGGTTTATGAACAGTTACTCTTCTGCCTTTGTCTTTGCTGTTAGAAATATAGCTGTTTTGTAAATTTTTTAGGTCCTAAATGTTGAGAAATCTGAAGATCTACTGCAAAGAAGGTACTAATGTATAGATTCATTACTGTCCAGAAATCAGAAGAATGAGTGTTTTTTTAAACAGCTTTTTTGAGGTATAATTGATATACAATAAACTGAACATATTTAAAGCGTATGATCTGGGGAGCATTGACAAATATTTACACCCGTGAGATCAACCCCACAATCAAGATAATAAACCTTTCCACAACAACCAGGTTTCCCCCTTCGCCTTTTTAATCTCTCCCTTCTGTTCCTCGTGTCCTTCCTCCTGATCCCAGGCAACCGCTGCTGTCCTTTCTAGAGTTTTATATAGTTCTATATACTTTTCTATGTCAGGTTTCTTTCCTCAGCGTAATTAGAGACTTATCAATGTTGTAGCATGTAATAATATTTCATTGTTTTTAGGCTGAGTAGTTAGTACTCCTTTGTATGAATGTAACCATATATTGTTCATTTACCTGTTGATGGACAGATGGGTTGTTTCCAGGATGTGGCTGCTACAGATAAAGCTACTGTGAATATTATGTGAATGTCATTATATGAAGATATGCTTTCATTTCTCTTTGGCAAATACCTAGGGTTAGAATGGCTAGATCATCTAGGAGGTGTGTATTTAACTTTTTAAGAAACTGCTGAACAGCTTTTTTTAAGCGGTTGTGCTATTTTACATTCCTAACAATATTGTTTGAGGCTTCTGGTTTCTCTGCATCCTTACTGACATTTGGTATGTCCAGTCATTTTCATTTTAGCCATTCTAATAGGTGTGTAGTGGTAGCTCATTATGATTTTAATTTGCATTTCCTTAATGACCAGTGATGTTGAACGTATTAAATGCTTGTCATCATATATCTTCTTTGGTGAAGCATCTACAAATCTTTTGTGTAAAGACCTGAATTAATGGAGAGATAAACTATATTCATGAGTTAGAAGACTCAGTATTGTTAACTTGTTAGTTCTCTCCAAATTGATCGATAGATTCAATGCAATCTCAATCAAAATCCCAGTAGATTTTTTTAATTGACAAAATGATTCTAAAATTCATATGGAAATGCAAAGAACTTAGAATAGTCCAAAAAACTGAAAAAGAACAAAATTGGAGGACTAATACCACCTGATTTCAAGACTTATAAATTTACCTTTAAGACAGACCTATCTATCAAGACAATGTAGTATTAATATAAAGTATGACAAAAAGATCACTGGAATAGAGAATTTAGAAATATACCCATATAACTGTGTATGCATACAGCTGTTCCCAGTGAAGGTGCAAAGATAATTAAGTGGGAGAAAGACAGTCTTTTCAATAAATGGGACAAATAATTTGCTATATGCAAAACAGATGAACTTCAATCCATATGTAAAACTTAACTCAAAATGAATCATAAACTTAATGTAAAACCTAAAACAATGAAACTTTTGGAAAAAACAAGGAAAAGCTTTGCGACTTTGGGATAGGCAAAGATTTCTTAACACAATACAGAAAACAAGATCCTTACAAGAACAAGTTGAGAAATTGGACTTAATCAAAATTAAAACTTTTTGCTCTTGAAAAATACTGTTAAAAGAGTGAAAAGACAAGGTATAGACTAGGAGAAAATATTTGCAAATTATATATCTGATAATGGACTTGTGCTTAGAATATATATAAAGAGCTCTGAAAGCTCAATAATAAGACAACAACACAAAATAGGCAGAATATTTTATATAGATATATATTTTGGGTATTTCAAATGTATTCCTTTTATTACTATTAAAGCTTTATATAAATTAATTTCATGAGGACAGTTTTTTCAAAATAGGTTTATTTAACTCTTGGAGAATTGACCATATGTCACTTCCCTTTTTGGCAAATGGCTAGGAATCAGATAATTCTTGCTCCCTACTTCACTTCCTTTGCATCCACTTTTTACTCAGCCGTATTGCTTCAGTTTGTTTCATGATTGTGTATCTTGAGAAAACACCTCACCTAAGCTCTACCACTTCTCTCTTTCTTTGCCCCACAGCTCTTCTAATGCTAGGACCAGTGATGTTTATGGGAGCCATTAGGCATACATATGTATGCAGATCTGGAAATGTGAGAGAATTCATAACCCTCCTTAGGGCAACTCGACCAGTCAGGAATGGAAGACAGTGAATAAATGCTCCTGAATTCTGTTTCTTGGGTGGCAATTCTGAGGAGCTTTCTCTAGAACTTCTCACAGAGCTGCCATTGACCACAGTAACCATCTTGAAAGTACACCCTTATCTTAGCTTTCTCTCCTCACTTACACTGTTTCCAGTCCCTACTCCCTCTCAATCCCTGAGATTACTTCCAATAACCTATCTGTACACAAGCCCTGGCCTCAGGCTTTGCTTTCTGGGGGAGATCCCAAGCTCAAATGATCATTGCATATATCACTTAATGTTATAGCTACAAATAAAGATGACGTAGGACAAGGGTCCAAATATACCAGTTATACTTATGGCGCAGAAATTTACCTTCCTTAAAAGAATCCTGATGGTTGCCTTTTGCTTCTTTGATTTGTTTTTCAAGACTGAACAAAACCTTTGCAGCTATATGTGACCTTCTAAGCAATATAACATGACAGGCCTTTTTAAAACACAATTTATACTTCAAAGAGTGTACTAGTCTTCTCTCAAATGATGTCCTTACCCCTACAGAACTTTCTTTACAGTTGCTGTCAGCTTCCTTTGGCTTGTCACCACCATATGAAAAATTTTATGCAACTTCTATATAATAATGGGCCACAGCCACTAACTTCTTAGCTTGTACTTGTTACCCAGTTTCTTTTTCGAATATAAAAAAAATTATTAACATTTCAGTAATTGGGACTAGCATGTTTTGAAAAGAGTTTAGACTTAAGCATATAAGCAATTCTTCAGTGGATGGTGACAGTGGAAACCAGAGCACCGATTTCTTTCACTAAATATATATCCTCTAGCCATGGAGTTAATAAGAACATTTTCATCTCCTTCTCTATTTACTGGCTATGTGTCATGAGAAAATGTGATACCCTTCAAGATTTCTATAGAATACTGATATAACCTAGTTTTCTGATGGTTTATTTATTTATTAAATATAAACAAGAATAACCAACTTGACCTTCCTCTGGTCAAATATTGGGGTATTTGATTCATCACACTTGCCAGCAATAAAAATTGGCAAAGATTTCCAAAATAGACTGTGTTTCAGTAATATAAAACTAGTCAGGAGATAGAATATGCCTTTTAATTTTTTTGGAAAGGTCATGATTTGGTGACATTTGACCAGATGAACTTTCTAATCGTTCATGATCTAAAGGTTTAAATGCCAAATCTATCATACCAAACAGACTCTTCAGCATTGTGATTATTCGGAAATTTTCAGTGCATCAACACAGGGATCTCACATACAGATCTTCTCACCGAGAAGCCTATATACATAACAGTCCAGGTATCCTGATTTCAGTGCAGAGAATTTCATTAAATGCCTTAGGTGAACCTAATATTAAATTGATCTCTTATTAATATCTTTATGCCTGCTCTTATCAAATCATGTCGAGATGTCTATTTTTTTCCCCTCAAGATTAATACATTCTTTTTAATCTTCTGACCTTTGTTTTTCACAAAGGAAGATTGGACTCCATATCAGGGAATGTCTTCCCTGAACCCGTAGCTCTTGTGCTCCCAGTGCATGGAATGTTACAGATATAGTTTTCCAATGTCTGGTGGTTAGTCTGTGCCTTTTTTTCCCTGTGATTGCCCTACCCCACATAAAGATAGACTGAAAGATACATAGATAAAATAATGAATGTTGTGGTTGTTATGCCCTCAACATGGTATGCTGCAAATCTTTGGAGTAGGTAGAGTGGAATATAGAATATACTCTTTTCTCCTCATTTTATGTTTTCTAACTTTCTCAGTATTTCTCCTTTTTAAAAATTTTTTTTTGGCGCTTTAAGGACAAGAGGTGGTTTAGCATCACATCCTCTCCCTTCCCATAGCAAGGCTTAGGTGAGAGGCTCCTACATTGTTATCTTGGTTGCTGGGATACTTTTCTTCTCTGTAGGATAGTTTATTGCTTTTGGGACACTAAGCTTTTTCTGTGTTTTTTTTTGTTTTTTGTTTAATTTATTTATTTTATTTAATTATTTTTAGCTGCATTGGGTCTTCGTTGCTGCGTGCGGGCTTTCTCTAGTTGCGGCGAGTGGGAGCTACTCTCCGTTGCGGTGCGTGGGCTTCTCATTGCGGTGGCTTGTCTTGTTGCAGAGCATGGGCTCTAGGCGTGTGGGCTTCAGTAGTTGTGGCACACAGGCTCAGTAGTTGTGGCTCGTGGGCTTAGTTGCTCCGCGACATGTGGGATCTTCCCGGACCAGGGCTTGAACCCGTATCTCCTGTGTTGGCAGGTGGATTCTTAACCACTGCGCTACCAGGGAAGCCCCTGTTTTTGGGGTTTTAAAATTTTTATTGCTTTGGTTTTGCTGGTAATTTCTTTTGTCTTCCTTCTACAGTTTTTTTTTTTCCTCTGTTTTATTTCTTTTAATTATGTATATGTGCTAAAAAGGTTGACATTTTCCTTTGATTAATGAATTAACCAGTTGCAGTGTTCTGGGTGTAATTTTTGGATCTTCATCATATTTGAGCTGTGTAGTTGCTTTTCTATTCCTGCGAGAAATTTGTGGTTTCAAACCTATTCCCAAACTCAAAAGTTTTAGAAGACTGAAATTTTGTCCCTATATTTTAGAAAAAAATCGTAGTTGTATAATGCATCTTTGACTTCTCCCCTTAAATACATGGGGATATGAAGTGTAATCCAAATATTTTGATTTTGGTACAAAAGTTCTTTTGATTCAAGAGGAAATGATTGTTCTACAGTGAATCATATAAGTTATTTATAATTTATATATAATTTGAATGAGAAAATATGTTTATACACATGATTTGGAAATAAATGGGAGTATGTTATAGTAATTGGCATCTTGAAAGGAAGTATACCTACTTTTAAGTGTACAGAATCACCTACTTCATGGATTTGCAAAGTTATATTTAGAGTTCTTGAGTTTTAGAGCTGGAAGTCACCTTAGAAGTTATCTACCACACACTCACATTTATAGATGTAATATTAAGTCTTTAAGAGTCTGGGTATGTCTTGATATCAGATACTTTGTTACCGATCAAGATTAGAATGGTGACCTCTTTGTGTACTGGGTTCTTTTATCTTTGTATTGGAGATCCTAACATAGTCCTGACACATGGTTGAAATATTAGTTTCATTGAATTGAATTTAGTATGTTTTTCACTGTACACATTCATGAAATGAAAGGATAGCTGACAGACCATTTATTTCTAGTTCTACATATGCTCCTTTATGATTATACAAATAATATATGTTATTGTAGGAAGTATGGAAAAGTACAAAGAAGAAAATAAAAATTCTTATAAAGTGGGTTGTTTTTAAAACCACACTACCCAGGGACAAGTGAAGCCTTGGAACAAAATCATTGGTGCCGAATTAGAACAAAACCACTCTTGATTATTCTGGAATGGATTAAGGGCATGTACCATGGTCCCACAGGACCTATAGAATGCTCACCTCTTCAGTGATGTTCTGTAATAAAGCAGTGACTAGTAATGGGAGTGCTGTAGGAAAGAAGCCATACCATGGAATTGAGCTACCTCAGTTATTAAAGGAAAAGTTACTCTGGGAAAGCAGACCCCCATCCCGTATACCTCATTATTCTCACCATCCTCTAACTCTGAGGCTTTGCTCATCTCTTCTCTTTCTCTTACCTGAAATTTTGCAATTAGAAATAATGTCTAAACTTATGAAGTTGAGTATTTTTTATGTGATTATGTGAATTTTTTCTCTGGGAAACTGTCTTTAATCCCCTATTTTTTAAAATATATATGTATTTTTTAAATTGATTTTCAGTAACTTTTTATATTAAGGGTGTTAATCCTTTGTCTAATATGGTACAAATATTTTTTGATTTGATAGAATTTCTCTAGGTCAGGGACCATATGTCTTTTAATTATAGTGGCTATCAATTTTAAGCATATGAGCACTTAGCATTTTATATACATCATCTCACTCAAATCTTGTAAGGATTAACAGTATTTCCATATTGCAGAAGCTAAGTGAGATTAAGTAATTTGCTGAGAAAGATGCAACTAGTTTTAAGTAGTGGAACTAGGAATGAGACTAAATATTTGACTACAAGTCTATGATCTTAACTAACATACTCTATTGTATCTTATATTTTCTTATATCAACCAGTATTTACTGTAGAGCATAACACACATTATACACATTTGCTGTATTGAATTGTATTAAGACATAATTCATTTTGTAGTATTTACCTACTTAATTTTGTATAACTTGGTATACTATAAATGAGGACATGCATTCTTTGATTCTTGACCCAGATAGTTTGTTGTATATGGCTACAAATTGACTATTTTAAGTTAAAGTTAAAACTTTTCTCCATAAGTCTAATTTTATAAACTGTGTTCCATTTTTACAAATTCATTGTATGCTTCCCTAAATCCCAAAATTGGTTGCAAAAATAAAATAAAATATTAAACAACAGTGAAAAAACAGTGAAATTAAAGTTATCATGTAAATGTTCATAAGGATGCCTTTCTTTTCCCTCAAGAGCTTGAATCTTTTAGAAATATGTCTGGTAACATTTCGACTATTAACAGGGATGGCTGTTCTTCATTGTTCCACCTGTGGTTCTCAACTTTGCACATTAGAATCACTTGGGGAACTTTGGAAATTCCTAGTGCTAAGGCTGCATTGTAACAAGATCAATTAAAAAGGAATGGCTGAGAATGGAATCTAGATATTAGTGTTTAAGTTCCCTAAGTGATTGCAGTGTGATTTTTATTGTAGAGAAAGTTACAGGTAGTGATACCATTTGTGTGGTTTGTTACCTATGTGCATAGTTGAGTGAAATGCTAAATTTTACTTAGAGAATGTAAAATGCATTTTTTTAACCCAACCTTATGATTCTCTGGTTAAGAACACCTATTACAGACATTTCAAAGATTATAACTTGCTATATACAGTGAGCCGCTTTTCTCAGAAGGCATATTTATGTTTTGTTTTAGAGATGGTTTTAAATATATAGATTTAAAGATTTATGTAAAGAGATCAGTTGTTGAATATTTGAAAAAAATTAGTCTATAACCTAATCCAGAAAAAATAGTTTTAACTTTCTTAGTTATAATAAATAACTCATATAAGTTATATAATTCCTCCCAATATTTTATTATAAAATTTCAAACATACAGAAACATTGAAAAGGTTTATGGTGAATATTCATATATACACCACCCAGATTCTATAGTTAACAATTACTGTACTTGCTTTAACACTTATATTTCCATTTGTACCTCTTTCCGTCCATAAATCCATCTGATTTTTGAGGCCTTTCAAAGTAATTTGCATGTATCAGATCTTTCCCCCAAATACTTCAGTATGCATACCTTTAACTAGAGTTCAGTACTTTGTAAAATTTGGGAATAATAAAATGCATAAATCCTAAGTGTATCATAAGTTTCAGTAAATGAATATACTGGTGCAGTCCATACTCAAGATGCAGAACATTACCATCATTCAGTCTCCTCTCTCTTCCCAGTAAATATCCATTGTTTTGATTTTTTTCCATCCGTACCTTAGCTATGCGTGTTCCAGACTTCATATCAACAGAAGCATATAGTATGTACTCTTTTTGTACGTAGGCTTCTTTCACTCAACATAGTTTTGGAATTTCTGTGTTGTGACATGTATTAGTAGTTTGTTCTTTTTATTCCTGAGTAGTATTCCATTGCATGAATATACTAGGGTTTATCATTTCTCCTATTGATGGACATCTGGACTTATACCAATTTTTGACATTTATGAATGAACTGCTATGAACATTCTTACATAAGTCTTTTTATGGACAGCTAAGTTACAAGTAAGGATATATTTAGTTTTTAAAGAAATTGCCAAATCTTTTCAAAAATGGTTGTGCCATTTTATACACTCACCCACAGAATGTGAGAGTTCATGTTGATTTACATCCTTACCAACATTTTGTATTTTTATTTTAATGTTACCTCTTAATATTAAGCTTTCTCACCTTTTATCAGTTTTTCTTTATCTGATTCACATGTTATTTTACATTGCATATTGTCTCCCCCCCCACCCCCTAAAAAGAGAAAGAAAACTTAAGACAGTTGCACGGTAATTTTGGTGTGATGTGAGACTGCTTATATTAAAAAATGAGGACTTGGCAATTTTTATTTTTGAAAAAAAAATTTTTATAGAACTTTTCTCCTTGCAAAATACTTACTGAACTTTGATATCAAATTTGGTCATATTATAGGGTACTTCCTTGGCATTTCTGGTGATGTATATAGAATATTTAATTGCATTGTTAACATTTAGACTTTTTTCCCCCCATTTTCAGTAGGGAAATCAATTGAAAATAAGAGTTTGTGAATGATTTAACAGACAAAATAAGCAGTTGTAGAAAAAAAATTTTTTAGATAGCTTATTGATACAATAGTTTTAATGTCCACTTCATTAAAATTGCTAAGAGAAATGTTTCTGTGTCTCACTTTTCACCTTTTCAGACTTTCTTTATTTGGAACATAAAAATACTGTGTAAAATTTGATTATGACTTTTTAAAAAATTTATTTTTTTGAAGCATAGCTGATTTACAATGTTGTGTTTATTTCTGCAGTACAGCAGAGTGATTCAGTTACATATATACATTCTTTTTCATATTCTTTTCCATTATGGTTTATCACAGGATATTGAATATAGTTCCCTGTGCTATATAGTAGGACCTTGTTGTTTATCCATTCTATGCATAATAGTTTGCATCTGCTAATCCCAAACTCCCAATCCATCCCTCTCCCACCCCGTTTCTCCCTTGGCAACCACAAGTCTATTCTCTATGTCTGTGAGTCTGTTTCATAGATAAGTTCATTTGTGTCATATTTTAGGTCCCACATATAAGTGATATTATTTGGTATTTGTCTTTCTTTTTCTGACATTCCTCACTTAGTATGATATCTGTAGGTCCATCCATGTTGCTGCAAATGGCATTATTTCATTCTTTTTTATGGCTGAGTAGTATTCCATTGTATATTTATACCACGTCTTTATCCATTCATCTGTCAGTGGACATTAAGGTGGTTTCCATGTCTTGACTATTGTAAAACGTGCTGTAATGAACATTGGGGTGCATGTATCTTTTCGAATTATAGTTTTCTCCAGATATATAATATAATCCCAGGAGTGGGATTGCAGGATCATATGGCAAATCTATTTTTAGTTTTATGAGGAACCTCCATACTGTTTTCCATAGTGGCTGCACCAATTTACATTCCCACCAACAGTGTAGGAGGGTCCCCTTTTCTTCACACCCTCTCTGGCATTTATTGTCAATTTTTTAATCATGGCCATTCTGACTGGTGTGAGGTGGTACCTCATTGTAATTTTGATTTGCTTTTCCCTAATAATTAGTGATGTTGAGCATCTTTTCATGTTGCCCATCTGTATGTCTTCTTTGGAGAAATGTCTGTTTAGGTCTTCTGTCCATTTTTTGATTGCATTGTTGATTTTTTGATATTGAGTTATATGAGCTGTTTGTATATTTTGGAAATTAAGTTCTTGTTGGTCAAATCACTTGCAAATATTTTCTCTGACTCTGTAGGTTGTTTTTTTGTTTTGTTTATGGTTTCCTTTGCTGTACAAAAGCTTGTAAGTTTGATTAGGGTCCCATTTGTTTATTTTTGCTTTTATTTCTATTGCCTTGGGAGACTGATGATGACTTTTAGGATTTGAAATTCACTTTTTCTGTAATTATCAACTGACTTCTAGTTTCAGGGTGGTTGTTTCATGGGTTTTTTGTTTTTTTTTTTTTTGCTGTCATTTTCTTTTTTAAAAACATACCTTTTCTGTTTAAAATACAGAGTTAGCATTTTAAGCAGAGCTATGTTTAGGATTTTATTTACATTCACGCATACAAGAAATGGACAATGTGTTTGGGGGTACTTACTTTCAAATGAAAGATGCCATGTGACAGCATTTTATGACTTTTTTTGGTTAACTTTTCCTTGGATTTTCAATGAAATAGGTAATTACAGATTTTTAAATATAGATATAGATGGAGAGAGAGAAAGGAGAGGGACACTACTATACTGATTTTTAAAAAGAGTTGTCTCTTCAACAAACAGTGTTGGGAAAATTGGATATCCATATGCAAAAAAATGAAATTAGACACCTACCTCATACTGTATACAAAAATCAACTCAAAACTAATTAAAAACTTGAACATAAGACCTGAAACTGTAAAACTACTAGGTGAAAACATAGGGGAAAAGCTTCTTGATATTGGTTTTGGCAATGATCTCTTAAATATGACACTGAAAGTACAGGCAACAAAGCAAAAATAGACAAGTGGAACTACATCATACCTTTAAAAGGCTTCTGCACAGTAAAGGAAACAATCAACAGAATGAAAAAGCAGCCTATGAAATGAGAGAAAATATTTGCAAACTATCTGATAAAGGGTTAATATCCAAAATATATGAGGAACTCCTACAACTCAACAGCAAAAAAACAAATAACCTGATTAAAAAATGGGCAAAGAACTTGAACATACGTTTCTCCAAAGAAGACATACAAATGGCCAACCAGTATATAAAAAGATGCTGAACATCATTAATTATCAGGGAAATACAAATCAAAACTAAAACATGGTATCATGTCATAGTTTTGATCTGTTAGGATGGCTATTATCAAAAACAAAACAAACCAACAAACACTCCCACAAAGTAGCAAGTATTGGCAAGGATGTGGAAGAATTGGAACTCCTGTACACTGTTGGTGAGAGAGTAAAATGATGCAGCAACTATGGAAAACAGTATGGAGTGTCCTCAAAAAAGTAAAAAATATAACAACCATATGATCCAGCAATCCCATTTCTGGGTATATTCCAAAAGAACTGAAATCAGAGTCTTGAAGAGATACCTGCACTCCCATGTTCATTGTAGTGTTATTCATAATAGCAAAGATATGAAAAAATCCAACTGTCCGTCTGTTTATCTGTCATAAACAGATGAATGGGCAAAGAAAATGTGGTATATACAAGACAGCTTTAAAAAAGAAAATCCTGCCATTTGCAACAATATGGATGAACCTGGAGGATATTCTGCTAAGTGAAATAAGTCACAAAAAGGACAAATACTGCCATGATTCTACTTATATGAAATATCTAAGTCAAACTGATAGATACAGAGAATAGAATAGTGGTTGCCAGTGGCTGGCGGGTGGGTGAAATGAGGAGTTGGTGTTCAGTGGGTACAGAGTGCTAGATGAATAAGTTCTAGACATCTGTTGTACAATATAGTTAACAATGCCATAGTGTGCACTTCACAGTTTGAGAGGGTAGATCTCATGTTAAGTGTTTTTAGGGATCTCATGTTAGAGATCTCATGTTAAGTGTTAAGTGTTGGCTATATCTATTACCTTGATTATGGTGATGGTATTATGGGTATATGCATATGCCCAAACTCATCAACTTACACATTAAATATGTGCAGTTCTTTGTATATCAATTATACCTCAATAAAGCTGTTAAAAATGCCAACATACTGTCCACCAATTGGTTTATTATGTTTGCATCTAGTGATTAATGACTTTTAGTGTAAGCAAAGAAATTACTGTATTAGACTTACATAGTACAAAAGTCAATTTAGTTACAATAGGGGGCTATGTCTAAAGGAAGAAAATTCAGTTAGAAGGTTGTTTTAGTAATCTACTTAAATCTATGCTTAGATTCCTGGCTTGGGCAATAGGGCAAGTAGTAGCCCCTTTCACTAATTAAAAAAACAGCGGGAAGGAAATTTTTCTTTGGGAAGATGATGCGATCAGTTTGGAGCCATCCAATTATGGTGTGCATCTTAGACAGCCATATAGATGTTATCTATATAGAAATGGCTGAGTAGTTTTGGAGTTCTCCATCTGGCTTAAACAAATTTGGGAATGATCATAGGGAACATGGTTCCTGAAGCTTGGAGTAGTAAATAAACCCACAGAAAGTATTTCAATTTACTTTATGCAAACATATCTATGTATACATATTAAACAATATTAATTGTAAGCCATGATAAAGAACTGTGGTTTTAATCACTAACGATAACATAAAACATAATTTGCAAGGTACTTGTAAATAACGGTGACCAAATAGAATGGTGGTCATCAGTGATTATTTTCTTATGTCAAATAGTTTAGTTCAATTTACTTAAATATTTATTGAACAGCTCTTGGAACTTGTGTTGCTTTTATTACGTGTTAGTATCACAAAGACACAACATCACTTGGAGAAGAACTGCACTTAAAACAGTTTATTGTAAACCAGGAAATTATAGTGTCAGGTTTGCAGAATACAAAAATCAGCTTAATCATAATGTAAATAATGGGCTTTAGGGGAATATGAGTAGAGGGGAAAGAAATCCAGTTAAAATGTTGGTTTGAATGGTTTTAAGAGAGGGACTGATCTGTTCAGGTTTATATTTTAAATAGGGTACTCTGCCAGAAGGTTGTTGAAGTCAAGGATGACAAGTCTGAATATGGAAATAATAGGGGATTATTTTAATAATATATAATAATACTAGGATAAATAGAGTTATCAAGAAATATGTTAAATATGGACTTAAGTCTTATGTTAACTTACAGAATTTATTAGGTATCAGAGGAAATCTACAAGGACCAAGGCTGGTTTCTTATTTGGGTATGTAAAGAATGGTGGTGCATTCAGTGAAAGAGGAAATAAAGTGCAGCTCACAGTTAAAAAAAAAAAAACACTTGGGAATTTAGTTTTCTGATTTCTGGATTCTGGCATCTAAACTTGTGGATAAGTATGGTATACTAGAAGAGAATATTCTACCCTCAATATACTAGTAATAAAAGGTTATTTTTACACATTAAGCTCTAGTTCCTACTCTTAACTTTTTTCTGTGTATAGAAGAAGAGTTGAAACTACTTTGGTGAATCTGAGCTATGAATCCATCTACGTGTACACCCTGACTGAAGTGATGAGATGAAATGGGTTTTCCTTAAGTACATAAGTACAAAATACAGGTTTAAGGAAGTGAGTTCTTTCTTTTCATCTTACTCAGGGTGTATCATATTCTTGAATTGTTGGCTTGTATCAGTTATTTTGGATGAATACATTTGATACGAGCCAACAGTTTTTCAGTGACTTTTTTATATGTTTTGCTTATTTGAAACAGTAAATAAAGTCCTTAATTCTTTTTAAAACTGTTTTAAGTTTTGATGGCTTTTTATATAAAATATTTAGTAAATAGTTGTATCTTTTAACCGTACCACATTATTTTATAAGAAACTCTTGACTTTGAAGGTAATTATGAATTGATTTTTAAAATCAGTGATGGCTTTAGTTCTTGTCATTTAGTGAAAATGTATTTAATTCCCATAAAGGATTAATGCCTGAAATACTGAATTCAGAGACTGGCTAAAAACTTAACATCAAAAGAAATCCTGTTTGTAATTTCTGTTGAATTCTTTAAAAGTGTGTAAAACCCTTTCATACTCTTTGTCTAATTAAGTCTGCAAAGTTATTTATTAACAGTGTATAAAAGTAATTTAATCAAATTACAAATAGCACTGCATTTAAATTGATAACTGAGCGAAAATAAAAATATTTTCATACTAAAATTGTATAGACACTATGCTAAATATATATTGTATACGTTAATAATAGTAATTATGAATACAAGGTATACCTTTCCATACATATAGTACAAAATGCATCATAATAAATATGGTTTTTAAAAAG
Organism: Eubalaena glacialis; assembly: GCF_028564815.1. Lineage (NCBI taxonomy): Eukaryota > Metazoa > Chordata > Mammalia > Artiodactyla > Balaenidae > Eubalaena > Eubalaena glacialis. The sequence goes on along the minus strand of NC_083729.1, from coordinate 49,850,409 downwards.
CAATTATTTCTTGATAAGTGCACAGTCCAGTGACAATCAAAAAAGAATTCTGTTAATACTAATAGTGGTGAAGAGATATGAAGCAGGAAGAGTTGACTGTTGTTTACTAGAGTCTAGTTTTAGCTGAAATGAAACAGAGCTTAAAACTTGTAAATTGAGTTGTATCCTAAGTGAAAGATAATCCACTATTGATAGTGTCATACAGCTTATTCAGCTTTCGTCTGTCTTTTCACAGAGCTCCTTAATAAGCATTCATAGTCAGTTTTTGGCAGCACTGGAATCACTGAAGGCATTCTGGGATGTTATGGATGAAATTGATGAGAAGACTTGGGTACTTGAGCCGGAAAAACCTACAAGGAGCGCTACAGCACGCAGAATTGCATTAGGTAGAGTAAAAGAGGATTAAGGAGGGTTTTTTTTTAAGGTGTTTGATTGTATTTTGTATTACTTAGGAAAATGAATCTAAGATGACATTGGACTCTTAGATGACTTTTTTTGTATGAAGTCAACTATTAAAACTTTGGGAGATGAACTATGATTTCTTTTATTACTATGTATTTAAATGTAAATATTTCAAGTAGAAAGGGCAAGTACTGAGGTGTTTCATTACAAAAGGTGATGATCTAATCCATGGAAGTAGCATTCAGAGATAGTGTTTAATTAGCTTTCAATTAGCACAGAAATTGTGGAGGAGATTTTTCAAAACTTCCATTACTTAGGAAAAAAACTATGTTAGAAATAATGAAGTCTTCATTCGTGAAACTAGACAAGATTAGTACGAACAAGTTTGGGAATATTTTCTGACAGAAATATAGAGGAGGGTAAAAGAACCTGAAGTGGGCCATGCATGCCATTGAAGAGTAAAAAGAAAGCTTTACAAAATAATAATTGAATATATTTTAAGTATTTAATTTACTATAAATATATGAAATTAATAAGATGTGGAATAACCATAAATATCATCCTGGAAATATTACCATATTCTCTTTACTATGAGATGATTGTTGTATGTATTCTCATTATGAGCAAGCAATACATGAAGTCAATTTTAAAGCTCAACCTCTCAAGATTTTAGATGTTTTAAACTATATTTGAGTTCACAGTAAATACTATATAGTTATGAAGGATATTTTGATATTTTGATGTGAATCATATCCGAATTAGTAGTTTCTACCCAGGCATAATAGATTATCTGGGGGGAAAAGTGACATGTTACTATGAGAAGAGGAAAATATAATTATGCAGCAATTCTACAGACAGTATTGTTACTTACCAAGTTTGAAAAAGTCTTAACAGTATTTAATTTGGAATAATTAACCAAGTTATGGTATATTTTTGAACAAGTAGATATTAAAATGAAAATATTTTCTTCAAAGTGTAGTAATTTATTATCTTAATGTCCCCATTAAAATAATTATTTCTCTTAGGTTATGATTAAATATTCTTCTTATTTCTCATTGTTCAGCGTAAACAACCTGGTATTTATTCACTCTCCCTATATTTACCTTTTAGCTCCTTTTTTTTCCTTCAGGCATTGATTTGCCCTTTTAGCACCAAGTTTTCAGCAAATTAATCAAAAGATTAGTTAATACGACCATTGTTGTTAAGTGAAAGTACTTTCTGGAGCCATTAGGTGACGTTGCTAAAGGCTAACGTGTAATATGTGTTCATGTAAAAAATGCATTAACCAATGAAATTATAAATTAACTTTTTGTAATTTTGTTTTTCTTACTGAATTACTTGGACTTTCTTTTTTATTTTACTTGATTACCTCTTTTTGCTAGATCTGTAATAATTGTATTTATATTGTTGCCAACCTTAGCCAGAGGATTATGCTATAGTGTATAGAATTTATCAAGACATTTTTACCATAAAAATGAAATCCAAATTAACCTTAAACAACCACACTATGTACCTTCAAAAAAAGCAATAAAATTTCTGAAATTTGTACATACTCTAGTACAGTTAAAATTTATAAAAGAATTTAGTGCCAAGTAGAAATAGCTTTTCCTTAGATTCTGTAAACTGTTAGTTGTTTTTGTTATTAAATGAACAGTTTCCAAAAATTTAATATGAATTGACCCCTTTGTTAACTTATCCAGGAAAGCTTCACAGGGAGATAAAGATTTCAGAAAATGTTTTTATAAAACTCAAATCTTAAACATTTATTTTTACCATTTATTGTATTTTTAGTCTTTTGTTTGTTCTATTACTTTTCAAGGATATTACGATATCATTTAGATTATTTCTTAAACTTGTGACTTGTAATGTTTATATATTAAAGATTTTTATCACTCCATAGAAAATTTTTATTCAAACTTTAATGGAATTCTGACCAGAATTCGTATCTAAACTAATTATATTAACTTATGGATTGGCTCTGTTTTTTGAAACTTGGGATCCCCAAATCTTGAGTCATGATCAAAATTTTCAAATTACTTCTTTTTGTTAAATTATGAATTAGTAGTATATTTCCCTTTATAAAAAACTATATATATATAATACAATTAGTTAATCTTTCCTTGGGTATACAATGAAATAAGTACCCAGACAAATACTCCTTTATTTTTTGTTTCATTATCTGTTCTACTTCTAAAAGCTTTAATATTCTTTTTATTCTAGGGAATAATGCTTCGATAAATATAGAGGTAGACCCCAGGCATCCTACTATGCTTCCTGAGTGCTGTTTTCTTGGAGCTGACCATGGTATGAGATCTCAGGTTTAAATGTTTTTAACAGAATTATAAAATATTTGTCTACCACTGTAATTAAATATTATTCTAGCATATTAATATATTAATGGTAAACATCTTAAATGAAAATGTCTCATTGTGAACTGTGTACTTCTGTGTTTTTTTAATATATAATATATATGATTTAGATTTTCTAATCATGTACTTAGGAAACAAATCCTGTAATTAACAAATATTATGTATATTTCAAAGTTGCTAATAGATTAGATCTTAAAAGTTTTCATCAAGAGTAAAAAACTTTGTAACTGCATGATGACAGATGTTACTAAACTTGTAATCGTTTTGCAATATATACATATACCAAATCACTATGTGGTACACCTAAATCTGTAATACAGTGTTATCAGTTATAGCTCAATAAAAAGAGAGAAATTCTGTGCCAAATTGTGACTTTACAAAATAAGAGCAGCAAACCCTAAATTATTAAACTTTTTTTTTTTTTTTTTTTTAAATATTTGAAGTGGTAAAACCCCTGGGAATTAGGCTGAGCAGAAACATACATTTGTGGTAGGTATCTTTGCAATAAAATTGTTACTTTTCTATGATTTTACAAATTTAATAACAGTTTTTTTTTTCATGTTTTCAGGGATCCAGAAAATAGTCTGTTACAAAATTTGAAAGATGTTTTAGAAATTGATTTTCCAGCTCGTGCTATCCTGGAAAAATCTGTAAGTCCTATCAGTGCTTTGATATTCCAAATAGTGTTGCATAATGAAAGTCAAATGTTCTTTTAGGCACCAGAGAAAAATGAGGCTGAAAGGGAAGGAACTGGAAGAATATTATAACAGACTTCTGAACTGCAAGCAGCAGTTGCATCAAAGAACTTGTTAACCTTTGATTGGTGGTTATAAGTGTACTTTTTTCATGGTCATTGTAGCAGTAAAGTGATTAATGACATCTTTATTATTAAAAATAGGGGGAAAGGTCCAATGTAGCTAATGAGATGTTTGGATTTTCTAAACTATCTGCTTATGGATGACTGAAATAAAGTTCTAATTAGCTTGAAACAAGTGTTTGTGAAGGTTGGCAGCATAGTTTTTCAAAATTGAATAGACACTACTACACTGCAAAAATAAACTAAGAATTGATTTTTGACAAAGCTGCTAAGAATGTAGACTACTAAAGTGGTGGGGATGTTTTTGTCTTTTTCCTTTAGTTGCAGAATTTTGAAGTTTAGTATAATCACCAGCTAATGTCAGTTCCTGTCTTTGCATACTGCAGTGGCATTATACTGATGTACATAGTGGGAATATTACTTAAGCCCGAAACATCCTGTGAGCCAAAAGTAGAATCTGTTTTTTAGTATATGTATATTATTTATTGGATGAAAAAGGAAGCCCTCTCTTACAGATAGCTTTTCTAAGGTGTTAAATAGTGATGTGACTGTATTTTCTGTAACATAGCAATATAGTTACCTTTATAAAAATTTAATATTATCTAATACCATATTATTCATTTCACCTTGTGTATTCTTATAAATATTTCATTTTTCCCCCCACCCCATCCCCCAATATTTCTTTTCTTTTGAAGGATTTTTCTATGGATTGTGGAATTTGTTATGCCTATCAACTTGATGGTGCCATTCCTGATCAAGTGTGTGATAATTCACGGTGTGGACAGCCTTTCCATCAAATATGTTTATATGAGGTAAAAATAAAAATATCAGTAAGACAGCATAGGAAATGTGCATATTTGAAATCTAAACAATCTAAAATCTGTTTAGTCAATAGTGATCTTTTATTGCCATTATCTCCTTTAACAGTTCATTCCAAATGTGTATTTCATTTCTTTGTGGTTACTAAGGAATTTACAAATGTCCTAAAGTATCCAAGAAGTGGGAAAATGTATCTAGAATATACTCATGGACTGTTTATTGATGCATAACAAATTAAACTGATGGAACATTGGAATCTTTCTGTAAATATCTCATGTAACCACAATGCAAACTCTGTAAACTCATCCAAGTAGGAGTAATGGTGGCAATGAGGTGAAAGGGAGCTAGTACTGTAGAGTACATATTACTTTTTCAGGCTATATTTAAGTATGGAATAAATGTAATAATCCTACTTTTGATATTGAGAAGAATGCATTTTATGATCTAAATAACTCACAACACTCTTAGTCAATGACACTTTATTTACTGTATATATAATACATGTGAAGTCTGCTTTCCTTCCTGTCTGCAGTCACTTGCTCTCTAGCATTCATCTTAGGGCACAGTGGACATATGACTAACTGTATGTGCATCTATATACAAAATGACTTGCAGTTGTATAGTGCTTTCAGTTTTTAAAAACTTCCTTAATATTACCTCCTGATTTTTGTGATTAGAGATAGCGGCTGGTGCTAGCTGCAGTTTAACAGTGGAGAATTTAGGTAGAGATGTCAATTTACCTTATATAAAATCATAAAATACTAGGTCTAATTATAGAGATACTCTTAAGGGAACGTGCTTTCTTTTGTAATAATGAAAATTCATTTAATTTTTAAAAATGGATTGCCTCCTGCTTGTAATTAATGGATTGAGAATTAACCCTACTATTGGTGATTAAGATCAGAATTAAGACCTAAATTTTAAAGAGCCTATGATCTCTTTTATAGCAGGAGTTCTTAATTTGTGATTAATGGATTTAGGGAGGGTCTGTGAACCCCATGGACTTATTTTTGTGTACATCTGTTTGGGGGTAGAGAAACATCTGTTTGGGGGTAGAGAAGGTGCATACTTTTTATCAGATTCTTAAAGGGGCCTATAATTTGCTTATAAATCAGTGGTATAGACCTTGAAATCCATACTTGTTTCCCCTTGTTATTCAGCATTTTAGTAGTTTGGTATTGGCTCAGGAGATGTTCCTCTTACTCTTGCAAAAGAAAATTAAGAAGGCAAATCATCTGGCATAAAAATATAATGCACTCAAAAAGAAAAAAATATTTATTTGGAGTACCTGTAATATGTAATCATGTTGACACTGCTCCCTTTCTTTTTCTTCTCTTTTTAAAATCTTCAGTGGTTGAGAGGACTACTGACTAGTAGACAGAGTTTTAACGTCATATTTGGTGAATGTCCATATTGTAGTAAGGTAAGCAAATTATTAATCACATTTCATAAAATGTGCCTAGCTTTTAGTAATGTGTTTTAGAAGATAGCTGTATAGTATATCAGCTTATATAAAATTTTTGGAAACATCTGTCAATCTATGTATTTAAAAAAAAGAAATTTCTAAGATAAATTGTCCCTATTAACATTTTAATTTTCAGATTTCTCCTTTGATGAAACGAAAGTTAACCCCTTTTCTAGATTTCCTAGGTGATCTGAACCTTAAAAAGTATTTTCCAAACTCTATCATTACACCATCTCTAATATAAAGGCATTCCTCTTTTTATAAGCCACTTACCTTGAAAATGTCTGGGAGAAAAGCCTGAAATAAGAATGCAACATTTCTGTGAAGAACTGGAAACTTAAATTACCAAAAGGATTTTATTTGATATCTTTAGAGAAAATATAAAGCAAGACATACTAATATCAAAAGAAGAAGAATGGTGAAGCCATAATAATATACATCTGCCTTTATCTCTTCACTAAGAGTAAACTGGGAAATTGTAAGCCAAAATCCTGTAGAACTGTCTAATTCTGTGACCTCCATACCAGTTGTAGAAGTGTATGTGTACCAAGAGAGAGAGCTTGACTTGTTGAACATATCTGGACTGGTAAAAGCTTGATGGGGTTCATAAAATGAACTGGGGAACTGTATACCGCTGGATTGTTGTGGAGAACTTTCTACTTCATTCAGAAATTCTTGAGACTCACAATATTTTTGTCTTCTCCTTGTGCTTTCCTATGAGAAAATACATATGTGTTTGTTAGGTTTGAGTTATCCAAGTGTTTATTTTGTGTACTCTATAAGAATGCTAAATAAAATTTGTTACACAAGATCAAGTTTTTGTGTGCTTTTTATTTTTCCTGAGAAGTTATTTTTAGGTTCTTGATTTTAAGTGTTTATAAAGTACTTACCAGCATCAAACGACCAAATCTGGTTAATTTGATTGATGATTGGTTCTTTTAAACCAAGAAGTAGGCTGTTTCTTAAATAATTTATAATCAAAAATAGGTTAGAATATGAAAAAATAGTAATAATTAGAAGGCTTTTTGGTCAGTAATAATTAAAGATGCTAGAAGCACTGGAGCAAGATGGTGGTGCAAGTGCTGTGCACCCACAGACTGGCCTTAGCCAGTGGCCTGCCCCCTGCAGCCTCCTGCCGGAGCACCAGAGATTGACATCTTCCCATAACAGACCTCGAGAAGACAGCTGGTAAAAATCTTTATTTGCCCAGAAGCTGATCTAAGAAAAGATGCTCACCCTAATCTCCTAAGCAAAAAGGAATCAAGCAGTCTATACAAATTAGTTTTCACTGTGTCAAAAGAGATGTCTTGAAGGCTCTTTAGCTTCTCCATTAAAAAGAAATAAATTATTGAGATAACTATAAACTACTCTTTACTGCCTGAGAGCTAACAAAGTCACACGAATGCAATTTTCCTAAAGTTTTGTCAGCTTAATTCACTAAAGGCAAAATGAGTTAATAGTTACTCCAGTAGGCCCATAAAGCATTGTTCTTCCACAAAGAAAGAAATAATACACCATCAAATCATATTTCTAAAGGCTGCTACAGGTAAGCTAATCTAAGCTGCATTTACATATAAGTTACATGTAGAAGTGGATGATCTAGTTAATCCCCGTCTAGGTAAGAACAGAAGTCAAACTACTAAAATTTCAAGATAGAATCATCTCTTGTGTGACCTAAATACCTTCTCTGTCTTTAAGCAACAACAAATGATGTCAAATGGGAAGGCACTCATCAAAGGATTTAACTACCAGCTGTCTTCAGTTTACTGAGAGCTCTGATTGGGAGAGACAGTCTATGGCTAGGGTTGGAAAACTGTGGCTCATTGGCTAGCTGCCTGTTTGTGAGTAAAGTTTTACTGGTACATAGCCCTACTGACCACCATTGCCTTGCATTAAGCAAGGGACAGCAAAGAGGCAGCAGCTCACATCCTCCTTACTAGAAAACATCAGTCTTAGTAATTAACAGAGAACTACTAGACAAAAACAGCAAGGTTAGATCACACAAACCAATGAGATCTGATATTTATAGAGCACTCCACCCCAAAACAGAAGAGTACATGTTCTTTTCGATCGCAACTGTACTATTCACCAAGCTAGAGATAGATGGGGGTTATGAAACAAACCTTAACTTATACAAAGCATGTTCTCAGATAATAATATAAATTAGAAATCAGTAACAGAAAATCTTTAAACATTTGGAAATTAGACAACACACTCCTAATAACCAAGACATCAAAAGAAGTCTCATGGGAAAGTACAAAATTAAAATACAATATATAAGGATTTATGGGATGCAGTTAAAAGGGGACTCAGTAGGTCATTTATAGCATTCAATGCTTATATTAGAAAAAAATAGAGGTTTCAAATCAGTAGCCTAATCTTCCACCTGAAATAGAAAAAGAAAATACACCTAAATCAAGCTGAAGGAAAGAAATAACAGGAAAATCTTCAAACATTTGAAAATTTAAAAAAACTCCTGAATGGGTCAGAGACCCAAGAGAAACTTTAAAATATATTGAACTGAATGAAAATGAAAACGTATCAAAATATATAGGACATGGCTAACACACTGTTAGAAGGAAAATCTCTAATACTAAATACTTACATTAAAAAAGAAGTCTCAATTCAATAATTGAGGCTTGTTTCTACCTCAAGCAACTAGAAAAAGAGAAAATACATAGCAGAACGAAGGAAATAAAAATAAGAGCAGAAATCAATGGAATCGACAAAACAAAAATAGAGAAAACTCAAACAAAAGCTGGCTCTGTGACCAATAAAATTGATAAACCTGACCAAAAAAGAAAACAAACTACTGATATTTGGAAAGAAATATTACTATAGGCTTCAATTCCATTTAGAGAATTTAAATAAAGGAATACTATGAACAGTTCTACAAATAAAAATATAACAGCTTGGATGAAATAGACCAATTCTTAGAAAAGCACAAATTATCAAAAATAACTCAAGATGAAATAGATTAGGGGGTGGTAAACTGTGGTCTGCAGGCCAAATCCAGCTCAACACCTGTTTTGTAGAACCTGCCACCTAAGAATGGTTTTTACATTTTTAAATGGCTGGAAAAAATACTTTGTGACCCTTGAAAACTACATGGAATTCAAATTTCAGTGCCATAAATGTTCTGCTGGAACTCAGCTATACTCATTTGTTTACCTATTGTATATGATGCTTTTGCACTACAATGCATAGTTGAACAAAAGAGAGACCATATGACTTGTAAAACCTAAATATTTACTGTCTGGCTCTTTATAGGAAAGTCTGTCCACTCTTGAAACAGATAATCTGAATAGTCTTAGTAAAGAACTTGAATTCATAGTTAAAAAAGGAAAAGAAATCTCTAGGCCCAGACGGTTTCACTGGAGAGTTCTCTAAAACATTTAAAAAGAAACACTAATTCTATTCAATCTCTTCCAGAAATTAGAAGATGTCTCAACTCATTTTATGAAGCAAGCATTACCTGATTCCAAAACCAGAAAAAGACAATAAAATAAAAAGAAAACTACAGACCAACAGTCTTCATTAGAGATGTAAAAGTCATCAACAAAATACTAACAAACTGAATCCAGTGACAAATGAAAAGAATAATACGACATGACCAAGTGGGGTTGATTCAAGGAATGTAAGAGTGTTTCAGTATTCACAGTAATTCACAGTATTCACATTAATCAATGTCATCCACCATAGTAACAGTATAAAGGTGAAAAATCATATGGTCATATTAATAGATACAAAAAAGCATTTGACAGTATTCAACACCCATTCATAATAACTCTCAATACACTAGAAATGGAGGGGAACTTCAACTTGATAAAGAACATCTACCAAAAATCTACAGCTAACATCATACTAAATGGTGGAAGGCAAAAAACTGGAAGAAACTCATATGTTCTTCAACACTACACATCCATACCTCAGAATACTACCTAGCAATTAAAAGGAATGAACTATCAAAAGATGCAAGATTTGCATGGATCTCACGGGTGTTATGGTGAAAGAAATAAAGCCAATCTCAACAAGTTTACATAGTGTATAATCTGATTTATACTGACATGCTCAAAATGACAAAACTATAGTGATGCAGAAAAGACCAATGCTTTCCATGGTTTAGGATTGAGGAGACAGTGTCACTATAAAGCAAAGTGAATAAAGTTACCATTATCAGGAATGGATAAAGAAGACATTAAAAGTATAACAAGAGAATATCATGAACTACATAGTGCTGACAAATTTGACAAGTTAAATGAAATGGACAAATTCCTTGAAAGATCAAATTACCAAAACTGACACAAGAAGAAAAAGAAAATCTAATCATCACTATATCTGTGATAGAGAGTAAATTCATAATTTGAAATTTTACTACAACAAAACTCTAGACCTAGATAGTTTTCTTTCTAAACTGTCATTTTTATGAAAGGCAAATCTTACTGAGACATTTTCTGAAAATAGACACTTCCCTCTAATGTAACTTATATAATGACTGGAAAACAAAACCATACAAGGATATTGAGAGAAAAGAAAATTTACCAACCACTATCCCTCATCAATGTAAATATAAAAATCTGTAACAGAAAAATAGTAAATTGAATTCAGTATGACAACACATCACGACTAAGTGGAATTTGTTCCAGAAATAAAATGTTAACATTCAAAAATCAATGCAATTCATTATACTAGTAAAGGTGAAAAATCATATGATCATCTCAACACATCCCCAAAAACAACTTAATACCCATTCATGACGAAAATTTATTCTTCAACTATAAATACAACGAAATTTCCTCAGCCTGATAAAGGGCATTTAAGAAAAACCTACAGTTAACATCATACTTAATGGTGAAGAATGAATGCTTCTCCCCCTAAGATCAGGAACAAGGATGCCCACTCTCATTACTATATTGAGTAGTCAGTATAGTATTAGAGGTCCCAGCAGGTGTAATAAGACATGAAAGGAATAAATGAAAGGCATACATGTTGGAAAGGAAGAAGACTCTATTTACAGACAACATGATTGATGATATAGAAAATCCTAAGAATACAAAAGAACTGCTAGAACTAATCAGTGAATTTTAGGAAGATCCCAAGACACAAGGTCAATATACAAAATCAATTTTATTTCTATATACCAGGAACAAATAACTGGAATATAAAATTTTTGAAAAAATGACATATACAATAGGATTAAAAACCAAAATATTGAGAAATAATTTTAATAGAAGATGTATAGGATATCTACACTAAAAACTACAAAACATTGTTGAAAGAAACAAATGGAGAGAAGTATCAGGTTCATGCATTGGAGAACTCAAATGTTGTTGGGATTTCATTTCCCTTTAAACTGATCTTTCGATTTAGTGTAGTCCCAATTAAAATCCCATTGTGCTGTTTAGTGGGAACTGACAAGGTGATTCTTATATTTTATGGAGGGGACCAGGAACTAAAATGGCCATAGCATCTTTGAAGAAAAGAAAGGGGTTGAAGGACTTAAACTACCTAATTTCAGAACTTGCTATAAAGCTACAGTAATTGATACAGTGTGGAACAGATTGATAGAAAAGAGAGTCCAGAAATAGACCCATGCTTATATAGTCAGCTGACTTTTGAAAAAGGCTCCAAAGAAATTTAATTAGGAAAAGGAAAATCTTTATAAGAAATGGTACTGGGATAACTGGCTTTCAGTATGGAAGGAACCTCAACCCCTATCTCACACCATACCCAACTGATTTGAGATGGCTCACAGACCCAAATATGAAAGCTAAAACTATAAGCCTTCTAAAAAATATATAGCAAAATAACTTTGTGACCTTGAGGTAGGCAAAGATTTCTTTACAGAAAAAAAATAATAAATTGATAAATTGAATTTCAAATAAAAACAAATACTTCCTGCTCATCAAAGACACTGTTAAGTAAATGAATAGGCAGGCTGCACACTAGAACATATCCACAATATAGACATTGGACAGGAGACTTATATGTGGAATATATAGAGAATTCCTACAACTTAATAATAGAAAGACAACCATTCAAATAAAAATGGATAAAACTTGAAAAGACACTTCACAAAAGAAGGTATATGAATGGGCAGTCAGCACAGGAAAAGGTGCTCACAATTATTAGTCATCAGATAAAGATAATTGGAATCACCACGAGATACTAATATACGCAGGTTGACTAGAATTAAGACTGACAAACACCAAATAGTGGGGAGGATGTGGAATGAATGGAACTCACATATGTTACTGATGAGAGTATAAAGTGGGAAGTATTTGTCAGCTTTTTATAATGTTGAACATACATCTGCCCCATGACCCAGCAATTCCACTTCTCAGGACAAACAAAACATATCCATAAAAGGACTTGTGTCAGAATATTCAGAGCAACTATATTCATGGTGGCTTGAGACAGGGGCAGCCCAGGTACCCACTAATAGGAGAATGGATATGCAAATTATGATGTAGTTATACAATGGAGGGTTGAAAAAGAGCACTCAAGAATATCTAAATTTTGTCACCAAGCAATATTTGTCTTTAATTTTATAAATGGGAACTATAAAATGTGTCCTCTTGAAGTAGATTCCTTTATATCAATTTGAAAATAAAACAAAAAGGAAATGATGCTACTATTGTTTTATAACAGAATAAATGCAAAAGATTCCTATTAGTACTAAAATAAAGCATTTTTCTCTCTAGATAAACTTGTATGCTTGCTAGTTAGATGAGAAATGCCTAACTTGTAGGCTTCTAATTTTTGCCTTGGCTGCCAGGAAGTTCAGAGCCAAATTCAGTGCTCAGTTTAATGATTAACATCCCAGCTGCCTGATTAACCAACTGTTTTTTTTGGGGGGGGGCAGGGGGTAGATAGAAGATGGGGGCATTATCTTGTTCCATATTGTAAACTACCTGAAACCATTTGGAGAAAATGATGTTGAAATCATATAAAATGTTAGCCGTTTTGGGAAAAATTTTTTTTCACTGCAGATATAAATAGCTTGTATGCTTCTCCTTGTCAAAAAAGGTTAAATTAGGAAACACTTCTGCTGTTGCTTGAATGAGGCATCTGCTAAAGGTGAGTCACTAGCCAAACAAATGATCGGATGATATAAAAGTACATCATTTTGAAATACAACCACAGTGACAGGGACCCTCTCACATCTGCTTATGGGTTAGACTGGAGGAGCCAACGTAACAGTACGGAATACAGTGAGTCCCTCATGGATCGTAGCCGGCCTAACAAATTCAAGTGCACTTCGTTAGATTCTCGGGCTAAAGAAAGAAATCAGATCTGCACGCAAATGTGCTCACTGTCATTCCGTTTCTATGATAACTGTTTTTGGCTGCTTTGATTTTATCCACTGGATAGGATATTTTCTGTCCTTTCTCATTTAACAAAACTGTACAACCTTGGCCCTCAGGAGAAAATAAAAGTCTTTATTCCCAAAGGGCATATTCTAATGTAATATTAAGGGAAACAACAACAAAATGCCTCTCACCTGCACTGTTTCACTGTTAAACAACCCAGTCAGCTTCTCCTCCTCTTGCACTTTTCTCCACGTTGCACAGGACTCAGCACTTCTCTCACTGTGGCCTTTTTTTTCTAGTAACCTATTTTGCATCTGATTGACTTGCTTTGTTGCAGCCTTTCGTGAATCAACCTGTTGATACAGAGTTAAGTAATAATATATAAGGAAAACTTCTGACACTTGTAAAAAAAAAAAATGCATTCATGTCCAGATTCTTGAAAATTTTATACTTGCCAAGCTTTGAAAAAAGGAAGAAATAAAGAGGAAACCAACAAATGGAAATTATAGAAAAGTACAGTAGTTGGCAAGATCCAGGCCTTTTCTCATCAATAGGACAAGACCAATTAAAATTTGTGTCACTGTTGTGCACTCTTTAGAAATTTTCTCTATACATAACTTGCTTATTGAAAACAGCATTTTTACAGAAAACTGTCACATTTGAAAACTGCACATGAATTCATTATTAACCTTTGCTGGGAGTGGATCCAGGACATCTTTTCAGTTTAAATTCTTATTAATTAGAATCTTAGTTTTCTATCATTGAAGTGAGCCTAATTAATGTGAACATACAAAAGGAGCTTATGATGTTGCTTACTTTTTTATACAGGTAATTTAACCTTTGAGCAGATGAATAACAGTCCATGTCATCTAATACTGTGTACCAGTATCAGAGGTTAAATTCTACAACAAGCTTGCTGTCTCTAAGGTTTCTTTTTCACACCATGCTGTTATCTGGGGGATGACTGGCTCTCAATAACCTTGAAGTAGACACAGAAATAGAAGGGCAGATCCCACAATACAGTTGGAAGATTGAAAACCACAGTGAAGATCCTTATGTGAAGTATTTGTTCAGCAGCTTCATGTTTACAGCAGCTGAAAGTGCCGTCACCTTTTTTCATGGGTTAAATAGGGGGCAGAAGATAAGAACAGTACAAGGGGAAATAATGGAGTAGCCAGTGCCAAACTAGAGAATGAATTACATTGGCTGGGCAAGCAGAGCCTTAATTTGTAGTCTCTCAACTTTTAGCTTCTATTGCCAAGTGTGTTCACTCCTTCCCTTTAAAATATGCTGGTGTTTTGTGGCTAGGTTTAAGCTGTCACAACACCATTCTTTATTCACCCCTCCTCCTGGATCCCAGCTTCTCAAAGGATAGCAAAGCCATTGCTTCTCGGTAACCTGAAAATTGGAATTGCTTTCTGGTCACTCAGGGGTTCTTTATTTCTACCACTCAACTCTCCCCAACTCCTAGGAAAATTCATGTGTAACCAGCTTCTGAGCCAGTTTTCCATTGAAGTTATCTTGGTAATAAATGCCCATCATACCACTAGTGTGAAACAAAGTGTTTCCCAAGGCTGCTGTACATAGTTCTATCCTAATAAAATGCTGGCTTGCCAATCATTATGAAATGTGTTCTGTGACAGAAAGGATTAGTTGAGATATTGAGAATTTTAGTGCCTCCTATATGCTAGGCACTTTAGGTATAACAGTTTTTGGTCTGGGAGCCTCTGATGTACAAACAAAATTCGGTCTAATATATTCAGCCCTCTCTGAGGCCTCCTAGAAGAGACAGTGCCTCCTGGATTTGCTGTCAGTTGGCTGGATGGTTAAGTTGTGCTGCCATGAGCACTTCTAGCTAATAAACAAAATGATATCCAATTTATGGAAAATTTCTATTTCTAGGGAAACTTTTAAAATGGTAAGAGTGAAGTGGGATCATGAAGTTTAACACTTAATTGTGAACAGAGTAAAACTTTTTCTCAAAGATAAAAAAAAGTAAATATAGAAGACACCCTGGGTATCCCACATAATCAAATAGAAGGATACTATCCAAATGTGTGTCACTTTCCAGAAAGTGGCTATTCAAATAAGGTAATTTTTATTTAATTCTTCATTGGCACTTCAGACTGTTGTACAAAATAAGGAATACTTTTGGACTCCTAAAATTCAATAAGCAAAAATGTGCTTATAATTAAGAATTTATATTCTTTTTCTCATACAGAAAAGAAATATGAAGACAACTTTAACAGAATTATTTTGAGAATTAAAGCTCAAGTAAGAATTCTGTAAGCTTTTAAGTTCAATACAAAGATTACTACTACTACCAGTAATAATCTATTCACCCCTGGATTTGCTATACGAACCTCAGATTCAGGGTGAATGAAGAAACAAACTTTTTCTTGTCTGAAATGTAGGATAGCTTGAACATTTTAACTATGACCTACAGCTAGTCCTCTGCCTTAGTAAAGTGTTCGGGAAGGGTGAGTGGCTCACTGTGCTCAGGTGTCTATAAAATTACAAAATGGATTCACGCATCAGAATAAGGAGGGAGATATTGGTAAACTGATAAAAGGATCCACTACTGGCTCTTGAGGAAATGGCTTATTCAAGGGTTGAATTGAGGCCTCCAGTAATGCTGGTTTCTAGCTTGGCTTTAGCATTCTCATCCAGGAATTCTGGAGCTTTAGCTCACCTCAATAAGCATTCTTACTGAATTGTTTCCTTCAGTGAATTTTGGATATTACATCCCAATGGATGGCATAAATAGACTGAGGTAGCCCTGATGATAAGATTCTTCTAATATGACAATGCCAGAGCCTTCAGAACTACTAGAGAGTAGTATCAGCTGTACATAGTATCATTTTGATTAAGGCAAATATCCCAAAAGATTTGCTTTTCAGGAAAAAATATCAACGTCTCTACTACTTTGACGAAAGTTCATTTCCAATTTAACTCCAGTAACAGTATTTGAGGACTTCAAGAAGAAGGTTCAGTTTATAGGAAACAGTTTACGATGCCTAGTAAAACCCAGTATTGGATAAATCCCTCTGGTTTTTTTTTTGCAAAAAGATGCTGTAAGTTTGCTGAGATTCTTACGGTGATGTGCTATTTTATAATACCTAACCAAAACATACTTTTGTTATAACTACTAAATTTAAAAGGCACAAACCACTTATACTGAGGGAAATAACACTTAAAAAATCAAACATTCATAACTTTCCTTTGAATACTGAATCATAGAAACATTTTATTTATCTATCTATATATGTTTCCTGGTCCACTGACTTCTTTTTAAGTATCTTTGTCCAAAAAGTACAAGTCCAGAGTTCATTATTTATTTTGTTAAATAATTAGATCCATGTATAGAGTAACAAGAAATATCTTTAGCTACTAATGAGGGGATTCTGTCTAAAAAGAGAGAAATTTGGGGCCATGTGATTGATATTCATTCTGGACTTAAAAATGATTTTTGTTATGGAAGCAATCAACTGTGGAAACTATCCTTGATCATTTAGGAAAACTGAGTTCAGGACAGTTTATATTATCATACTGTGCTTTTGATCATTTTCAAGTTTTGTTTTTGCAGCATTTCAAAATCTGTCAATTTAAAAATAAAAAGAAATTTAAGGTGTGGTCACATATGGTGAACCTATATTTTATAATTATCAAATATATTAGTGTACTCAAAATACTACAGAAATAAAGTCATTATTCAGTAAATATTGATCTGCTATGAAATATATCCCTGATTGATCTTAATGTCTATATACTGAGGCTGATCATATTGTTAACAGAAATTAGCTAGAGTCTTAAGAATGCATATTATTCTTAGTGTTTTCTTTTTACTCATAATCAAAGTGCTCTAATCAAAAGGGAAGAATAAAATATTTTTGATTGAGGCTCACTGGAAAAAAATGTTTTATGTTCTATCTCTGCCTATAAAAATGGTTTCACAACAAACATCCTTTGAATTTGATGAAACTGAAAATTCTGGTGGGTAATAATTAGAATTTTATATCAGAGGATATAGCTATCAGTTTTTTAAATGGCTTCTTTTATATTTCAATTAAGTTTATGAAACTGAAAAACTACAAAAAAGGAAAAAATCTACTTAAATTAGTGTAGATTAAGTGCTGGCTATTATTGCAAGGGAAATACTATGTCAAGGAAATGGCTCTTTGTTTTGTTGCAAAAGTGGTAAAAACACAAAAGTCAATAAAACTGTTAAAATAAGTCTCAGTAATTACCAAGATCAAAATCCAGTGGCTTTTTATTAAACATGAACTTTTGTTCTGCCTTCTGCAATACGTAAATAGTGCTGACAATTGGTTTGTGAGGCACTTGCTACAATAAAATGTAATTGTATCATGAGAGAAAGGTGACAATCAGGAGATCATGAAAAAATTACATATTCTCACTGGTAGTTAATTAGCCATGCAAAACCTCCTCAAACAGATATTCTCTTCTATTAGGAATGATTACTATGCAGGCCTACAGATGTCAATACCACAGTCATTCAAATACTTCTTTCCCTACTAATTGAAGGTTGTAAAGCTCTGGTGCCAAGGTTTTGCTTCCAAAGAGCTAATTTATGACTAGAAGGATATTTTATGTCTTCAGTTGCAGCAGCTACAAAATTCAGCAAATCAGAACCATCTGTGCACTGATACTTGACTCACCATTCATCTAGCAGCCTATCAGTCACATCAGTTTGCATCCTGCATTCTTGGCTCATGAATACTTGTGATGATCCAAAGTTCACAAGAAATATTAAAAATGAATGACATCCTGACCCTACCTTAATGTACATGCATCAGGAAACAAAGCCCTCCCTTTCTTTTTTTTTTTTTTTTTTTTGCACATGGGCAGTGTCAAGGCAGGATTAGACATTTAGTTGCCCTTCCAGTAACATTGCTGATAGCAGTCTCAGGCTTCTCCCACCTTCTTAAAAAATGTTTCAAGTTCTAATTCTTTTGTGTTGTTTCCAGTTCTAATTTTTTTTTTAAATGTTGCTGTGAGGGAGTCAGTTGGAAGATAAAGTGGAAGGTGTAATTTTAAAAAATAACTTTTTGCAAAAAAGAATTGTTTCTATAGATTGAAATATCAGCACATACAAATATTCTGGTAAAATTTAAGAATATTATTACCACCACCAAATTATGGCCAAGGGTAAGCAAAAACAGAGGGATGACTAAAGAAAATCTGAAGAAAAGCAGCAAAAAAAGGTTTCCATGAATAAAGCCTTTAATATCTTACCCTAGTCCTATCTCTGTGACATCAGTGACTGCTTTATTTCTTTAATAATACACAACAGGCCACAGATCCTACTATTTTTCTCTTAAAGACAACAAGTCAAAGGAACCTTCAATAAAATTTCTCGGAGCTCAGGGGATATAAGAATTAGATATAAGTAAGAAACAGGACTGTCAGACTCATTTTGACACCTAAAACAACTTCATTTGGTACATAAGCTTCACAGAAGGTCATCACTGGATTCCAGGGACCGTTACTTACCTTTTGATTATTGGGAGTACGCACGTTTAAGCTCTCTCCTTTAGGGGAAAATTCCAGTGGTCCTAAAGGTATTCCACTTGGGTTCAGAATTTTCTTGAGCATTTGATAGTCTGGCTTTTCATCATATGCTAAATTATGAGCACATACCAAATACTGGGCTATTTCACCTGTGAAGTATTAAATTTTTTTAATATGTCATTCATAATCGGAAAAAAATTTCAAAACTCCAATATTCTCAAAATCTCTGTTGTTTTTCTCTTACACAAGCAAGTGCATGCACACACATACACCCCCCTCGAAGAAACTAAGAATGAACAGTTCAACAGGAAAGTACTCTTGTAAATGATATCCAAAAATGACTGAAATCTAGTGACCTACAGATTGGACAAGATGGGAGAAACTAGTGTTTTTTTTTTTTTTTAAACATATCTTTGTTGATATGTTTACAATTCACTCATCAAAAGAAGCAAATTTTAAAAATTATAGTTAGTGATTTTGATTTATAGGGTGCAACTACTAAGAACTACATGAATAATATAACAGACCAGCCATGCTTCACACTTCTTTCTGAAATTTTAAAAATTCAGTTAAAAATAAGTTTTTTGAAGTTTTAAAAATTCAGTTAAAAATACTATAAACGTCCTTACTTTAAAGGAAAAAATCATTGCAAATTGTCATTAAGGCTTTGATTTTGAGATTACAACAGTTCATTTAGAAGTGACCTTGAATTCTACAGTTTTAGCCGTGACTGACTTTAGAATTTGCCGAACCTCGCTCAAGTCCTGCATACCTAGCTAGCCCAGTGCAATCATGGCATAGCCTTTCTGATTTAGAGCACAAGGGTGAGAAGTTGCCACCTTTTATTTTTTCTCTTCCCTAGAATGGTATAGTGACCTCCCCACAAAAAAAGTTATGAACTACAAACTTTTAAATACAGTACAAGTAGAATCAGTAACCAAAAATTAGAAATACAGCCACTTTACAACAAATGTAGTTTGCATTTTTGTTTCAGGTGGAGGTTCAATCTGAGATATAAGTGATAATACCATACACTGTTTAAAAACTGGCATGTTTTCATTTGTTTACAGAGATGTTTATACTCCATAAACTAGTTTTTCAAGCCTTTCCTCTTCAAAAACTTACTACTGACCCAGACACAAGTACCTCTTATTTTCTCACTAAGTTGTTTATATCCTATGGTGGGGAAATTGGGGAAGCTTCGTGGCTTGGCAGAACTGACTTCCTAAATCTTTGCTCC
The DNA here is from genome assembly GCF_028564815.1 of Eubalaena glacialis. Taxonomy (NCBI): domain Eukaryota; kingdom Metazoa; phylum Chordata; class Mammalia; order Artiodactyla; family Balaenidae; genus Eubalaena; species Eubalaena glacialis. The sequence continues at coordinate 49,830,452 of NC_083729.1, read as the reverse complement.
CTTACAGGCCTACCTCCTTTCAAGTGGGGAACTGCAGAGACACTGGGTTTCACTCCCTACAGGGAAAAATTCCAAAAGGAATAGTCATCATCTCTCCCCCCCCAAGGAAAGTCAGAGAGTGACCATTTTACACTGTATTGTCCACAACTATTTTCCAGGAACATAAGGCTATTGCGGCTAAAATGAAAACTCCTGGCTCCAGAGTTTTTTTGGTTTTTTGGATACTGTGGCAATTCTGCAACCTCCTTTTTTCCTCTCTAATGTATAAGATGTCAAACTCTGTTATCTAGCACTCGCTCGACCAGGTCTCTGTAACTAGGAAGTGCTGCAGCTTCATCACATTTATAACTCATGTTTCCAGAAGCCCTTTTTGGGGCGTCCAATTCTTGAAGAGATGATCCAAAAGAAAAAGGATTAAATTACATCCACTACCACTTTAATATGAATATTCTGTTGTTCTTTGTTCCTTTCAAGATTGGTAAGCCCAGTTTGGTATATATCACAATTCTATTAACCAGAATATCCCAAATGAAGAAGAGAGCTGAATATGTTGGGGACACTTTTCACAAATCACTGTTAGAAGACAATGGAAGACTGGCCCTCCACCAGCTGATAGCAGCTGTGCTGCAAAGCCTTCATGGGTCTGGGGTTTGAAAAAATGAGGTACCAGTGAGGTAGGAGAGGGAGAAAAAGAAAAGAGCCACCTCTGTTATGAATATATTATGATAAACCTGACACTTAGATGATTGTGATATAGTACTGGTTTAAATGTTAGCCTTTCAAGATCTGGATTTATTATATTAAGTACACCTTTTAATTTACTAGCATATTTCCAGAGTTATAAAACAGATGCTTTGAGTAGTATGAAATTATGATATTCTTGAATCATCTGCTTTTTAAGCTAGTGAAATATTAAGTATCATTACTATCATTTCAAGAGATAGAAACTTTTGAAACCATTATTGATATTATTACACTGAATTGGACATGCATGTTGCAAACTTCTCAGCTGTTTTATTTCATAAAATGTCTTAGTAATAAACCTTTTGTAAATCAGATTACTTCTCATGCTAGCCATACCCACTCTCCTAAGCATAACCAACTAACTTAAGAGACCTTCAGTTAATAATAAAGTTTCAATGTTTTGTGCTTTAGAAATAGAAATCTGCATTTTATAAAATAATAGTATAGACCCAAACAAATGGTTTGTACTGAAAAAGAGGAGCCTGGCACTCCTCCCACCATTTCTCATACCACTCAAATATTATATTTAGCAATAGCAGTGCCCCAGAATATACACTGGTCCATAAGCATTTATTGTGTACGATCCAGGGCACATGGGCTTTCTTTCCTAATCCTAAACTGAACAGTGAGAGACAAGAAAAGAGATACACAATTTAAAAAAAATTTTAACATCTCCTCATCTCTCTTTTTGCTGTCCTGTTGAGTAAAATGAAAGCTGTGTGACTTGGTAAAAATGCCAATAAGAATATTAGCCAAAAAGGAATACTGGCATATTGACTGAGTTACTCAGTGCAGTTACATAAATGAAAAGTTTTCATCTTTCAACCCATCCCCCCAAATGAGAATACTACTCTGCCGTGTGCCTCCCTCCATCAGAAGGAAAGGGACAACAGAGAGTGGGAAGCAGAAGACTCATGTTGGGCAGACCTGTGGGACTTGGGAAGTGGAGGTGGGAAAACGGAACTGGTCTGTTCATTTCCTAAGGAAATGAAAATTTTGGTTTCTGGTCAAAGAAGGGCTGTAAGTATACGTTTAAGATGATTTAACTCTACTTTTAAACTCTCATGTGGAAACCGATACTACTTGACCTTATCTAGACACTCAGCGTACATATTTACTTTCATAAGTCAGCTAAAAGCTAACTTTGAAGTTGCTCGGTAGAAACAGAGATCAAGATTCACTCTGCTTATCGTCTCGGAGAGAAAGCAAGCCGGACAGCAGAAGCAGCCTCTGCTCTGTGAGGCAGTCTCACTCGGTGGTTAACTCGGTGCCGAACAATGTGCCATGCGGCACTTGGGTAATTCTGAACTGCCTTACTATTTTTACTGATAGCACTACCAATTAAAGAATTCCGAAATGGTCTATACTAACATGAAAGAGAAACCTGTTTAATGAAATACACTCTGAATCCCAAGGTCATATGCCTTGCCAATCCAAAATTTTTTTTCTGGCTGTTGAGTCAGACTATAACCCAAGTCTAAACAGCATTCAAGTGTTTAATGGTTTGGTTTTTTAAATTATTAATTGAAAGTAGTCTTTCCTTAGATCAACTTTCTCTTCTTTCAGCAACACACATAGGAACAAAAACAGAAAGTCCACTCTAGAAATACCAGATACAGTTGACCATTAAGCCCGTGCATGATTCCCAAAATATACATCTAAAAGAAAGCAATGCCATCAGCAGAGCCCAGAACGCTGCCTGCATATGTTCTTGCAGCATTCTTGTGTCCTAATGAAAAGAGGATCTAAACATTCTCTTCTCTAGCAACCTATCTGTAACCCTGGAGAGTTTCTTCCCACCACTTTGGGAATGGGACTGGGTGCAGCAAAAGCTACAAAACAAGAGTGACAAATGTGGTGAGCTGTAAATCATATAGGAGAAGACAGAAGTTATCACCTGACTTAGGGCAACTGCTTCCGGAAGGAGCCCATTTAAGCACCGACTCAGGCAGCTCATCCAACAGACTAAAACAAAACAGAGTAACACACAGTGAATTTGTTTGCAATCCTGTGATTTATTGTTTTGATTAGAAAACAAAACTCTATAGGTCACCAGTAATGTGACTTTCCATACTTTTTTTTTCACCCACCTGTAATGGGTAAGACGGTAAGTGGATGGGGGAGATCCCTCAAATCTCACTGATCGATTTTATATCAATCACCTAGAAACTAAATGTAGAACTACAGTATAAATGCTTTAATACAAGGTCTGTACGTGTAGAAATGTAGAAGTAGGGATACATGATTTTTTTTTTAAAAAACCTCAAGAAAAAAATACACAGAAAAATTTTATCTGGATTTTCAGGATATTTTTCCTCAGGTACTCAGCACTGGGGAGGGGCAAATTATTTAATATTTTATGTATATTGTTCTCAATTGGGCAGTTTCTTTATGCTATGCCATGATTAAACAGGTTAACAAGAAATATCCAAAAAACAAAACAAAAAACCCATTATTCTAACACTTTCCAGTGTTTTAGATTGAACAAGTACATATCTCTTAAGTTGCTTCAGCCACTAATATATAAACATTCAACTAAAATTACTGATAGGAATGTTTGATTCACAAACTCAGGCACAGGCAGAATTGCAACAATAAATGCACTGATCTAATATTACCCTATGTTAGGAAAATAAAGGGCATACGGGAGATACAGTATTATGGTTAAATATACAAGCCTGCCCTTATGGGGAAATTCAGCGTTATGCCTTCTCAGCAAGTTGAATAAATTATGATTATGTACTATATAAAAAGTTTGAACATGTCTTATATATATATAAGATATATATATGTACGTATCTTAATTATATATATATATATGTCTTAATTATAAACTTCATAATACAATATTAGCTTTATTGGTCAATAGGTTTATATTAGTAATCAGGTCAAAATGAATATATTAACATATGCAAGGGGCCCCAAAATACAAATGGAGATTATGTTTATTAGCATTATATTTTATTATTTATGTAATACCCTATTATATTCAAATATATACATGTAGGTATATTCATTAGAGATATATACAATGAAGGCATCTATATATGCATATTGATAAAAGACTAAAATAATATTAGTAAGTCTTATTAAAAGAAAAACACATATAGGATCATTGGAATTAAAATGCTAGTCCTTTAAATAAAGTATTTTATTCAAATTAGGTAAACTGAGGTGGAAAATTGGAAACCAAGACTTTATATATGCCCATTACTGTCCTTTGACTTGACCCATATATTGAAAAATGTTAGTTACCTGAGGGTTATATGGACACATCAATCACTGCAATAAGTAACTGATTAGATAGTTCTAATACTGACATGTAAATGTGTTAGTTTTGGGAAAGGGACTAGGACGATCAAGATTCCAAGTGGAGAAATATTTCATACAATATATGTCAGTATTTACAAATGTAATCTGCATTATTTTGTATCTGCAGGCTAGCTTTCCTCTCTATTAAGAACTGATGCCACACTGAATTAGAAAGACTGATTTCTATGGATCAGCTAGCTACCCCTTTTGTAAACTTCTGTTGTGACTTGCCCTATTAAAATACAGCTGCTTTTTCCAATTGTGATATTATATCTGTGGATAACTACTGTTGAGAATATCTTGGTGCATAATGAAAAACTGGCTATGCTGTGCTACCTGCAACTGACTTTTTGTTAGGCCTGATCAGTGAGAAAAACAGTAAAATAGTAACCCACTCTATTCTCAGTCTAACCTAATTCTCATCCTAATAGAGTTTAGGTGATAAAAATTGAATGTGGAATATTAAAATGTTTATGTGGCTGCAAAATGATCTCTTACATAAACACCTCATATACAAATTTCGTTTGTTTCTTCCTTAAGAAACAAAACATACACTCCCCCCAATAACAGGATTAAAAACAACGTATGTTGCTCTCACTTGAAAAATATAAGCCCTGTTTGTCCCATTTCACTTTGTTGCTTTGCACAGTTAATATCAATCACACCAAGCTCACACTAACTCCATATACTTGTACAATGCTAATCTGAAAATACTCTTCCTTGAAAATACCACCACCTAGAACCTAAGCTTTGGAAAACACCGTGTGAAGGAACAAATATTTCACTTTTTATTTTGTATTACAACTCTCATACATATGGTCTCATAGGTGTTAGCTTAATGGATCTTATGTCTGTACGCTGTTTGGGTTTTTTAAAATATTTTTCAAATTTAAGAAATTTGCTTTGGCTATCCTATTGAATGAATAGGTTGAATGAATGAATAGGTTGAATGGCAGTCTTCTCTGAGATATTAACTCGCTTTGATGTATCCCTTCAGACCTGGTGCTGTACATAACGGAATACTTGAAAATCTGTACTTTGTTTTAGCAGTCTGGACAGCCACAGGGTCCTCCAGGTTCTGTTCCCAGGGCAGTCTCCCACATAACCACCGCAGCAGGCAGTAACCGAGGATTTCAAGGTCACTGCGTCTGGACAGGGCTATAGGAAGAAGCATTAAGAGAGAAAGATGAGGGATAAGTCATTTTTGAGAAATAGAGAAATCACGGAATGAACTACCACTGATGAAATATGAAAAAGCCAAATGGGCAATGTGTTTTGTTTGTTCAGCTGGAGTAAAGCTTAAACGCCCAGGCGTTTGGCCCCGGTCCACAGAAAGGCAGTGACTTCTTGCTTTTGAAAGTAAGGGTCAGTTTCCTCACCTCCTCCAACTTCATCCTTCCTTAGTCTGGCCTGTCACATGAACTTGATCTCCATGGCCTCTGACATGATCCAGACAACCCATAACCTGGCACCAACACTTTCTCAAAGAGCCAAGCAGTAAAACAAAGAAATAAATGTCTGCAGCTAAATTGCTAACATATGTTCCAGGAAGTCCATGGGGTCTGCATTGGTCATGCAGAGACCCTTCAAGTGCAGACTAAACACTGATGGCCTTTCCTGTTCCACTCATACTAGCAGCATTGGAAATCGGAAGAATATGACAAAACTGCCATCTAGTGTACAGTATTAAAAAACAGGTCTTTCTTAAGATTTTTAAATTAAATGAAAGTACAGGATAAATACGCCTGTTTTGGGTACACGGATCTAAAATTTTACAAATATTATTTTAGATATAAGCAGTGCTAAAGCGAACTTCTGATCAAATCTCCTGAATAAAAAATATAAAGGTAAAGAAATAGTGTGCATGAGGGGTGGGGTGCAGGTGGTGGGAAGTAAATTTTAAAGCCAGCGAGAGGTTTCCATAATTTAATATAAGATGGCTTTTCATAAAAAAAATACAGTAAAAGAACATTTTGAGGCCACTGTAAATATCATTTATATAAAACTACAGACTAGTGCCACAGACTAATTTCATGATAATTTTCTGTATTTTTTTTAGAGTAACTGATTTCAAAAGAAGGACAAAAAAATCTAAGAAACATGTCAAATATAACAAATATTACTGAAATAATGATTAAAACATTAACAAAATGCCACAAAATAAACTCATTTTTCTAACCATTCCAAATTGTTATAAAACAATAGGCTGGCTTACATTTCTACCATTTCTTGAATGTTCATCTGTGTAGGGATGTAAAATCTACTAAGTGCAATACATGGCTGTTAAACCTGCTGTAAACAGGTATCCTGGTTTTATTATCTTTCATTACATACATTCTGAAAAGTCACTCAGTAAACTTAGTTTAGTTTAAAAAGTCTTCTACAAAGAACAATGCTGCTAGCACATCATAACAACTTTTGGTCACCATACATAAGTTACTATAAAAGCAGAAGACAAGATTAGCTCTTACACATACTCTATCTTAACTGCTATTAGAGTACTGGATTATTAAAGGCCCTTCAATCAAGCAGAATGTGACAGTCCCATGGGTACTGTTTACTTTCTGCACAAGCTTCAGCAATGTACTAATGCAAGACTTGGCTCCCCTATTAAAATAAAAACACAATCTCTACCACACTGTTTTGTAGTGATTTCTTCAGTAATAAATCTCCCATTAATAATGGAATGGTTCCATTTGTACAGATGTGTTCACAAATCCCTTTTCCATTATGGCAATTCCTGATGACCACCACTTAAAAAAATTCACATCCTCTAATTTTCGAAAAATTATATTCTGGCACCTGTTTGGACGACATAGGCTACACACAAGAGGCCCTTTGAGGAAAAACAATCAGAATTAAAATGGAATGAACCTTCCCAGCCACTTCCCCCAACCCCCCAACTGAGGGATTAATTGATATGAAGCTGTAAGTAATGACAAGTCATTTAGATTTCTGAAGCCAATCTTTCATAAACTGGTCTTCATTTGAAATAGCCCTTCGAGAGTTAACTTACTTCACTATTATAGTTCAGTTTTACCTAATTAAAATACAGCATCACATTTTTCAAACTTTTATTTTCTTTTACTGCATATATACATTAATAATTATTGTTAGGTAAATGTTTTGCCACTCACTGTTTCCAATAAGTTCTGTAGACATACACGTAATGTTAAAAAAAAAAAATTCTATAGTCACTCTTTCCCACCATTAAACAGAGAGATGAAAGGATTAAAAATGTTTCCAAGTACACACCTTTCCCTGAAATTCCCTCTCAGGGAAACAAACTGCAAAGTGTGATGTGTTTTTGAGAAGTTAAACTCTAAGACTGTACCAGCGATTATGTCTTCTCTCCATCTACTACATACAGACGAGTAATTTTAACACCAGTTAAATTAATTAAAATATTTTGGATGACAATATTAGCATCTATGAGTGGGTATGTAATTAACACAATGAACTGATCATATATCTTTAAGTTTAAATAAAGTACATCATCAAAATATAGATGATACGATAATGATAACTGTTGAATCTAGGAATTGAATATTTGGATATTTACTATATTATTCTACTATTTCCTGTATATTTGAAAACAATTAAATAAAATGCTGAAAATTAAAAAAGAAGAATTGATCATAGTTGAGGAAGACTACTAATTAACATCTAACAATGAAAATATTCTTTAATTTGAAAGTTGAAACATATATTATGGATTATTTTGTTTTTGTATAATTTGTATTTCTGTATAATTTATTGTAATACATAAGGTTTTTCAGTTGCATTTGATACTTAATATAATCATTAGCAGCATATTTTCATAGAGAAAGTCACACTTTTACTTATGGTACTTCTTAGAAATATAGGAAGATTTAGTTATCAATATTCTCTTGTCACTTTCTAAATATAATTTAGCATCTAATTTTTATTTCGCTTATTAATATGGAGCAATGTAAATGAATCTTTTCACTGAAAGCCTGTGGTGTTCTCAGTTGCTCAACATTTCTAAATGATAAAGTATTGCCAAGACTAACCAAAAAAAAAAAAAAAAAAAAAGGCACAGGTGGGGTGGGACTTGAATTCGATTTCACTAGAAAGCAGATTCCAGAAACAGCTGACACTAGAATACATAATTAAAATTAAAACGATCAATGTGATTTATGAAGCTGCTACTGTGCCAGACACTCTACTGCTTTTATATTATCTTATTTAATCATCCTAACAATATGAGGTATCATTAACCCTGTTGACAAATAAGAAAATAGAGGCCCAGAGAGGTTAAATAACTTGCTCAGTATCACACAGCAAAAAGTAACAGAGCTCTGTATTGAAATCCAAATCTTTTAGAATCCAGAGCCAACACTCCACTCAATCTACCAATTACTTTGCCTCCATTGTTAGTTTTGCACCATTTAGACAACATTACATATACCCTTCTACAGTTAGGGAAGTATTTGAAGCAGGCATTTTAACTTAAAACACCAAAATACATACTGACCAAAGACAGTTGTATTGGCAAGGAAGAAATAAGCAGCAGATCCTGAGGTCTAAGCTGTAACACTAACAAAATTTTTCATGCAACTATCCTTACATGACACTATCTCTGTAAAACTACTTCATTCTGATGAAGAAGAATGTCTAATTAAAACATTAATTTATAAAGTGTTAAATGGTCCTTCCAAGCTGAAATGAGAACAACAAAGAAATCACATTGGAGGACTGGTCCTTATTCTAATGACAAACTGGAGTAAAATTATCTGGGTGCAATTCACCAAATGGAATGAAAGAACTGGGAGAAAAAGAAAAGTATCAGTGTTAATCCCAAAATGTCTCTGATTATTTGCCTAAAGTGTTTCCTGTTGAGTTTTTTCCTTACATAGAGTAACATTATCAAGTAGGAAGAATAACAAGATTTGCTAGGAAATAATAAAGGGAACTTGAAAACTTTTGCCTTAAGCAGACAGGGTCTAAATGCTCAAAATACTAGTTTATATACTCAGAAATGACAATAAGAAAGCAGAAAACATCTGAGTAAGATGTTCACCTGAGAAGTGAATGGTGACTATCTGCAGAATAAATTTAAAGTTTATTCTTATTTTTCTAACTAGTAACCTATGTTATTCAGTAGTTTGTCAATTCAGATGTATAAAGAGCTAGGAAATTTTATGGTGGCCACAATTGACTGCAATTTCAAAAAGGATATTAGGAAAGTAGAATGCAATGTGTCACATTTCAAATAAAATAATAAACCCAGGTCTCTTTTATTTCTTCAGTACCTTTTAAATTCTAAGCCTTAGTTTTTTATGAAACACTACTGTGTGAGGCTTAGGAAAAGTTATTCAACAGATCAAAGGTATCTTACATTTGACCAATGTGTATTCTTAACTCAACCAAATAGTTTAAGACCTATGCCAAGACTTTGAAAGTCACGTCTAAATGTCAAAATTGGGTTATGTCATATAGAAAGAATAGTGCCTTCATTAAAATTTATTTATACATCAACCAAAGACTATTTATAGCAGTGAAATTTACTTAAAAATAAAAATCAACATTGTGTTTTTCTGACTACTAATAGATTCAATAGAGCATATCAATAACTTGATGGTTTACCTTAATATCTTATAATTGAAAAATGGGTTCCCTTTTTTGAATTATTGTTTAAGAAGATAAATATTGTATAAACCATGTCATTTCCCCAAGTTTGGTAGCATGAAAACACATTCTCAGTTTATTTCACATGTATTTTGTAAGCTGGAGTGCTAGATTAGAGTGAAATGAAGCCATGCAAGAAATAACACAAGACTTGGATTTTATATGCTGTAGCAATTGGCAAAAATTTTAAAAAGTATGTAATATATTTCTTTCCTTGATACTGAACATATTATACAAACAAATGGACATTTAAAATGCAATTTAGATATCATATTTTATGGTCATCAATGATGTCAAATTAAAATAGGTATTATACACTCAATGCACAAGTCTGAAGTATTTATAAAAGCTCAGTATGTTAAATGCAGTATATCTCTAGAGAAATTAGGTATTGACTGCATGCCTCAGTGAGCAGAAAAATCTACAAAAATCTATACCACACATTGATCCAAATATTGCTTTTTAACATTACTAAGAATGTAACAAATTTTAAAATAGTGTATTTGACACAGATATAATTCTCTCTAATTATCAGGCAACAAGCCCAAAATATGTCAATGTTTATACATGTTGGTTTTTATGAAGAATAAAAAATTAATAACAGATGAGATAAGCCCAAAATATATTACTCTAATTTTACACTAAATGAAGCACTTCAGCCACTCAGAAAACACTTTTAGGTCATATATGAGAACTGAGTTTGGAAGAATAACTGCAATTAAAAAAATACAGATATATAGATGCACAATAGTTCAAGAATAGTTATCTATCCATTCATCCATCTGTCCATTCACCTCTATATATCTCTATTCATATTTTTTGGCTTATAATAATACAAGCTACCCTCCTTTTACACAGTTCAACTAGAAAATGCTTAGGTGAAACTGCTGACTGGCACCTTATACAAGCTCCTTCATTATAAAAACCCAACTAATCCACAGAAACATGAGACTTAGCTTCTGTTTCTGAATAACCACTACAAAGGTAGCGGAGACCAGATAGTCTGATCAGGTTAACAATATATCTGTTAAGTGGCTAATCCGTAAGTCAGTTTTACAATGAAGGCTGAATATTTCCCAGGGCCTGATCAAGCACAGATAAACCTAAAACATAACAAATGCTTTGATAACTAGAGGTTATATTTCCTAGTGATAACTTGTTTTGCTCTTTATGTTTTCCTTTGCATTATCTTCCTCAGTATTTATTTGATCTCATAGCTGGACTGGTATAGAAAAGATTTTTCTGAGATTCAACTACATAGTGTGTACTGAAAGTAAACACATGAATATTTATGAATCTGACATTCTGCATTTACCTACAAGGATTTATGGCCTTGTTTAATTCTAGTTTCTAGATATGACTAAATGATTACTTCATTTCTAATAAAGTCCTAAAGTGAAATGTTTTATTTTGGAAAATTAAATGTAAAACATGAGGAATGAATAGTATTCAAATATTTGAGGATACCAAACCTTTCTTTTTTTTATACTAGACTAAAACTGCATGTTAAAATTTCAGCAAATATATATATATATATATTTATGTGTGTATGTGTACATCTATGTATGTATACATGTATGTGTATATACATGCATATGTGTATGTATATGCATATATACGTATATCTACATGTAAATACAGATATGGTGAAAAGTTTAGTGTACATTCTATTTTAAATGCATTAAGGGAATCTAATTTTTATAGAAATCTTGTGAAACCCATGATAAAAATGAATATTCACTCCAGCTCATAACTTTCAATCAAATACCAAAAATACATAATGTAGGCTCTCCCCTGAGTAGTCTTCCCAAAGAGATAATATCTTTCTCCCATCATTCTCAGTTCAATCTTCTCTCCAAAGACCTAGCATCGTGAAATCTACCCAACTCATCAACATGTATTATTATTTAAGGGAGCAAAAAACTTAAATGCACTATGGAATAAAATTTTGTTCAAATCTTTCATGAAGATGGCATAATGAAAATACTGCCCTAAACTATGGAATAACTGAGGAGGACTTCCAGAATTACCACAGTCCAAACGCTGACCAGACCAACATACGACAAATCTACTTTCCCATTCCACAATCACAGTGGCTTCCTAGATGTTTTTTTAATAGTTAAAGTCTAATAGGATCAGTATTAGAGCTATGGGTTGAACTAAGTGGCCCAACCATAAGTTAATATCATCATTAACATAATTGGACCAAAGCTTAAGAATCTGTATGATGAATTGCCAGTTATACCACTATCAAAAAGTACTCTCAGGTTTCTAAATATTCTTTCATACTAATATATCTGGCAAATCACTACTTTTCTAACCAAACTATCCTTGAAAAAAAAAATGTAGTGATTTCTTTTATTTTGATCAGGAGTATAAAAGGTAATTTCTATTCCAGAAAATTTAACCTATGATTCTTCTTGAAAGGAAGAAGGTATACAACCGACACACTTGTTTTACTTTTTCATTGGCCTACCTTAAACTACTGTGGGTTTTAATTGCTCTGGAAAATGATCAAGACCCTCTACATTACATGGTCAATGGTCCTTTTAATAGAAAAGGCAATAATATACAGTTGTTTGCACCAACTAAAACTCGTTAGAAAGTATCAGTTTAGGGTAACAGTTCAACAGCCATTAACAAGTGCAAATGTCTAACTGCCTTTTAGTGAAAATGTGATCCTTTCGCAGCAGTTTAAAAATTATTTGTATGGTTTAGCATATTTGAAAATACTTTTATAAACAAAGTTTATGAAGAATATAATTTTGAAAGACAAAGTTTTTCAATAATCACCATTTTTTTTTTACTAGCATAACATTAGAATTGACTTTTTGTCTTGCTGACAGAGCAACTAAGAAAGTACAGTTGCATTGACCATATTGATTGTGAACAAAGCAACCATCAGTGGGACTCTGCACCATATATTTTCAATATTGACCTCCTACTTCCTTTTCCATGGCTTTCTGGGTCGGCTATTGGATTTAGACTGCAGTGTAATAAACAGCTAAGGTTTAATTAATGGTAAATGAATACAAGACATAGGTTATGACTTTAACTAATTAGGGAATTGTTGAATTAAGTCTGCCTTGGAATGCAAGGCAGTACAATCAATGTCCAATAAAAGGACTATGTATGTAATTTACCTGCAAATGTGTTTCCAATACCATCAAAGTGAGTTTAAGTAAGTAAGATATATGAAAGGCGACTAGGAGAGATTTCCACAAGTTAACACTTCATAGATTCAGGAAAGATTTCCTTATTGTTAAGATGGTATCTTCTAAAGCTCTGATAAGGGCACAATGAAAAACAGGAATAATTCTTCACAGGTGTACCTGTACCAAATCTGTAATTGTCACTACAGCATAAAAACTCAGTTGCTGACCTCCAAGTTTAACCTAAACAAACTAGTACTTTCCTGTCCCAAATAAGCATCAAGTTTTGCTTACTTGACACCTTTTATTCCTTTTTCACTTGTCGAAGTCTGTATCTCCTCCCTCTGTTAGAATATTCATTGGCATACAGGAACTCACTACTTTTGATAAAAATCTCACCAATGTTCTCACTCTTCAAACTGACTATGCAAAGGTCATTTCACGGAGGCTTAAGGCTCTTTGTTCTAATTATTCTTCTGAAATAGAAATAAGAAAAAAAGAAACCTACCTACTCCCTTGTGGGCATCCAAGCTGGTAAACTCTATTGTCCCATTATGGCTTTTTCTAGGATTTTCCTGATACTGTTTGTGGTTCCCATTGGGACAATATCTGTAGGAAAGTCCATAATCTGCAAGATAAACCTGGAAGACATGAAGAGACAAATGAATAATGTTTTTGTCCTCTGAAAATATAACCTTTATAATTAAGTCTTAAGAAACTGATAGGTTAAGAGAGCCTCAGATCTACATTTTATTAAACCAAATGGTGCCTTAGGATAAAATATATACAACTGGGGGCCATAACAATGAACTTTCTAACTTAAATCCTGTCTTCATCATAGGCAAGTCTTGTTTCTGAGTTGACTTAGATTTTCAGTCTTTTTATTTTGCTCTTAAATTCCCTTCCATCCAGCTGGGCATGTAGACGTCACAAACCACAATATGTCTTTTTATCTGTATTCATACAGCGTGTAAGGCTCTGCCTTTTTTGTAACCCCTTCCTGTAAACAAAACTGTTTCAAGCAGGGAGGGGAGATGAGAGCAAACAATCTAAAAATCTTAACCTAATGTTACAGGAGTCTCCATTAACAAGAAGTATAAAAATAATGAACAGACTGTAAGAGGTAATGACTCTTTAAAAAAAAAAAAACACCATCATGTTGTCCGTATTTAAGAATGGAACATCAATTCAGTGCTTTTGGCCTTTCAGACGGATCCATATCATCACTGTTATCTTTGTAAGTCAGTCAGAATTGCAAGCTGGGTTTCCAAACAGAATATAGATTGTTAAAAGTCAGAAAGCAATTCAAGTGAATTTTTCTCAGATTACTTTTGGGGAGAGAGAGAAGGGAGGGGAGAAGTAGTCAGAATATCGTACTTCCCTGTTATATGTTACCATGCTCCTCCCCCCACCCCCTGGAAAAGAAAGCAGTTTCAACTTTTAAAATGTGTTGTTTCACGTGTGTTTCTTTAAAATTTAGAGAATAAGGCAACACTTCATGATGCAGCTTTAAGACAATAGAGTATTACAAATGGTATTTTAAAAGATATCTATTAAAAGAAAATTAAATTTTAGTTTAAGTTTTTGGTTTCAGGATAGCCTAAGTAGGAGATATTTTGAATTTCAAAATATAAACAGCACAGCTTCCTTCACTTGTTGGAGAACATAGCTTGCTGGAATGTCTGAAAACATGATATTTCAGTTTTGTCTCTCACTCACAGATGCCATTTCTCAAGATGGCCTCAGGAGTAACTGCCCAAAGTAATTACACTTCAGGATCAGATGTATAACTGGTTGCTTGCTTTCACTATTTATGATGCATTTTTATCTTTATTTATTTTGAAAACTAAATAGACTTCACTTTGCAAAGTAGATATCCTGAGAATGTACATACTGATAGCAAACGGAAACATATTTTAAATACACTACAACAGTTCACTATTAAAAAAAACTATCAAGATGTTTTTCATGTAGATTAACCAAAAAAGAAAGACCTAAAATTTATGGATGTTTTATGGCTAAAATATGGATTATGCCTATGTATTGATACCAGAGAGCATGATAAGAGCTTAACGTTCATAGACCAATGAACAGATATCCTGTAGGAAGGTACCATTATCTCCATTTTACTCGTAAGCAAACTGAAGCTCAGTCAGTGACATTATGTGACTTGTGTAGTAAAATGGAGCCAGAGTCTGACTCCAGAATCTTCATCTCAATCACAATCTAACTCAAAGGCACTAGACAAGTTAAACAGATAAAGTATTCAAGACTACTGTAATAGGGAAGAGTGACTGATCTCAACTCCACTGAAACAAAAGTTGGGAAAGTTTTTAAGAGCTGAGGCTGAGCTAGTGAAGAGTACTGGAGAACACTAAGGGGATACAGGTCAACATGACTGGGTTATCTACGTTTGCTAATTGGTGCTTAGGCTCCTATCCCCACCTCAAAGACTGTAGAGACAGGAGAACACTCTTTAATAAAGATTACATTTTAAAGGGATGACTCCCAGGTCCTGGAGGCACTTGAGAAAGACATTCCTGGGTTGTAAAACTGGCAAGAGGCTGGGAGAAGATTCACATCTCAAAGGAGCAGAGAAAGAATTTATAATTTCAAAGTTGTTTAAGTAAATGCTGTAAGAAGAGGGAGGACAGGAGCTTACGGTCAGGAGGAAACCTGTCTAAAGTTTAGTCAAGCTGAGGGGAACTTTAAGGCCCTCTTGGTCATCACTGAGCTATGGGCCTCCAGGTAGTGCTGGGTTACTCAAACTTTGAAGGGCAATGCAGGATCTACATTTAATATAAAGACAGGAAGCTAACAATATAGTAAAGGAAACATGCACTAACCAATTGACTCAGAATACACTAACTCATTTGAATAATGCTGCAGTGAACATGGGAGTACAGATCTCTTTGAGATAATGATTTTGTTTCCTGTGGAAATATACCAAGAAGTTAGACTGATGGATCATATGGTAGTTCTATTTTTAACTTTTTGAGCAACCTCCATATTGTTTTCCATAGTAGCTGTACCAGTTTACATTTCCACCAACAGTAAACAAGGGTTCCCTTTTCTCTACAACCTCACAGCAATTATTATTTTTTGTCTTTTTGATAATAGCCTTGCTCACAGGTGTGAGTTGATATCTCATTATGGTTTTGATTTGCATTTCCTTTATAATTAGTGATGTTGAACACCTTTTAATGTACCTGTCAGCCATTTGGATCTCTTCTTTGGAAAAATGTTCAGGTCCTCTGCCCATTTTTTAAATTGTCTTATTTTGTATTGCTAATTGGGTAGTATGACTTCTTTATATATTTTGGATATTAACCCTTTATCAAATATATAATTTGCAAATATCTTATCCCATTCAGTAGGTTGTCTTTTCATTTTGTTGATGGTTTCCTTGCTGTGCAGAAGCTTTTAAGTTTGATGTCATCCCACTTGTTTATTTTTGCTTTGTTCCCCTTGCCTGAGGAGACATATGTAGAAAGACATTGCTAAGACCAATGTCAAAAAGCATACTGCCTATGTTTTCTTCTAGGAGCTTTATGGTTTCAAGCTTTATGTTCAAGGCTTTAATGCATTTTTAGTTATTGTTTGTGTAAGGTGTAAGACAAAGGGGTGCCCAATTTTATTCTTTGCCACGTGGATGTCCAGTTTTCCCAACACCATTTACTTAAGAGACTAACCTTGCCCCATGTATATTCTTGGCTCCTTTGTCAAAAATTGACCATATACGGGTGAGTTTATTTCCAGGGTCTCTAATCTGCTCAATTGGTCTGTGTCTTTTTTTATGTCAGTAACATACTGTTTTGATTACTATAGCTTTGTAATATAGTTTGAAATCAAAAAGTGCGATGCCTCTGGTGGTTTTGTTCTTTGCAGGATTGCTTTGGCTACTTGGGGCCCTTTATGGTTCACAGAAATTTTTGGATTGTTTTTCTATTTCTGTGAAAAATGCCATTGGAATTTTGAAAGGGACTGAACTGAATCTTTAGATTGCTTTGGGTAGTATGGACAGTTTAACAATATTCTTCTAATCCATGAGCGTGGGGTATCTTGCCATTTATTTGTGTCTTCTTGAATTTCTTTCATCAATGTTTTGTGGAGTTTAGTGTACAGATCTTTCATGTTCTTGGCTAAATTTATTGGTAAATATTTTATTCTTTTTGATGCTATTGTAAATGGAATTGTTTTAATTTCTCTTTCCAATAGCTCGCTGTTAGGGTATAGAAATGCAACTGATTTTTGTCAATTGATTTTGTATCCTGCAACTTTACTGAATTCATTTATTCGAACAATTTTTTGGTGGAGTCTTCAGGGTTTTCTCTATATACAGTAGGGTTTGCAGTCTAGGTCCTGTTTTTTGTATGTCCTTGAGCTAAGACTTAGTTTCAGTTAACTTTTTTTATATTATCACCTTTTTTCTGTGAAATAAAAAATAACAACTCATTAATATTTTTCACTTTAAGGATAAATACATATAATAACCCTAGTTTTAGACAAGCCTATAGTAGGAATCTCAAGATCATCAAGATCAGGTAGGGGGTTATTATTTGTATTATAATAAGACTAGACCTAGGAAAATTTAAATATCTAGATCCCTAATGCATTTTAAATGATTTTCTTTTTATGCAACTTTTCTGAATTTAGTAACCATTTCCTTTCTCCATGAATAGAAGAACAGCCTTGACCACTTCTCTTTACTTTAATCATAGATCTTTCGATCATACTGTACTGCCTCTCACATTTCCACATGCTACTCTCATTTTTCTCTCATCCCTCTCAGATATGTACTATGGTTTAGTTTTGTTTGGTTTTTTACAACTTTGTGAGGTAGGTAGGGGAGATGTGTCATTATACACATTTAACAGATGAAAAATAATGTGATACACCCAAATAATGCAAGTCATCCAACAGTCAGTCACTAAGTTCAGCTTCTACAAAAGATGTTATTGTTTTAGTGAATTTCTCAGCCGTCCCCTCCCCCTCAAAAAACACCTAATCTTCACTAATGCTTTCAAGGACTTTCAATTTTAATACTTTATTATTGAAAAGGCAGTGTAGTAGCCACTGAGGTACAATCCCATCAAGAAAGAAATGGCCTTTCACCTGTGAGGAGGGCAATAATCTGACAACTTCCAAAGGCAGGGCCATTAGGAACCACCACAGCATGTGAGCCAAGGTAACACTCTTCCCAGGCAGTTCCTACTAAAGAATGATCATGGTGGGAATGCTGTGTGGCTATTTCTACCCAATTGGAGACTCTTCTAATGGAACCCTTTTGCTCTGGTGCTCCCAAATGGGTTGGCTGAGACTTTCTCAGAACTGTATCATAGTCTGAGCTCTCCCTGCCCAATCCTTCTGTCTCCTTTCCTTTCACAGGTGTCATTGCAACATCCTACTCTGAAAGCTTTCCTTGTCCAAACCCATTTCCTCTCCTTTTATCTTTCTATTATATAGGTACTATACTCCCTTCCCTCAATAAAGCCCTTGCACTCCTAATGCTGTCTCAGCATCTGCCTCTCTGAAAAACAAATTTGACACAGGTAGTCAGTAAATCATAGCCTTAATTTGAAGCACTAAACTAATAAAGATGAAAAACAAATTAGCCTTTGATGACCATGAAAATCACAACTTTCCTATATACCAAACAGATCTGCCTCAAAAATCAACTTCCTATTTTACCTAGCCAGATTTGCAACCATATATGCCACATTCTCAAGTTATGCATTTAATTAAACCTTTACTTCCCTCTCCTTGCTTTCTGATGCTTATAAGGTCTTACACCACTTTGTTTTTCCAAATGGATGGGTGAAAGGAATGATTAAAGAGCACCCTGTGATAACTCTTCTTTGCAGTGAATTGCACTGGAAGGGCCTTTGTCTTCAATTCAGCACCCCTCCACGGATACCCCAAATGCTCTTCTCCACTTCCTACCACACCTCCTGGATTCACATCTCACACTTCCGAGATCCACCACTCATACCTGAATTCTATTCTGGTATGTAGATCCTTTTAACCTCAAGGCAATTCATTGGGTTTTCATTTGTGTTCAGATGGATTTACCTTTTAAAAATGTACAAAGTATTTAGCTTTTATTTATGCCTTGGATCCACATTTATAGGCTGTAAAATCCTATGGGACAAGGGGCCAGGATAATGATATATACATTTTTGTATCCATGACAGCCCCTACTCTGAGGTCTTCTGCACAGTAGGCTTAAATAAAATTTCACTGATTTGACTTGATGGTAATAATTGGACAAATACAAGTAAGTTCCTTTCAATAGACACCTGAGTGCCAAGCATGATAAAATATCAAGAATCATACATTCTAAAAAGGAAAGAAAAACAAAAATGAATGCATATTATTGAATACTTGCTATGCGGAGGCATTATGTGCTTTACAGAAGTCAAATTATTTAACCCTCATGACACTAAGAGCAAGTTATTTTAAGATACCTTGAGGATGAGAAAACACAATGAGTGAGTTTAGGTGCTCTGTGCAAAACAACTAAACTTATAGTAACTGGCAAAGTTGAGATCCAAACCTAAATCAGCCTGACCAGAAGACTGAGATTTTTCCATACGTCCCACACAGAGGAAGGAGAGATGACACAAGCACATCTAGAGGTAACATCTACTCCAACAAAAGTATAACAGATTTAAATGTAATAATATTTTAGAGTAGGGGGAGGTTACTTCCTAATTGGGGAACTCAAAGAACAAAATGACATTGATTTGGGCTTTGAAAAATATCTAAGATTTCCACAAATGGAGATAGGGAAGAAGAGATAAAACAAGGAAAACCAGGGCTGGGTCAGTGTGTGCTGGGAGCGAAGAGGTTATTGGAAACACAACACAAGCCGGAAAAAAAACTGGTTAGCGTGAGTTTACAGGAAGCTTTGAAAACCATGCTAAGAAGCTGGGACACAGTTTTTGTATGCAAAAAGAAGTCACCAAAGGTTTTTGGCAAGGAATAATATTCTCAGCACTGGCAGCATCATAATGGGGAAACGAAAGCAGAGAGTCCATTTGGGAGAATATGACATTAGTCCAGGCAAGAGACAGTGGGAGGCTGGACTAGGGCACTGGTGAACAAAGAAGGGAGACAAAGAACAGAGCCATTAAGAGGGGTGAGAGACAGAGTCAAAGATAACTGAAAACAATGTGGCTAGCTGGGTATACGAGGATTCAATGAATAGACAAAAAGAGAATAGGAGGAAGAAGAGAAAATTTGGAAAGAAAATGATTTACTCATTTTTGTACCAAAAGCAAACTGGTTGATTGATGGCTAACACCCTAATCCAACCAGTTCCTGGTTCTCTCAGTTCAGGCAGAACTGAGTGATAGACTCATAGCTGATGGAAAAAATAAAGGACCTCCTTCCCATCAGGAGCCAAATCTGTTGCCTTCCTGTTCCTCAATCAACCAGGAACTAAGTATCAAACAGCCAGAATGGCTCACATGGAAGCATTTCTGAACACTTGATATGTTGGACAGGAAAATGTGAGCTGGAGAAGGGCTGCAAGAGATTATGGAGCTGGAAGAGAAAAAAGATGCTAATCTGGACAGATGTCATTGCCCACTGAGACGCGACCACCCACTAAATCACATTACTCCTTTACCTCCACTTTGCAGATTCACATTAGAGAAGAGATGCACATACACCCCAAGATGTGATTCACTTTTCAAGAACTTAAAATTTTCCTGTTGTAAAATCTAATCACCTTATCATAATTTAGACTATTTTATACAATTAAACCCTTTTAATTAGCACACCCTGTTGTAGCAAGAAATGTGTCTTAAACTCTCATCAGAGACTGATGGAAATTATACAATGGAGGGAGACAGTCACTATTCGTGACTTTGTTTAGTGGCAATTTAGAAAACACTTTCAAAACTCTAGGAAAAATATATAGACTTATTCAGCAACTTTAAAAGCTTTTATAAAAAAAAAAGCCAGCATTTATCTTATTTGAATAGCACATATTTTCCTATTCTTTCAACAAGATACCATAATGTGAAAATCTTCACAATAAACTAAATGCTTACTGACTAATGGAAACCACTACATGCCAAAAGGGGAATGAAGCATGGAATGAATAAGCAGCATGTTTATGTTCACAAAAGTCATTCATATCTACTAAAAACCTATATGTAGCCTCATAGCTGCTACTACATTTTGATATAAATGTGTGCTTTTTATTCTTTTATTATACAGTACTTTTTTTGTTTCTCCTCAACTTCCCTACCTTCTTTTTGCCAGTAACACAATGCCGCAGATGATACATGTGCATTATCACTATTCAGCCTAGACAAAAGAATATGACTTTTAAAAGCTGCCAGGTTACTTTTCAAACAGGATGTTCATTAGAATAAACATGAAGATATATTTTTCAAAAATACAGTTTGATCTTATATATTGTTTTACATGTGCTTTATATGTTGGGGGTTTTTTTTTCCTCCTAGATCTCACAACTACCTACTGGAATTTTATCCTTTCTTCCCTTTATATTAAATACTCATTGAGAGTGAGAGATTTAAAGACACATCCATGAAGTCATCATATGAAGAAAAAGCAGAAAGCTGTGCCGTATCACTATCTCTTCACTCTATCTACTGCTCCATCAGACCCAAGTCTATGACTCCCTTAAATGGCGCCATAAATTCAAGCATTCATAACAAAATACTGAGTTATATTTAGCAGTATTCCTAATGATACTAGCCTTTTGACCCTATGACCTGCCCTTCTATTTCAACCTGGTTCTTCTTGCAATAGGTGAAAGCCTATTTAATCCAAGACAGCTGGGCTGTGACTTACTATTCTTTCCAGGCTTTGGGGGGAAATTCCCTCAATAATACATAGGCTAGCAATTGCTTCTTTACTAAAAATACCTTCACCTACAAAACAAAACTTTTCCAATTACAGTCAATTTCCAATTTGTCCTTTTGACACAAGTTCTCAAAGATTATATAAAGAAACCTACAATACCTTCTCTTTCTCATTTCCAAGATGATACGAAAGTGCTTCACTTGTGCCTGTCCTTTAACAAAACACATAGGCAATGGAACAGGATAATCTGAAATGCATCCAATTCACAGGCTTCCTCTTTGTCTAAATCAAATCTGAGCTTAAGACTTTGTGATATGCTGGTAAGCATTATCAGAGCTTGGTCTATCTGTTAACAGCAGATACAAAATGTTAGCTGATATAATTTGACTGTCAGATACATTATAAAAAGTTTCACCACATGTAAGCTGTGTCTACATAAAACACAGCTATCTAACACTCAAAAGCATCTCCTTGCTCTACATTAATTACATTAACTACAAATTCTACTGATTTCAAAGACAGTGTTGAGGTTGCCAGCAATCATGCCATTCTTACATGCACATCCCCTTGGGGGTCCATAGTCTTTTAACAGTCCCACAACAGGCATACCTCTCAATCCAACCAATTTATACAGCTCAATGAGTTGACTCAGAATTCAGAAATGCCACTTTCCCATATTAACTGGAAAAAAAAACAACAACATATATAGCCCTTTGTGAATTAGGATGCTCAAATATTTTGGTCATAAACACTTCTTTTGTCATGTATACATCTGGTCTTCAGAAATGTAAATAATATGACCAGTGGGACCCAGTAGGCATCAACAAACATTTATTGATTATGAGCAAACACTAATTTTTCAACAGCATTAACTCTCTTGGGAACTATATTCTTGGGGATAGGTGACTTGTTAAACGGACCATCCTATACTTACAGAGCATATACATTCCTAAAATGTGAATTCTTTTTCCCTTTTATAGAAAACAGACCCTGAACATTCTGTTCCTTACAACTTTTAAGGGACACCTATCATCAAACTACCCGCCTGGGAGAACTACACTTATTAAATCAATTCATTACCATTTTCTTAACATCTAACCAGAACACCAAATGTCCTTTTTCATAAATCTAAACAATTCTGGGGGAGCAAAAATAAGATAAGGGGTTCTTTTGTCATAAGCTTAAAAAATAATTTAAAAAAAATTTTTTCTAGCTATTACTTACTGAGGGCTTACTATGTGCCTGATATCGGTCTAAGTCTTTCACATGTCTAAATCATTTGATCCTTACAATCCCTCTTTGAGTGAGGTACTATTATCCTTATTTTTAGAGGGAGAAATTGAAGCACAGAGAGGTAAAATACTGTGGCTAAGAATGCAGAACTAAGAAGAGATAAAGCCAGAACTCAAACCCAAGGAGTCTGATCCCAGAGCTCACACCCTTCACGATTCTACACTGAATCGCCAACATAATACAAAGTTATGCAAAGAGTCTCAAAAGCTTCTTCTAACCAACTTTTTGCCTGGGATTAGGAGAAGGTAAAAACCCCTCTTTTTATATCTTCTTTCTGATTCAGAACAAGGACATTTAGCTCCGGAATAAACAAGCAGACTGTTCAGGAACTAACTGCTTGGAGATCCTATGTGTAAGAACAAATCTTGTGAGACATACTGACCAATTTGACCAATTTGACCAATTTGCCTGGAGGGGCCCTAGGCAAAATAAAAGTGCTTTCTGTTCTTATTTTTCCCCTTTCCTTTTTCTTTCCTTATCCTTGTATCCAAAGCTCATATATGGCCAAAATACACTGATATTCATGCCAAGGTGTTAACAGCTTATGTGGAACAGAACATTATCTTGAGCTTTTTATTAAAATTATTTGGAAAATTTATTATCTCAACCTCCACTCAAAGATTTATGTTAGGTCCCTGTATTAATTCTCCATGGCTGCTATAACAAGGTACCACGAACTGGATGGGTTCAACAATAGAAATTTATTGTCTCACAGTTCTGGAGGCTAGAAGTCTGAAATCAAGGTTTTGGCAGGGTTGGTTCCTTCTGAGGGCTGTGAGAAATAAACTGTTTCATGCTTCTCTCCTAACTTCTGGTAGTCTCAGGTGTTCCCTGGCTTCTAGAAGGCATTCTCCCTATCATCAAATCATCTTTCCTCTATGCATGTCTGTCTCTATGTCCAAATTTCCCCTTTTATAAGAACACCAATCATATTGGATTGGGGTCCTCCCTAATGACCTCATCTTAATTTGATCACCTGCAAAGATCCTATTTCCAAATAAGATCACATTCACAGTACTGAAGGGTTGCAACTCTAACATCCTTTGAGGGGATACAATTCAACCCATAGCAGCCCTCGTTCTCATTTCTCTTTGTGAATATGCTGACAAGAGCTCCATCTATAAGAAAACACTCCTCATGGCTATATTAAGTAGTAGAGATCTCTTGACACAGTGGTTAGACGTCTCCCAATAAGAATTTAAGAAATGTACAAATAGCTTAGTTACTGTACTTTGGTAAACTATATCCAGCTCTACTTAGTTGGCTTTACCTGTTACTCCTGAACACTGAATGACTAATTAATCAATTCATTTATGCATTAACCTATTCAATTACTCATTGTTCACTCATCACTTATTTACTGAGTGCTTATTATATGCCATGCTTTGTGCTAGCTGCTGGTTGCACATCAGTGAATAAAACATAATTCCTGTTTTCATATTTACAAGACTACAAACTTGCTCTCCTGATGGATATTTAACTGAAAGAAACACTCACTTGGTTCTGTAACAGTACTTTCCTAAGTCAGATTTGTAGCTAACAACCAGTTCTATCCAGAAAGTAAGAGGCTGTGAGAACTAAAAGGGACCAAAGCGATCATATTATCTAGGCTACTCACTTTACAGAAAGGGAGGCTGTGCCACAGAGAAGCCTACTGCAAGAGATAGAGAAAAGAAGAGTTCAAGGACAAATGGAATAAAAAATGCCTGTATTCCCATTTTTTCTTGAACTTTAGGAAAAAGAAGAAAGTGGAAGAAATAAAACTATACCTGATATTAAGGAATGATTGTTAAGTGTGGTAAAAGCATTGTGATAATTCGGTGAATTATCCTTATTGCATACATATGCAATGCATACATACTTAAGTATTTAGAGGCAAAATGCCATGATAGCTAAAATTTATTTCAAAACATTTCAGCCAAAAAAATATATAAAACAAATTTTCAAAATGTTAGTTTTTAAATCAAGGTGATGAGGATACAGAGTTCCCTATTTTTTAGTACTGAAATTTGTTGTTGTTTGAAATTTTTAAAATAAAAGGTTAAAAAAACTGTCTTCCTAAAGGCAAAATTATATACTTAACAGGTTCTCAGAGTCTCTGCATTGGGAAATAAGCTTCACAAAATATTAGTTTTAAATATGGAGACCATGGCTTCTAAATTATAATTATTATGATGTTTTCTTCAATATTTTTCCACCCAACACGACCCTCCAATAATATGACTCCAGTAGTCCATATTCATATAGCTGTCACTTGCATAGTATTTTGAAATAAGAATTTTTATATGGAACTAATCTGATTCAAAATCAGACATCTTAATATACGCATGTTAAGAATAAATTTTAACGACAGGAACACTATTAAGTACCAGATAACAGAGCTACAAATACATTTGATTACTTAAACAATTTTAAAGTAATAAATTGGAGCATAGTAAAACACAGTAGTATTAACACATTATAGAATGTTACATGGAAATAAAATTTGGAGCTGACTTTATTTTTCATATATGGCCTTTATTATGTTGAGGAAAGTTCCCTCTATGCCTGCTTTCTGCAGGGCTTTTATCATAAATGGGTGTTGAATTTTGCCGAAAGCTTTCTCTGCATCTATTGAGATGATCATATGGTTTTTCTGACTTTATTTTTATTTGACAAATCATTCTGAAAGAATCCCAAAACAGTAAGTTTGTAGAACTGATCTATGAATACCAGATACATACAACCTATTAAATCTCAAAAACAACATATTCATATGACAAAGAATTATACTGAGATAGCAAAATTTCAGTGAAAGTGCATATTTTAAAAATAATTCTATTAATATAAAACTCATAAAATATTAATTTTAAAAGTTCAAATAACTAAAATCATAGGAACAATTTTCAAAGTCTTTTTGCTCAACTGAAAAAATATAGCAGAACCTCACTAGGAAGAAAGAAAATAACATGCATGTTATTGTACACTTTAAGTGACTGTAAACACCACCATGTTATTTAATCTACGGTATAACCCTATACATGTGATATCAAAATATTTGAAAGTAGCCTCGTCACCTGTACCATCTAGCAATATTATGGTATCATCAAGCTAAGACCATATAATGCTACTCTGGAAGTAATAAGATACAGAGGTATGTTACCAGGACTATATACGTTCAACAAAGGAAATACTCTCTCTAAATGGTAACCATATTATCTGCACATACCATGCAAAATTCTTACAAACACAAATTCACACTCCATCTTACAAGTAACTGTGATTGATAAATGGATTATGTTAGAATTCCCTCTAGCAAACAGTGAACAAGCAGCTTTAATGAGGCTTATGACCCTACCCTATGGATATCCTAGGGAATCTGAAAGTGAGTATTTGGCCACCAGATACAGGTCAGGTGCTACAATTCCTGCTCCCAGATCATTAAATTTTTTTCTAAATTTAAACTTTTTAACTTCTTTAGCTATGCAACAATAATCAAGACACTTTGGAAACAGTATAAGAAACATTACTTTCAGCAATAAGCATTAAGTTCTTGGAAAACATGTTTTCAGAGAATCACAGACTTTTCCAGCACGAAGGAACTTTTGAGATCACTTAGTCAGAGTCCCACATTTTATACAGTAAATAGCCAAAGTCCACATAGGTTAAACAATTTTCTGAAAGCTGCAATTCTGTTCAGTGTCAGAGCTGGGACCAGAACCTGGCTTCCTGACTTTCAGTCTAGCCCAAGTCCCAGTAATCAAACAAGTGTTTGAAAAATCACAGGTTTCCAATGGTATACTTATCACTCCAGATGTTGACATGAAGAACTGTTCTTCTCTATCTGTGAGGGCCATCACCTTCGACTTAGCAGGAGCTTTGGGGCAGAAACACACGGCGCATGATGGGGTCAAGGAGCTGAACAATCAAGTAAGTACCCCTTAGTCCTGGTACTAAGTGAGAGGTATTGGCCTCATGTCCTGAGAAGTCAATAAAGTATTTCTTGAAGGGTTATTACAAAAGGAACACTAACCTAGGGGCTGTGAGGAATACAAAAGAAGGAAGAGAAGTATACCTTCCTATAAGTCTCAAGGAGTTCTTTCTAGTTCAGAATATAAGACAACACAAGACAAGTGAGACTTGAGTGCTCATGTGTGTAAAATACACATTAGAAGCTAAAGGAAATTAGAAACAGAGATCAGTGCAGATCAGAATCATCAAGAAAGGCTTCAGGTAAGAGCAGGGATGTAGGCTTTGTGTGAAAAAACAACATGCTTCTGATCAACAAAGGGGTGGCCTTACATAAATAAAAAGATGGGTACAAACCCTGATTTTAGTTAAAATGCTTCAACTTCCTTCACTAGTGACAATGGGAGATGCAGCCAAATGAATGGTACTACCCACTGGCAAAACCACCACTCAGTATCATTTCTGGTAATACTATTTTAATTTAAAGAATTTTTTAACCAAACCAGTACACTTGATTTCTATTTCTTGTACAAAGTACAATATTAGCACTAAAGCATTTTCTTTAACCTTTTGTCTAAAATAAAGATTTTTTAAAATATCTTACTAAAACAGAGATGATGTAAAGAAGTACCTAAAAAATCCCAGATTTTTTTAAAATGAGATTTTTCCACAGATGAAGTTGGGATTGTTTTTCTTTCAATAAAAATGTTGAAAATCATGAAAGAAAGAAGGTAAAGGGTGTACACTTCAAGAATCTTCAAAATTCTATATTTGGATAGTATCAGATGAATTATCAAGAAATGGCCAAAATGCTATTAAAATACAGGGAAAGTGATGAGAAGAATCAAAATAATCTACAATAGGCCATTCGGACTCTCAATGGGGCTATTTTTAAAGAAAAACATTGCTTGATCCCACTATGAATATTATTCTGGGAAATTTTTCCCCAAAAACCCAACAAAATAAAAACATTCCAGAACATCAATTGTGCCCCCAATGGGCTATCCAGGACATGACTTTTGATTATTATCCTTGTCAGAACTTTTCCATTCCACCGTAACTAAGAAGGCTGCTGTTTTTATCCAATACTTCTTTGACTCTACTTCCCAATTTTACCTCAATCCTAACAACCCTATTGCTTTGACAAAGGCTGTATAAATGTCAACTTTTCTTGCCTTTTTCTCTTGCCAAATCATTCAACAACATCTTCCCTCTCTAATTTTGAATCTTTTTTTCCCACTTATTTTTTTTTGTTCATTAAATAGCTAACTGCTGAAGTTCCTTTCTCCATAGTTTAAATTCAAAACACACATGAAGAGAGAACTAATGTTTAAAACAATAAACCAAGAAAACTTTCTGGAAATAAAAGGCTTATTTTATATATCAAAAGGGCCCATCAGATATCTGGGAACACTGATACACAATGATCTACTCTAAAACATATCCTGGTAAAATGATTAGACACTATTAATAAAGGAAAAATTCCTAAAGAGAGCATGGCAAAAAGGACAAATAACATACAATAGTAAGTATTAAACTGGCAACAGACTTATTAAAAGCAAACTGAAAACAAGGCAAAAATAGATCAGCCTTTTCAAGAAATTCAAGGAAAAAAAGTATGAACTAGATATTTTAAATCCATCCAAGCTATCCTTCAGGCATCAATGCTATTGCAAAAGTTTTATACATGCAAGGGAATGCTATACCCATGGGCACTTCTTGAACAATCTACTAGAAGATTAGTTTCAAACAATCAAAAGATGAGTAACTTTGGCAAAAGGACAGAAGGGTGAGCATTTAATATAATTATCTCTAACACTAAAAAAACAAGGCTAGGGATAAATGAAGAATATACAAATGATATATATTCTGACAAAGTAGTACGACTTCAAGACAACAGTAAGGAAAGGACGAAAGTAAAATAAACTCACTGATAGTGAACTTATTAAAGTTGTGGTAAAAAAAAAAAAATACCACAAAAGACTATCATAGTAGTACTAAAAAGTAAAACACAGAAGAGTGGGCTCAAAGCATCTTTAAAAGGTGTAAATACCAAGATTATCACTACAACAAAAATATAAACTTTCATAAACAGACTCCTCCCCCACAAAAAAATTTAAAAGAATATAAGATCAAAGAAAACACATAAGAAACACAGCAAACATAATTATGAATATTTACCAAATGGCACAGCAATGATCTTTATAAAACAGAAACTACAGCAGAATCAAGGAGACCAACAGAAACACATTAACCATTGAAGGCTTAAATACCACTCTAGGTACAAAATAGATCACGTGGACAAAAACTAAATGAAAATATAGATGACATAAATAATACAGTCAATAAGGTAGATCTTCTGGAAAGATATTAAACTTTACACTATGAAAATAGAGACTATCTTTTCCTCAAGAAAACATGGAAGACTGACAAAAACTGATCCTCTTCTAAGTCATGATAAAAGCTTCAGTGCATTCCAAATAAAATTATTATAAACAATACTCTGACCATCTTGTCACAAGTCTAGATTTTAATAACCAAAAATTTTTAAGAGGTCTTTCTACATGAAAACTTAAAAACCTTCTACTGCACTGCTTTTTGGTGAAGAAATACAAACCTTGTAAAAAATAAAGATAATAAAAACACTACATATCAAAATCCATGAAGTACAATATAAAGCAGTGACCAGAGGAAATATCATGGCCTTAAACACCTAAAGAAGTAAAAAATTTTTAAATGAAAATAAATGAATTAGATCCCAAATTGAAGACCAAGAAAAAACAAAAGGGTCAAATTAAAAGAGCACAAGAAAAGATATAACAAAGGCAAAATCAGAAATTAATGAAATAGAAAAGAAAAAACAATATATCTCATTAATAAATCAAAATCCAAGTTTGCTGAAAAATTAACATAATGGACAAACTAGCTACTTTCATCAAGGCAAAAAAAAAAAGAAGAAAAAAGCAAAACATAAAACAAAAAATAACTAGAAGGAAACAATCATTGAAGGAGAAGAAATTTAAAAGTCCTAAGAGAGTACAAGGCAGACCACCACACAAATAAATTTGAAAAACTAGACAAAACTGCTAACTACTAAAATTGACCCAACTAGAGATTAAAGAGCTTAACAATCAATTTCCATGGGAAAAAATCAAGAGTTACAAGGAATGTCCTCAGCAGAACCAGAGAATTTCACATTAAAAAAAAAAAAAATGCTGCCAATATAGTAGAAATAGTTCTGGAACACAGAAAATGAAGGTAAACCTCAAATTCTTTTTATGAAGCAAGTTGAATGTTGATACCTGAATCTGATAAAAAAAAAATAGTACAAAAACAGATAATTACAGGCCAGTATCACTTTTAAATACCAATAAGAAAATACTACATAAAATATTACTGAACACACTTCAGTACCATATTAAGTAAATAATATACCATAACAAAGTGAGATTTATTCCTGGAAAGTACAGTTGGTTCAATATTAGAAGCACAGCAATATATTATACCATATTAATTGACCTGAGAAAAACGTGATCATTTCCGTACATGCTAAACAATCACTCGACAAAATTCAATACCCATTCCATAAAAACAAAACATCCATTCAAGAACAGAGGAACTGGTGATTATTTCCTTAATATAACTATAAAGACACACATACACATATTCACATATACACAGATATGCCTTAGTCCTAAAGCCAGTATCACATTTAGTGGGGTACTACTTTAGGCATTTCCAATAAGATCAAGAAGAGGAAAGGATGGTCATGAACTTCACTACAATTTACTATATACTGGATGCATATTAGGCAAAACAAATCGGAAATATAAGAAGTGGAAAAGAAGGAAAACTATTATCTCCTTGTATATGATATACAGTTTCCTAAGAAAACCCTGGAGAATCATTACTAAAACTACCCCAAATTCAGTAAATTAACAGGATATAAAATGAATGCATAAAAATCAACAACTTTCATATACACAAACAATAATCAGAAGATAAAACGATAGACTAAAACTGCACTGACAGTACAAACAAAAATGGTTTAATATTTAGGAATAAGTGTAACAAGAAATGTGTAAAACTAATATGAGGAAAGCTTTAAAATACCTCAGAAGATACGAAAGTAAAAACTGGTGAAATTCAAAAACATTCCCTGTTGTTGAATAGAACATCTATAATCATAAAGATGTCAGGTTTTCCCAAAATTAACAGAATTCCAATGAAAATGCTACACAACAAAATATAGAAAAATATGAATAGCTAGAATTACACTGAAAAAGAAAATCTACGAGGCACTACCAGCCCTACCAGATATTAAAATACACTACAAAGCCTCAGAAATTAATGCACTAGTATGGCAATGAAGCATAAATAGACAGTCAAACCAGAAGGATTCAATGGAAAGTACATGAATAAACTCAAGTATGTATGGAAATTTAGTATATAATAAAGGTGGCATCTAATATCACTGAAGCAAAGTTTTTTATTTTTAATAAATATTGTTGAAAACTTGGAAAATCATTTAGGAAAAGATAAAATTTGGTTGATACCTCCTGTCATGTAAAAGAATAAACTCTAAGTGAAAAAGAGATTTAAATGTAAAGAATGAAATCATATAATAAAATTCATATATACCTGTCTGTAGAACAAGGTTACTAACTATGACTCAATATCCATAGTAAATGAAAGATTGATAAATTTGACCCCATTAAAAATTTAAAAATTCATCTTCTACATGACAATAAAACAACACAAGTATAATCAAAGGAGAAAAGTCAAATTGGGAGAAAATATCTGCAAAATATGTAATAGATTAATAGCTAATATAATTCATATCTAAAGAACTCTTCAAAATCAAGGAATAAAAACAAAAAAATGTTAGAAAAATGGGCAAAAGACATGAGCAGACAATTCACAATAAATAAATTTTAAAAACTGGTCCTTTTTACTTACAGCAATGAGGGAATACAATGCCTGGATTTATGCTCCCACTTCATGTGGGATAAATAAAACAATAACTTTTTAAAAACCTACTACTAGATATAACTACACATCTACTATAATGGCTTAAATGTTTAAAACTAATGAAACCAAGTGGTGGCAAGATATGGGGCAACTGGAATTATCCACGTTGCTGGTGGGAAGGTATAATGGTACAATCACTCTGGAAAACAGGGTGGCTGTTTCTTTTAAAGTTAAAAATACACTTCCACACAATCCAGAAATTCCACTCCTAGTTATTTACCTGGAAGAAGTTAAAATATATACCTATACAAAAACCTGTACGTGAATGTTTATACATCTTCATTCATAATGGTCAAAAACTGGAAACAACACAAATATCTATCCAGAGGTAAACAGATAAAGAAACTGCAGTAGTTTCCAATGGACTACTACCTATCATTAAAGAGGAATGAACTACTAATGAACTACAGCATGGATAAATCTCAGAAATATTATGCTAAGTAAAGGAAGCCAGACACAAAGAGTAAAAACCTATATAATTCCATTTATATGACATCCCTAAAAATGCAAAAAAAAAAAAAAAGGGGGGGGGGGCAGAAATCATTTCCTCAGGGTGAGAAAAGGGGACTGACTGAGAGAATTTCTGAGGATGATAGAAATGCTCTGTCTTGATTATAGTAGTGGTTATACGATATACATGTGTCAAAACACATCAAACTATACATTTAAAAGGATGAATTTTACTGTTTGTAAATTATACTTCAATAAACCTAACCGTAAAAAAGTATGCAGACTTTTAAAGGCTTTTAATATATATTTCCAAATTGCCCTTCCATTAACTTAATTTCTTCTCCTACTCCCATTTAATTTACATTCCCACTGGCATTCTACAAGTGTCTGCATCCTCATCAGCCTCAATGTCATCAGATTATTATTTTAAATTTTTCCTATTTGATAAGTTCTTTTAAAATGTTGCCTCACTGTTTTGATCTGCATATTTCTTAGTTTTTAGGGATGGTGAACTTTTTTTCATTTATTTCTCAGGTAGTTGTATTTCTTTTCTGCTCATTCTTTTTAATCATTGTTTTAAGAAATTACTTGCGGGGCTTCCCTGGTGGTGCAGTGGTTGGGAGTCTGCCTGCCAATGCGGGGGACACGGGTTCGGGCCCTGGTCTGGGAGGATCCCACATGCCGCGGAGCGGCTGGGCCCGTGAGCCACAACTACTGAGCCTGCGCGTCTGGAGCCTGTGCTCCGCAGCAGGAGAGACCCTGATGGTGAGAGGCCCGAGCACCGCGATGAGGAGTGGCCCCCGGTCTCCGCAACTGGAGAAAGCCCTCGCACAGAAACGAAGACCCAACACAGCTAAAAAAAAATAAAAAAAATAAAAAATAAAAAAAAATAAAAAAAAAGAAATTACTTGGTGTTTTTCTTATTAATTTTCTTAAAGCTTGCTATATATCCTAAAATATTTGTCATAAATATACTTCCCAGATTTTCACTTGCCTTTCATTTTTCAATTTTTTTAATATACAGATATCTTAAAATTTGAAATTTCACAATATTTTATACGATTTTGGGGGTATTTTTATTTAGAAATTTCTTTCCTCATGTACAGTTCAGTTAAATATTCAGCTAAATGTTTTCTAATTATTTATAGACTCAATTTTTTAACTCTTTAAATCTCTGTTGATACACTGGCTACTAGCCACATGTGGTTTTGTAAATGTAAACCAATTAAAATTAAGGTTTTTTCCTAGGTTTCTTCTAGTTGTATGGTTTCAGGTCTTACATTTAAGTCTTTAATCCATTTTGAGTTTATTTTTGTGTATGGTATAAGAGTCCAATTTCATTCTTTTGCATGTGTGTATCCCATTTTCCCACCACCATTTATTGATGAAACTATCTTTGCCCTATTTAATATTCTTGGCACCCCTGTCAAAAATTAGTTGATCGTATATGCATGGCTCTCTATTCTGTTCCATTGGGCTATGTCTGTTTTTATGCCAAAAGCATACTGTTTTGATTACTATAGCATTGTAATATAGTTTGATTCAGGAAGTGTAATGCCTCCAGCTTTGTTCTTTCTCAAGATTGCTTTGGCTATTCAGGGTCTTTTGTGGTTCCATACACATTTTAGGATTGGTTTTTTATTTCTGTGAAAAATGCCATTGGAATTTTGGTAGGAATTCCATTGAATCCGTAGATTGCTTGGGTAGTACAGACATTTTAATAATGTTAATTCTTCTAATCCTTGAGCACCGGCCTTGGCAATGATTTTTTGCAATTGAAACCAAAAGCATAGGTAACAAAACCAAAACTAAACAAGTAGGACTACATCAAACTAAAATGATTCTGCACAACCAAGGAAACCATCAACAAAATGAAAAGGCAACCTATGGGATGGGAGAAAATACTTGCAGACTACATATCTGATAAGGGGTTAATATCTAAAATACATAAGAACTCATATAACTCACTCGCAAGACAAAATAACCCAATTCAAAAATGGGCAAAGAACCTAAAGAGACACTTTTCCAAAGAAGACATACAAATGGCCAACTAGTATATGAAAAAGTGCTCAACATTATTAATCATCAGGGAAATGAAAAATTAAAACCACAATGAGACAACACCTCACACCTGTTAGAATGGCTATTAGAGATAACAAGTGTTGGTGAGGGTATGGGAGAAAAGGGAGCCCTTGTACGCTGTTGGTGGGAATGTAAATTGGTACAGTCATTATGGAAAACTGTATGGAGGTTCCTCAAAAAAAAAAAAAAACATTAAAAATTGAACTACCATATGATCCAGCAATCCACTTCTGGGTATATATCTAAAGGAAAAGAAATCATTATCTTGAAGAGATATCTGTATTCCCATGTTACTGCAGCATTATTAAAAATAGCCAAGATACATACATGACCTTAGTGTCTGCTGATGGATAAATGGACAAAGAAAATGTGGTACATATATGCCATGGAGTATTATTCAGTCATAAAAAAGAAAGAAATATGCCACTTGCAACAACATGGGTGAACCTAGAGGACATTATGCTAGAGGATATTATGCTAAGTGAAATAAACTAAGACACACTGAAAGACAAATACTGTATGATCTCAGTTATATGTGGCATATACAAAAGTGAAACTTATAAATCAGTATAGAACCCCAACCAGGGGCTGGGGTGTGGAAGAAATGGGGAGATGCTGGTCAAAGGGTACAAACTTTTAGTTAGAAGATGAGTAAGTTCTGGGGATCTAATGCCCAACATGGTGACTATAGTTAATAATGCTGTAAACTTCAAATTTGCTAAGAGTAGCTCTTAAGTGTTCTCACCACAAAACAAAACAGAAGGTAACTATGTGAAGTGATCAATGTGTTAACTTGATTAATCACTTCACAATATATATGTATAATAAATCATCACTTTGTATACCTTAAATAAATCATGTTGTACAACCTAAACATATGCAATTTTTGTCAACTAAACCTCAATAAAGCTGGGGAAGAAAGCAAGATGAAAAAAACTATTAATTAGAATTAAGTTAAATTTAAAATTCAGTTCTTCGGTCACACTAGTCTCATTATTTAAGACTATTTTTTAGAGCAGTTTCAAATTCAATTTTACTAAATGTAGAGCAATTTAGGTAAAACTGAGTGGAAGGTACAGCAAGTTCTCATACACCACTCTCCCCTCCTCCCAAATATAGCCTTGCACACTACCAACATCCCACACCACGGTATTACATCTGTTACAACGGATGAACCTACACCGATACGTCACTATCACCAAAAGTCTACAGTTTACGTTAGGGTCCACTTGTGGTGTTGAATATTCTATGGCTTTTGACAAATGTATAATGACATGTATTCACAATTGTTTCACTTCCCTCAAAGTCCTCTGTACTCCGCCGATTCATCCCTCCCTTCTCTCTAACTCTTGGCAATCACTGATGTTTTTAGCACCTTCATATTTTTGCCTGTTCCAAAAGTTATTTAATTGGAATTATACAGATTTTCAGTTAGTAATATGCATGTAGCTTCCTTCATGTCTTTTCATGTCTTAACTGCTCATTTCTTTTTAATGTGGAGTACTACTGCATTGTCCAGATGAACCACAGTTTATTTAACTATTAAAGGACATCTTTATTCAAGTTTTGGCAACTATGAATAAAGCCGCTATAAACATCTGTGTGTAGGTATTTCTGTGGATATAAGTTTTCAACTCCTTTGGGTAAATACCAAGGAATTTAACTGCCAGATCATATGTTACAGTATGTTCAGTTTTGTAAGAAACTGCCAAACTGTCTTCCACAGTGGCCATACCACCAGCAATGAATGAGAGTTCCTGTTGTTCCACATCTTCACCAGCATTTGGTATTGTACTACCCACATTGCCAGTGCTTAACAGCCACATGTGGCTAATAGCTCCCATACTGGACAGTAACATACAGGATATTTCCATCATCACAAAAAGTTGTATCGGCAATGCTGCTCTATTTAAAACTTAATTGTTTATACAGTGGAAGAAGAACTAAGGTGACAGCCTTTTTTTTTTTTCTCTGCATAAATCCATCCCTTCTCTCATTGCATTTTGATGGTTTTTGTTTATATTTGCTCAGAAGTTCAAATCCCTGCTCAGCCACTATATGTCCATTAATAAATTATTTACCCCCCGCCCCCAGTCTCAGCTTCCTCATCCTAATCACTTATCAGTTTAGTGCATTAAATTAGATAAGCAAGATAGGATAAATTACAACACTCATCATGTTAAGTCCTCATTTGCAAACTCTTGCCTGTTAGGAGTTTGTTTTTTCAATGTCTCAGTATGGTACTTTGAGGATCCTTACTGAAGGCAAAAGCTTAATACTGTATTTACCTGATGTGGATTTCTGTAACCCAAAAGTAGATTCGCTGCTTTTATATCAGCATGAACATATTCATTTTCATGTATATATTCCAGTACATCCAACTGTGAAAAGAAATATATAAGGTTATACTGATGTCTATTTAGAACTCCTGATCAACCTGAACATCCTGAATAGAGAATAACATGTATTTTTTTCACATTAACAATGACAAAATGATGTATTTCACAATTATGCATTTATCTATTCTAAAATTATCACATGTGCTGGTCGCTCATCCTGGGAAAAAGGTGAATAAAAGGATCCTCAAATATCAAGTGTTTCAAAGGCACCTCTGATGGAGAGGAAGCCAAGACTCAACAATGCCTATGCTCCTGACAGCACAGTGCCCAAATCACACTGTGCAAAGAGGAAAAACATGATAAAATCAGAGACCTAAAGTGAAATAATCATGACTCCCACTCAACAATCCCTCGCCCAAACAATAATTACAAATAAGTTTTTGGGGCTCCCAGAACAAAATCCCACGTCCATGATCACAGAGAAAGGCATTCTCCCTCTGTAGAGTAACAGAAAACAGCTATGCTTCATCTCTGAAACCCTTGAGACTTGCATGTTACCTACGCCTAGTGCTCAATAAACATTTGTTGGCTGCCTAGAGGATGGATGGGAAAATTAATGAATTCTGTTTGCCACATCCCAACCTGGCATGAGTAGTCGCATTCTATCTAAAGTGGAAAAAATAAAATGGAGCTTTAGGCAAACCAAACACAAACAAGATAAGACGAATACGTGGTATAAACAAAATGTGTGCATGGGTGCTATTAAGATTTCATTGCTTCTTATTTGGCAAAGTATATATTATTCATTGCCACACTAATTACTGCCACCATCCCAAACTCATAATAAAAACTTTATAGCACCCCCTTACCACCATATGTGTAGTATGGAAAATAATATATTTTGCCATACTTTGCATTGTTATAAATATAACTGACAAAAGAGAGGTTATTCTTATAGCAATGCAAGCTTGTTCTGATATGTAAAACAAAGCTGTGAGAAAAAAAAAAAAAATCAGACTGTAGAACCAAAGCCTAATTGAGTTTGTAGTGCCAAACACAGCACATTCTGTCACTTACAGAGCCCACTGTTATCAATTTCACCAAAATAGTATCTACGCTCAATAACTGACATTTCTAGGGCAATAATCCTTCATTCTCTGATAATTCCACAAAGGGCAACAATTTGTATGTTGTAACAAGTAAATAATCTGAAAATGGAGCATGGGAAATAAGTCATTCTTTCTTACCATTCGGATACCTAGCTGCAGGACAGTTGACTTTTTAAAAGTACCATTCTGGTCTGAGATCTTCTGCAAATCTATTCCCAGTCTTTCCATTACCATAAATCTGTAACTATAAGAAGGAGAAGTCAAAAGGAGATGTTAAAATAGCAATGCTGAAACTGTCTATTTATAAATTTGAAACAATGGAAAAATACCCCCAACTTAACAATAAAGAATGATGCAATCTGAACCATTAGAGAATGAATGTACATTAATAATCTTGCCGTTCTTTTGCAGAAACATACTAAGTATTTACTTTGCAGTTAGTTTTTGAGTAGAAGAGCACGCTGTGCTGAACCACTCACACTGTCTTAGAACATGAAAAGAGAAGTCTTTCTAAATTAGTCTTGAACTTAATTCATTTTAACTCCATCACCTTCTTGCCATATGGCCTTGAGCAATTATTTTTCCATACAGAAGATTTTATTTATGTTTGTTTCTTGACCTTATAAAATCATATTTACTTTATCTATACATTTATAAACATGTGTTTTTCTAAATGTACGTCTTCCTTTTCTTTTCTGTTTGGGACCTCTCCCCCCCCCTTTCTTCCCTTCACTTACATACCCATATCAGCCCCTATTCTATATCTATCTATGTATACACACACACAAACACATATAGGAATTTTTGTATTTTTTTGACAAAAATGCAATCTAATTATATGAACTTTTCTGCATCATACTTTTTTCAATAATATCTCATTGAAATCCTTCCAAATCAACTGGTAGAGCTCTAATTGATTCCTTTAACAGGCTGCATAGTATTACATGATATACATGTACCATGGTTTACTCAGCCATTCACCCCCCCTATAAGTAGCCCTTTACTTTGTTTCAAGATGACTGTTTGTTCTTTTTTTTTAAATTTATAGCATTTAAAGACCATTTAGGCAAAGCACTGACTTCTGAGCCTATTTTCTCACCTAGGAAAAGAAATATTATCACCTATCTTAAAAGGCTAATGAAAGAACAAAATGGGTACCTAACAAATGACATTTTTTAAAAAAATCACTACTAATTAATTATTTATATGTTATGACTAGCCATGTTTGGTGAGTTTAAAAATATTTCTACAAATTTTTGGTTGTGCCTCTCCTCAAGAGATGGAGCTTAATTAGATCTCCTCTCTTGAATATGGGGTAGACTTAATGACTTGCTTCTAGCAAAGAGAATACAATAGAAATGATGGGCTATCACGTCTAAAATTAGATTATAAAAGGACTGTGACTTTCTTTTTGGATGCATGCTCTTGTGTGTGCTCTTTCTCCTTTTCTCTCTCTTTCAATTACAGCAAGCCAGCTGCCATGCCTTTATGACACTCAGGCACCCTCTGGAGAGACGTACATGGTGAGGAAGTGAGGCCTGCCAACAATCACGTGAGAGAATTTAAAAGCTGATGCTCTTAGGCCTGCCAATAGCCACATGAGTGATCTTGAAAGCAGATCCTTCCCCAGTCGAGCCTTGAGAAGACTACAGCCCAAAAGACATCTGACTACATCCTCATGAGAAGTCCTGAGCAAGAACCATCTAGGGAAGCCATTTATACATAGATAACTGACCCACAGAAACTAAGATAATATTAGTTTGTCATTATAAGCCACCACATTTTAGGTCATTAGTTATATAGCAACGAATAACTAATAGACCACATGAGAAATAGTTACAGGACAATATTTGATTATAATAATTCCATTTTACCTTTTTCCCTTGAATTCAGTAATACCAGATCCATAAAACTGAGGAATTCCTAAATAATCAAGCTGTTTGAGTTCTATCCATTTTTTGACTGCAAAGACAAATTTCACAGGAAAAAAGGTATACTTTTTTAGAAAGGTATTTCTTACTTTTGCGTAGATGCTTAAACTTATTTAGCTAACTTAAATAGAAATTAGACCTTCCTAAAAACATTTTTTAAAAATCAAATATATCTAGCTAATAGTTGCAAATTCTATTTATCACTATAATTAACATAAAAACATACACAGATTTCTAACATTTTAAAATTTTAAATCAGTTATAACCAAAACAAAAATAGTCATAGTCACTCTACTCAATACTCTGTAATGACCTATATGGGAAAAGAATCTAAAAAAGAGTGGATATATATAAAATATATATATGTATATATGTATAAATGATTCACTTTGCTGTATAGCAGAAACTAACACAACATTGTAAATCCACTATACTCCAAAAAAAAATTTTTTTAAATATAAAAAAATATGCAATAAAAAACAAAAACAAAAATAGCATAGTCATAAAATGCATTGATATCATTTACACAAATGTTTCTATTCATTAAAAAAATTCATTCCCTTATATGTTTGTTACATTTTTAAATATAAAACATGTTAACCACCAAAGGATCAGTAGAAAGACAGCTTTTTCTTCTGTATCACTGAAAGTCCAAAGCCACAGTAGTCAAAATAAATAAATAAATAAATAAAAATTGGGCAGAAAAATCATCTTACTCTGAAACTGTTTTGATTAAATTTTGTTTAAAAAAATCAAATCCACTTAAATAATCAGGCAGCTTATTTAATTTTTCATTTTTCTACCATATATGCTTAATGTTTAAGACAGCTCTACTGATAAACAATGAAGTTTAATGGATTCTGTTTGTCACTCTGACATAGTTCAAGCAGTTAGTAAAGACTAGTCTTAATGTTCAGAAGGTTTCGTTAAAGAAAACAAAGTTAATTATTGAGGTTAGACTCATCATTCTCTTTCCTAAACATAGTGTAAAGGACCTTAATTATACTCATATCAATTTCCTTTAAGCTTTTACTAGTCCATCTATATCATATAGTATTTTATAACATGCTTTTTTTCTTCTTAGCTCTGCTCATATTTATTTCATATTCCAATCCTCTAACTGGTAGTTCTTACATCTGATATCCAGCTCCAATTAATTACTCAACATACAAATATTTAACATTTTAAACTTATTTTCTAAATCATCTTAATGTTTAATCATTTCCATACACTATGCCCTAATCTATTCTATGGTCATTCCTTTTGTTTATAATCTACTGCCCATTTTATTGTCTTTTCCTTATATCCTTCTTATCCAAATGTTTTTTTGTGAAAGAAACAATTTCATTTTACTATCTTTTATACCTAGAGAACTCTTGGTAGCTTAGATCAACAATCCAACATTTTATGTAAAGTAATAGAAATAACTTTGACTTGAAATATATAACCAATTATGTATATAATATCAAGATTTGTATACCATCTGTCTTGTTTTTATATAACAGTTAACTGTATCATTTTACAATAAAAATTCCTAATTGAAAAGAATTTTCCATAAGGCCAGAAAAAGACAAAAATATTAACACCCACTTTAGCAAACATATATATGGAAGTAGCTTACTTTGCTAATTTTACTTACTACAGTCTTTTTTTGCCACTCTTTGATAAAATTTAAGCTCTGAAAATAATGGGCCATTTTCTTGATATTCCTATAAAAGAAAAGAGCAGTTAATTTTACTAGAAAGAAATTTTAAAGATGGAATTGATATTTCAACTGCGAAAATATGAGTATACATATGTAATATATAATAGTACTTGAATCACAAAAATCTCAGAAAAGCACTAAATAAACAAAGAATCTCATTTTTAACATTTTGTAATGCTATCTCTATACAGTCTTAGACATGAAAGTATCTTCTTATGGAAAGAACTTACTAAAAACACTGAGAACTGTACACGTACACAGACACTCAGTGTGTACTAACATGTATAACAGGGTGGATACACTGCAAACTACCCTGATGGTTCATTCATACATGAACCTTTACTGACTGTCTACAATATTTTGTTCACAGTACTAGCCACAGGGGATACAAACAAAAATAAAACCTCATTCCTGCCTTTAAGGACTTTATCATCTAGAGCAGAGAAGAAAAGAAAGGGAGCAGATAGAGAGCTAGATAAGATACAAGGATGATAAATGTCAATGCAGAAGAACAAAATTCTCCAGTCTTTACATTTTAATAATGTGAAAATATATCATAATATTAGATGTATTGTTAATTAAAATTATGAAAACTAAGGTGAGAAACACTTTTACAAAAATGAAATGAATAAAGCAGAAAACAAAAATGTCAAATATATGTAAAACACAAATTTAAGAGCAATACTTACCACTTTTATTACATGTCTTGCATCTTTATCTGGGTTATTTATGGGGAAAGCTGCAGAACAAAAGACAGTGAGGAA
The DNA here is from genome assembly GCF_028564815.1 of Eubalaena glacialis. NCBI lineage: Eukaryota > Metazoa > Chordata > Mammalia > Artiodactyla > Balaenidae > Eubalaena > Eubalaena glacialis. The sequence continues at coordinate 49,788,099 of NC_083729.1, read as the reverse complement.
AACAATAGTTGTTCCCAATTACTGAATGCCTACTATATCCCAGACACTGGACTAAGAACCTCTTATGGTAGGTATCACCTCCATTTTATACAAGATGCTTCTAAGGTTTAACAAGTTGAATAATTTGCTCACTAAGTAGCAGCAGATTGGGGACTGAAACTCAAATCTGACACCACAGCCCACACTCTTCACCATAAACCATACTCAAATATTCAAACATGGAAACCCATAGATTATATCAATCAAATAGATCCCAATGTAGGGGAACCTATGTTCTAGATATATAGTATTAAACCCAATAAATGATATATAGTATAATCCATTGATTGAATTTTGCTAAATTAAAATCTATGATAATTCAGAAGTGAACATTGATTCATTTTAAGTAGAAAGTTCAAAACAACTTCTATTTGGCAAAATTCTAAAATAAATCAAGTTAGAAAGAGAATAAAGTCTTTAAAAAATCATCTCCTGAGCCTAGCAATCAACTACTCCTAAATTAAAGAGTACATATCTCATAACATAAGCTCATTTCAATTTCAAGTTATCTTACTTCATTTTATTACTTACCATCTGCATTTTAGATACAGTAATCCAACTTATGAAAATTCCACTGTTCAAATTCTTAAATCAAATCAATCATTTCATCTACATTATCTAAATTATTAAAAGATTACTTTGTATTCAAATCTTGATAAGAGAAGTTGACATGTATATTTATTTGTATTGTGAAGGTCTAGAATGTTGTCATTCAACTATTTACTCTTCATTCATTCATTCCTTTATTCATTCAACTAACCAATATTTATTTATCAAGAGGCTAGAATAGGCAAGGCACTGTGTTAAGTGTTTGTCAGGATGATGTTTAAAGGAAAGTGAAAGGATTCCCCCCATCCCCCCAGCAAAGTCAGCCACCACGTCCTGTCCACTGTCCACCACAAACCGTGGGGTGTTGCTCCAGGACCTTGATTCAGACATGTATGCTCCCCCATCCATTAAACACTAATGTCTCTGTCACTAACTCCGAGCTCTATCTCCGGTCTTGAAGCTGGGCAAGTAGAGGCCTTGTAGGCCAGTGCGGTGCAGCTCAACAACCATGAAAGAAATAAAGATCTGTGACAGGCTACTTAATCTTCAGTGGAATATGCAGATAGAATTTCTGAATTTGGCATGCAGATACCTTTGAGAGCAGTTTGTACCAATTAGCATATTGGAAATGAAAGAAAACAGTGTGTTCCTCCCTTTGCTATTGTAGAAGACATATGAAGTCCCTTATAACCATAGTGTCATAACTATGAAAGAGAAAAGCATCCCTTTGTGTTCCCAAAAACACATGCTATTCCTTTTGGGATAGAGTATAGAGTAGCCAAGCTGAACCCAGAGCCTGCACAACCTGTTCCTCCCCCAGCTTTGAAAGAGCTGATGGAAGCTATCTGGCTGGTCTGAGGAGCCGATGTTGCAGCAATGTCCAGGTGCTTACAGGAAGGATAATCAACAATCAGTGAGAGGTGGAAGCGCACCTTGGCTGCCCAAGGTGCCCACTGCCCCACCGCGGGTAAAGCCCGGGTACAGAATGTCGCCATCCTTTACCCGATTTCATCGAACAAGCCTTCTGACAGGTCTCCCATCCTCTAGCTTTCTCCTGGCTTCAATCCATCTTCTCCAGGATGACCCAGGGGGAACGGAGTCAAGATGACGGAGTAGGAGAACGTGGAGTTCGCATCTCCTCACAAGTACACAAGAATGCATTGGAGGAATTCTCACAGAGCAACTACTGGGCGCTAGTGGGGGACCACTAACACCTAAGGGGATGGGAGGTATCCATGTATGACCAGGCCAGGGGTCGGGCCTGAGCTCCTGTGATGGGAGCGTCAAGTTCAAGCTGCTGGACTAACAGAGAACTTCAGGACCCAGGGAATATTAATCAGTGTGAGCTCTCCCAGAGGTCCTCATCTCAGCACCAAGACCTGGCACCACCCAACTGCCTGCAAACTCCAGTGCTGGACACCTCAGGCCAAACAACCAGCAAGACAGGAACACAGCCATACTCATCAAAAAAAAAATGAGACGACAAAAAAATATGTTACAGACAAAGGAGCAAGGTAAAAACCTATAAGACAAAATAAATGAAGAGGAAATAGGCATTCTCCCTAAAAAAGAATTCAGAGTAACGATAGTAAAGATAATCCAAAATCTGGGAAAACGAATGGAGGCATGGATCAAGAAAATACAAGAAATGTTTAACACGGACCTAGAAGAACTAAAGAACAAATAAACAGTGATGAACAACACAATAACTGAAATGAAAACTACACTAGAAGGAACCAATAGCAGAATAACTGAGGGAGAAGAACGGATAAGTGAGCTGGATGAGAGAATGGTGGAAATATTTGCTAAGGAGCAGAATAAAGAAAAACGAATGAAAAGAAATGAGGACTGTCTAAGAGACCTTGCAGACTACATTAAACACACCAACATTCTAATTATAGGGGTCCCAGAAGAAGAAGAGAAAGAGAAAGGGTCTGAGAAAATATTTGAAGAGATTATCGTCGAAAACATCCCTGATATGGGAAAGGAAATAGCCATCCAAGTCCAGGAAGCACAGAGAGTCCCATACAGGATGAACCCAAGGAGAAACATGCCAAGATACATATTAATCAAACTAACAAAAATTAAATTCAAAGAAAACATATTAAAAGCAGAAAGGGAAAAGCAACAAAGAACATACAAGGGAATCCCCATAAGGTTATCAGCTGATTTATCAGCAGAAACTCTGCAGGCCAGGAGGGAGGGGCAGGATATATTTAAAGTGCTAAAAGGGAAACACCTACAACCAAGATTACTCTACCCAGCAAGGATCTCATTCAGGTTGATGGAGAAATCAAAAGCTTTACAGTTAAGCAAAAGCTAGGAGAATTCAGCACCACCAAACTAGCTTTACAGCAAATGTTAAAGGAACTTCTCTAGGCAGGAAACATGAGAGAAGAAAAACACCTACAAAAACAAATGCAAAACAATTAAGAAAATGGTAATAGAAACATACAAATCAATAACTACCTTAAATGTAAATGGATTAAATGCTCCAACCAAAAGACACAGACTGGCTGAATGGATACAAAAACAAGACCCATATATATGCTGTCTACAACAGACCCACTTCAGACCTAGGGACACATACAGACTGAAAATGAGGGGATGGAAAAAGATATTCCATGCAAACAGAAATCAAAAGAAAGCTGGAGTAGCAATACTCATATCAGATAAAGTAGACTTTAAAATAAAGACTGTCACAAGAGACAAGGAAGGACACTACACAATGATCCAGGGATCAATCCAAGAAGAAGCTATAATAATTGTAAATATTTATGCACCCAACATAGGAGCTCCTCAATACATAGGAAAGTGCTAACAGCCATAAAAGGGGAAATCGACAGTAACACAATAATAGTGGGGAACTTTAACACCCCACTTACACCAATGGACAGATCATCCAGACAGAAAACTTATAAGGAAACACAGCTTTAAATGACACAATAGATCAGATAGACATAATTGATATTTATAGGACATTCCACCCGAAAGCAGCAGAATACACTTTCTTCTCAAGCACACATGGAACACTCTCCAGGACAGATCACTTCTTGGGTCACAAATCAAGCCTCAGTAAATTTAAGAAAATTTAAATCCTATCAAGCATCTTTTCCAACCACAATGCTACAACGCTATGAGATTAGAAATCAATTACAGGAAAAAAAACCCGTAAAAAATACAAACACATGGAGGCTAGATAACACACTGCTAAATAACCAAAAGATCACTGAAGACATCTAAGAGGAAATGAAAAAATACATAGAAACAAAGGGCAATGAAAACACGACAACGCAAAACCTATGGGATGCAGCAAAAGCAGTTCTAAGAGGGAAGTTTATAACAATACATTCCTACCTCAAGAAACAAGAAAAATCTCAAATAAACAACCTAACCTTACACCTAAGCAACTAGAAAAAGAACAAACAAAACCCAAAGTTAGTAGAGGAAAGAAATCATAAAGATCAGAGCAGAAATAAATGAAATAGAAATGAAGAAAACAATAGCATAAATCAATGAAAATAAAAGCTGGTTCTTTGAGAAGATAAACAAAATTGGTAAACCTTTAGTGAGACTCTAAGAAAAAAAGGGAGAGGACTCAAATCAATGAAGTTAGAAATGAAAAAGGAGAAATTACAACTGACACCGCAGAAATACAAAGCATCCTAAGAGACTACTACAAGCAACTCTATGCCAATAAAATGGACAACCTGGAAGAAATGAACAAATTCTTAGAAAGGTACAAACTTGTAAGACTGAACCAGGAAAAAATAGAAAATATAAACAGACCAATCACAAGTAATGAAATTGAAACTGCAATAAAAAATCTTCCAACAAACAAAAGTCCAGGACCAGATGGCTTCACAGGTGAATTCTATCAAACATTTAGAGAAGAGCTAACACCCATCCTTCTCAAACTCTTCCAAAAAATTGCAGAGGAAGGAACACTCCCATGCTCATTCTACGAGGCCACCATCACCCTGATACCAAAACCAGACAAAGATACTACAAAAAAAGAAAATTACAGACCAATATCACTGATGATCATGGACGCAAAAATCCTCAACAAAATACTAGCAAACAAAATCTAACAACACATTAAAAGGATCATACACCATGATCAAGTGGGATTTATCCCAGAGAGGCAAGGATTCTTCAATATACACAAATTAATCAACGTGATACACCATATTAACAAATTAAAGAAAACTATATGATCATCTCAATAGATGCAGAAAAAGCTTTCAACAAAATTCAACACCCATTTATGATAAAAACTCTCCAGAAAGTGGGCATAGAGGGAACCTACCTCAACATAATAAAGGCCATATACAACAAACCCACAGCAAACATCATTCTCAATGGTGAAAAACTGAAAGCATTTCCTCTAAGATCAGGAACAAGACAAGGATGTCCACTCTCGCCACTATTATTCAACATAGTTTTGGACGTCCTAGCCACGGCAATCAGAGAAGAAAAAGAAATAAAAGGAATACAAACTGGAAAAGAAGAATAAAACTGTCACTGTTTGCAGATGACATGATACTATACATAGAAAATCCTAAAGATGCCACCAGAAAACTACTAAAGCTAATCAATTAATTTGGTAAAGTTGCAGAATACAAAATTAATACACAAAAATCTCTTGCATTCCTTCCTGTACACTAACAATGGAAGATCAGAAAGAGAAATTAAGGAAACACTCCCATTTACCATAGCAACAAAAAGAATAAAATACCTAGGAATAAACCTACATAAGGTGGTAAAAGACCTGTACTCAGAAAACTATAAGACACTGATGAAAGAAATCAAAGATGACATAAACAGATGGAGAGATATACCATGTTCTTGGATTGGAAGAATCAGTATTGTGAAAATGACTATACTACCCAAAGCAGTTGACAGATTCAATGCAATCCCTATCAAATTACCAATGGCATTTTTCACAGAATTAAAACAAAAAATTTTACAACTTGTATGGAAACACAGAAGACCCCAAATAGCCAAAGCAATCTTGAGAAAGAAAAACAGAGCTGGAGGAATCAGACTCCCTGACTTCAGACTATACTACAAAGATATGGTAATCAAGACAGTATGGTACTGGCACAAAGACAGAAATACAGATCAGTGGAACAGAATAGAAAGCCTGGAGATAGACCCACGCACCTATGCTCAACTAATCTATGACAAAGGAGACAAGGATATACAATGGAGAAAGGATAGTCTCTTCAATAAGTGATGCTGGGAAAACTGGACAGCTACCTATAAAAGAATGAAATCAACACAATACGCAAAAATAAACTCAAAATGAATTAGAGATCTAAATGAAAGAATGGACACTATAAAACTCTTAGAGGTAAACATAAGAAGAACACTCTATGACAAATCACAGCAAGATCTTTTTTGACCCACCTCCTACAGCAATGAAAATAAAAACAAAAATAAACAAATGGGACCTAATGAAACTTAAAAGCTTTTGCACAGCAAAGGAAACCATAAACAAGACAAAAAGACAACCCTCACAATGGGAGAAAATATTTGCAAACGAAGCAACTGAGAAGGGATTAATCTCCAAAATATACAAGCAGCTCATGCAGTTCGATATCAAAAAAACAAAAAACCCAATCAAAAAATGGATGGAAGACCTAAATAGACATTTCTCCAAAGAAAACATACAGATGGCCAACAAACACATGAAAAGATGCTCAACATCACTAAGTATTAGAGAAATACAAATCAAAACTACAATGAGGTATCACCTCACACTGGTCAGAATGGTCATCATCAAAAAAGCTACAAACGGGGCTTCCCTGGTGGCACAGTGGTTGAGAATCTGCCTGCTAATGCAGGGGACACGGGTTCGAGCCCTGGTCTGGGAAGATTCCACATGCCGCGGAGCAACTAGGCCCGTGAGCTGCAACTACTGAGCCTGCGCGTCTGGAGCCTGTGCTCCGCAACAAGAGAAGCCATGAAAGTGAGAGGCCCGCACACCGCGATGAAGAGTGGCCCCCGCTTGCCGCAACTAGAGAAAGCCCTAGCACAGAAACGAAGACCCAACATAGCAATCAATCAATCAATAAATCAATAAATCTTAAAAAAAAAAAAATCTACAAACAATAAATGCTGGAAAGGGTCTGGAGAAAAGGGAACTCTCTTGCACTGTTGGTGGGAATGTAAATTGACACAGCCACTATGGAGAACAGTATGGAGGTTCCTTAAAAAACTAAAGACAGAACTACCAGATGACCCAGCAATCCCACTACTGGGCATATACCCAGAGAAAACCATAATTCAAAAAGACACATGCACTCCAATGTTCACTGCAGCACTATTTACAATAGCCAGGACATGGAAGCATCCTAAATGCCCATCGACAGATGACTGGATAAAGAAGATATATACAGTGGACTATCAGCCATAAAAAGGAAAAAATTGGGTCATTTGTAGAGACGTGGATGGACCTAGAGACTGTCATACAGAGTGAAGTAAGTCAGAAAGAGAAAAACAAATATATATTAATGCATATGTGTGGAATCTAGAAAAATGGTACAGATGAACCTATTTGCAAAGCAGAAATAGAGATACAGAGCAAGAGAACAAACGTATGGTCACCAAGGGGGCAAGGGGGAGGTGGGATGAACTGGAAAATTTTAATTGACATATATACACTACTGGGTATAAAATAGGTAACTAATGAGAACCTGCTATATAGCACAGGGAACTCTACTCAGTGCTCTGTGGTGACCAAAATGGGAAGGAAATCCAAAAAAGAGGGGATATATGTATACATATAGCTGATTCACTTCACTGTACAGCAGAAACTAACACAACATTGTAAGGCAACTATACACCAATAAAAAAAATTTTTTTTTCAAAAAGGAAAGTGAAGGGAAAAAAGGTCAAACTAATAATGAAAACTGTCAGATTATGATCAAATTCTTCAGGTATATTTTCAGTATATTTACCAAAACGCTATGTCCTCTCATTACTACTCCTAACATTTTTCCTTTGCTCCTAACTCTATCAACTTGTCTTTTCTCTATTAATTCACTTAACAGATGTAAAAAGTATATTATAAATTTACTAAACTATATAAATTCTACTTCATAGCTAAGCCAACTCATGCACAATTTTCTTAAGCAATCTCCAAAAACTTTGATGTTAGCAATGCTATTAGTCAGTTAAAGAAATTATTGATACTTCAATTTTGGTTGATATTAGATATAAACTGTGAACCCAGACCTCTTTACAGTAACAAAGAAACTAACTTATTTATATTAATTAAAATTTTCTTTTCCTCTTTATTCATATAGTCATTTCATTTTCACCCACGCAGCAGTCCCCAGGGAACCACAGGGGGAGTGGATTATCCATACCTAGGAAGGAAAAAACTAAAGAAAGTATAAAAAGAAGAAGGGGGTCCAGTGCTAGTATAGAAGAAATGATGAGAAAAGCCTGTCCTCCCACCCCATGGCAAACTATTTTTACCACTATGGTACCCAAGGCTGGAGAGAAACAGTCCTGCCCTAACCCTGGTCCACTCAGTACAATATTGACTCTAGGCAATGGTCTTTGCTTCCTGAGGTAGAAGGTGGTAGAAACTCCCTGCTTCTTTTCTCAAAGCAAGTGGCCAAAACAGCAAATACATCTTTAAACCTAACAGAATGTAAGAAACAGAAAAGCACAAAAGGAAAATGAGGGTTTCAATTAGATAAGTAACTTACGTTGCAAGTGGGGAAAAAAGATATCCAACCAGTCCAATGTTCTACTCCTTGCTGATTTCAATCAGTGTATCTTTACCACTTTATAATCCAAATCTTCCTTTCATATGATTTCACATGAACATAATCATGTGTTGACATATACTTGAAACATCCCCACACTTGTCATTTGATAGCTACACAATATTCTCTATAAACTTCCAAGTCAGATTATATTAGAGAGCCTAAATCCAAAATCAATTGACCAGAAAGCTCTTGGAGATGGATGTTGAACAAATAAATTGTCCTAGTGACCATGGAGGTCTCTTTACAGCAATCGATCAGTTAATTAATTAAATAAATATTTTTTTCCTACTATAAATAAATAGAATCCTTCACATTCTAGGTAGTGAAATTAAATAATGACAGAAAACAGATAAAGACAAGGTATCTGCTTTCATAGTCTAGTGGAGAAATCAGACATTCATCAAATACTCATATGGGGTGTAAAACTGTAATTATCACAAGTGTTAAAAGGAGAGGTGGACGGTATGATGAGAATGTACAATTTAATTATATAAAAGGGAATGCTTGTGCAAAAATAGCTGAAGAGGTGATGAAGGGCCAGATGCAAATCTAGCTAAGAATTTCTCTCCATGAAAGATTTTAAATGTTTGAGGTATAGTTGAGGAACAGGAAACACATAATGAGATTTACATCTTGAACAGATCACTACACTACAATGTGGAGAAAAGACTGAAAGGGAACCAGAGTAGATATAGATAGATTAGTAAGGATTTAATATTGATAGATTAGAGAAGAGAGGACTATAGATTGGATTAGAGTATCAATGGCAGATTAAAAGGATGAGCAGATTCCAGAAATTTCAGAAAGTGAAACTGATAGGACTTGACCATGGAGGGAAAGGGATCTAGTCTGGTAGGTTACAGCTGACTGATCTATTGGAAGTTGACAAGAATGATCAATCATAGACTGATAGTGTTGAAAGTATAGCAGTCTCACATCCTCATTTAAATTTCTGATGAGAGGTCTGATGACCTGATAAGGAATGCATTGTACATTTATATGATATTTGCTTTTCTAGCATCTCTTTTCTATTCATTGGTAACCTCATCTGGTTGTTCCTTTGAGGAACCAAACCTCCCACTATCCATGTAGACCTAGTAGGGCTGCCTATCACAGTGTATCCTCCCTTACATTCCAGAGTTGAGCACACGACCAAGCATGGCGCTTTGGAATGTACAAGCCCACAGGCCACCATAACCAGTTCAGAAAAAGCAAAGTACCCCAACTAGGTATAAAAGTCTTCCCTAGCATTTGACATTAAAATGCTGCATAACACAAGATAGACCATAAGCTTTAAGGACACCAAAATCCTAGAAATAGCAGTGATCACTTTCCTTCGGTAAATGGAAAATAAAGCCTGAAAATAAAATCCAGAACCGAGGAAAGTAGGGTTAAGGCAGGGAGAGAGAAAAAAGAGTCCTAGTGACATTGCATAAGCCCTAGAGCTACCCATACCTAAAGCCAGAAAAGCCCTGTACTTCTCACTTACAAGAGTTAATAAATCCCCCTTTTGCTTAAATTCATTTGAATTTCTGACACTGGCAACCAAAGACTTACACAGACTGCAACAACTGTGTTCCATATGTAAGATTATTTTAAAGGTATTGTGTCATAGTTTAATGGGCAGTATTAGGTATTACATATAAAGCAGGTCTTACATAAACAGAAAAAGAACAAACAATTCAAGAGGAAGAGAATTATGAATTTTTAAGCATCTAATGGATACTTAACATACATATACAAAATAATGATGTATGATATAACCAATAACATCTTAGATTTGAAAAAATATGCAAGTAATCATAATAAATTTGAATAGGCTAAGCGCACCCTCTAAGGACAGAAACTGTAAGGTTGTTAATAAATAAATAAATAAATGTATACTAAAACCTAGTGGTGCAGAGAAACAAAATAAAAAGATAAAAAATAAACGAATTAACCAAAATTAGCTGAAAGAAAGTTGGAATATATATTTTCAAAAGTATGTAAGTCTCAGGAAAGAAGAATTATTAGACATAGAGTTAGTCCACCCAAATCATAAAAGGAACGATTCAACAGAAAGACAAAAATTATGAACTTGAAAGCATCTGATAATGTGCCTTCATAATATATGTCCAAAACAAGCAGAATTCCAAGAAAAAAACTGACAGAGTGAAAAAGATCATGGAAGATTTTAATACAATTCCATAATATATAAGCAAAAACAAATTAAAACAATAGAATTAACAGTGTTTATCTAAAGGCCACATAAAAAACAACAGAAGAATATATTTTCTTTTTAACCCAACATAAAACATTTTTTTAACTGCCCATATTTTTACCGAGACAGCAGGTTTCATCAAATATCAAAGAACAAGGATTATTAAGGCTACATTCTGTGACCATAATGCCTGGTCCCTAGGCCAAAGAAGAAATCACAATGAAAATTAGAAAATACACAGGACTATATAATATTGAAAATATTATATTGAATCTAGTTAGGATGTAGTTAAAGTGCAAATTTACTGCTTGTTTTTCTCTGATAGAATGTAAGCCTCACAAAGACAGAATATTTTGTTTTATTTAGATGTATCCCAAGCACCTATTATAAGGCCTAGTGGGCATTCCTTAAAATTTTGATGAATAATTTAATGAATGAAAGTAGCATCTAGAAAGAAATTTATATCATTAAAATTTTCATTTTAAGAAAACTGAGGAGTACCCAAAATGGTGACATAGTAGGCTCCTGCACTTCCCTCCACAGAATATACAGCCACAAACAGAGCAACTCCCTCTGAAAGAGATTCAGAAACTAGCTAAGCGAGGGAGTCCTTAAGCTGAAACAAAAGGATGCCAATTATTAAAATGAAAATATATAAAAGTATAAAACTAGCTGGCAAATACAGTTAAATTCAGAATATGCTAATATTGTAGTGGGTAAATTATTTACAACTCTAGCATAAAGGTTAAAAGACAAAAGTATTAGAAAAAACTATAACTATTATAATTTGTTAATGAATACATGGGACAAAAACATGTAAATTTTGACAACAAAAACATAAAATGTGTGGGGGGGAGCATAAAAATGTAGAGCTTTTTAGGTGCTCAAAGTTAAGTTATCAGCTTAAAACAGCCTGTTACAAGCATAAGATGCTTCATGTAAGCTTTGTGGTAACTCCAAAAACAAAAACTTTAGATAAACAAGTGATAAAGAAATCAATGCACATCATTATGAAAAAATCATCAAATCACAAAGGAGAGCAAGAGAAAAAGAAAGGAACAAAGGAACTACAAATCAACCAGAAAACAATTACCAAAATGGCAACAGTATGTTCACACCTATCAACAATTACTTTAAATGTAAATAGACTGAATTTGCCAAAAGACAGGGTGGTTAAATGGATAAAAAGAATAAGACCCAACTATATGACATCTAAAAGAGATTGGTTTCTGCTTCAAAGACACACAAGATTGAAAGTGAAGGGATGGAAAAAGATGTCCTATGTAAATGAAAACCAAAAGAAAGTAGAGGAAGCTACACTTATCTCAGACAAAATACACTTTAAACCAAAAACTGTAACAAGAGACATATGACCCAGCAATCCCACTACTGGGCATATATCCAGTGAAAACCATAATTCAAAAAGACACATGCACCCCAATGTTCATTGCAGCACTATTTACAATAGCCAGGACATGGAAGCAACCTAAGTGTCCATCGACAGATGAATGGATAAAGAAGATGTGGCACATATATACAATGGAATATTACTCAGCCATAAAAAGGAACAAAATTGAGTTATTTGTAATGAGGTGGATGGACCTAGAGATTATCACACAGAATGAAGTAAGTCAGAAAGAGAAAAATATCGTATATTAATGCATATATTTGGAATCTAGAAAAATGGTATAGATGATCTTATTTCCAAAGCAGAAATAGAGACACAGACATATGGAGAACAAATGTATGGATATCAAGGGAGAAAGGGAGGGTGTGAAAGGAATTGGGAGATTGGGATTGACATATATACACTATTGATATTATGTGTAAAACAGATAACTAATGAGAACCTACTGTATAGCACAGGGAACTCTACTCAACGCTCTGTGGTGACCTAAATGTGAAGGAAATCTAAAAAAGAGGGGATATATGTATACGTATAGCTGATTCATTTTGCTGTTCAGCAGAAACTAATGCAACATTGTAAAGCAACTATACTCCAATAAAAATTAATTTAAAAAGATAAATAAAAGACAATGAGGATCATTATATAATGATAAAGGGATCCGTTCATCAAGAGGATATGACAATTGTAAATATCTATGTACCCAAGATAGGTGCACCTAAATATATAAAGCAAATATTAATAGATCTGAAGGGGGAAACAGTCTGCAATACAGTAATAGTACAGGGCTTCAATACACTGCTTTCAACAATGGACAGATCATCCAGATAGAAAATCAGTGAGGAAATAATGGATGTAAACTACATGTTACATAAGAGGGACCTAAGAGATATATACAGAACAGTCCATCAAAAGCAGCAGAATACACTCTTCTCAAGCACACATGGAACGTTTTTTAGGATAGATCATGCTAGGTGACAAAGCAAGTCCTATATATTGGAAAAATCCAATATATATTCTAACTTCACATATCAAGGAACTAGAAAAAGAAAAAAGGAAGCTCAAAATTAGTAGAAAAAGGAAATAAAGATCAGAATGGAAATAAATAGAGACTAGAAAGACAATTGAAAAGATCAAGTCAGACAAAGACACTACTAGAAAAGAAAATTACAGACCAATATCCCTGATGAAGATACATGCAAAAACACTCAACAAATAATTAGCAAATTGAATTCAACAGTACATTAAAGGATCATACACCACGATCAAGTGGGATTTATTTTGGGATGCAAAGATGGTTCGACATATGCAAATCAATTAACGTGATAAACTACATTAACAAAATGAAGGATGAAAATCATATGATCATCTCAATAGATGCAGAAAAAGCATTTGACAAAATTCAAAATGCTGTCATGATCAAAAAACTCTCAAAAACTGGGTATAGAAGGAACATACCTCAACATAATAAAGGCTAATTATGAGACGCCCACATCCAACATCACACCCAAAAGTGAAAAGCTGAAAGCTTTTCCTTTAAGATCAGGAACAAGACAAGGATGCCCACTCTCGCCACTTTTATTCAACATAGTACTGGAAGTCCTAGCCAGAGAAATCAGGCAATAAAAAGAAATAAAAGGCATCTGAATTGGGAAGAAAGAATGTAAAATTATCTCTGTTTGCAGATGACATTCTATAGAGAAAATCCTTAAGACTCCAGGATACAAAATCAATATACAAGAATCAACTGTGTTTCCATACACTAACAATGAGGTATCAGAAAGAAAAATTCAGAAAACAATCCCACTTACAGTACCATCAAAAAGAATCCATTACTTAGGAATAAATTTAACCAAGGATGAGAAAGATCTGTACACTAGGGACCTGAAAACATTTGATGAAAGAAATGCAGAGGACACAATAAATGGGAAGATATTATGTGCTCACGGATCAGAAGAATCAACAGTGTTAAAACATTCAGACTACCCAAAGCAATCTACAGATTCAATGTAATCCCTACCAAAATTCCAGTGGCATTTTTCACAGAAATTTCTTAAAAATCCTAAAATTTGTATGGAACCACAAAAGACTCTGAATAGGCAAAGTATACTGAGCAAGAAGAACAAAGCTGGAGGCATCACACTCTCTGATTTCAAACTGTATTACAAAGCTATAATAATCAAAACAGTATGGTATTGGCATCAAAACAGAGGTGTAAATCAATGGCACAGAATAGAGAGTCCAGAAATAATTCATGGTCAATTAATTTTTGACAAAGGAGTCAAGAATATACAATGTAGAAAGGACAGGCTCTTCAATAAATGGTGCTGGGAACACTAGATAGTACATGCAGAAGAATTAAACTGGACCCTTATGTTATACTGTACACAAAAATCAACTCAGAATGGATTTAAAGACTTGAGTGTAAGACCTAAAACCATAAAAGATCCAGAAGAAAACACAGGGGGTCGGCTCCTTCATATTTGTCTTGGTAATGACTGTTTTGGATTTAACACCAAAAACAAAGGTAATAAAAGCAAAACTACATAAGTGGGACTAACTAAAAAACTAAAAATTTCTGCACAGCAAAGGAAACCATCAACAAAATGAGAAGACAACCTATGGAATGAGAGAAAATATTTGCAAACCACATATCCAATATCAAAATATACTTACTAGGATCATACAACTCAATAGCAAAAAAAAATAAATAACCGAATTTTAAAATGGGCAAAGGCTCTTACAGATTTTTTCCAAAGAAGACATTCAAATGGCCAACAGGTGCATGAAACAGTGCTCACCATCACCAATCATCAGGGAAATGCAAATTAAACCACAGTGAATATTACCTCACACCTGTTAGCAGGGCTATTATCAAATAGACAAGAAGTAACAAATGCTGGTGAGGATGTGGAGAAAAGGAAATGCTTTGTACACTATTGGTAGGAATATAAACTGGTATAACCACTATGGAAAACAATATGTAGGTTCTTCAGGAAATTAAAACTAGAACTACCATGTGATCTAGCAATTCCACTTCTGGGTATACCCAAAGGAAACAAAAGCCTGTTTGAAATGACTCCATAATGTATGATTCCAACTGTATGCCATTCTGGAACAGGGGGCAGAGGGATAAATAGGTGGTACACAGGAGAAACTTAGGGCAGTGAAACTACTCTGTATGATACTATAATGGTGGATATATGACATCATGCATTGGTCAAAACCCATAAAACTGTAATATATAAGTGAACCCTAATGTAAACTATGGACTTTAGTTAATAAATTGTAACAAAATCACCACACTAATTCAAGACATCAATGCCAAAATTATAGATTTTGGAACTATCTGATAAAGACTTCAAAGCAACTATTATAAAAATGTTCCAGCAAATAAAGGCAAACACTTTTGGAACAAATGGAAAGACAGACCAATGCATCAAAGACATAGAATATACAAAGAAAAAATTAAATGACACTTTTGGAAATGAAAAATACAATGATCAAAAAAAAATTTTTTTAATTCATGATTGGGCTCAATATGATTATGGAGATGACACATGAAAGAGTCACTGAACTTTAGGATGGATCAATAAAAATGTATCCAACCTGAAAAACAGCAAAACCAGACAAGACGGTAGGGAGAAAAAAAGAGAAAGCAAGAAAAAGAAAACTATAGACCAATATCCTCCCCTCATAATGTTGATGCAAAAGAAAAAAAAAAGAAATCAATGTCATCCACCATATTAAGAAACTAAAAAAGAAAAACCAAATGATCCTATCAATTGATGCAGAAAAAGTATTTGACAAAATTCGATACCCATTCAGGATAAAAACTCTCAGTATAGTAAGGAGAGCTTCCTCAATTTGAAAAAGAATACTACAAACAACATATAGCTAACATTATACTAAGTGATGAGAGGCTGAATGCTTTCTCCCTTAAACTGGGAACAGTCAAGGATGTCCACTCTCACCATTCCTACTCAATAAAGTGCTGGAAGTCCTAGCCAGTGCAAGGAGTCAGGAAACAAATAAAAAGTACACAGATTCGAAAGGAAAAAGTAAAGTGATCCCTACTTGCAGATAACAAGATTATCTATATAGAAAATTCCAAAGAATCTTAAAAAAAAAAAATCCTAGGACTAATAAGTAAGTTTACCAAGACGATGGGACGTATAGTCAACAAGCAAAAATCAACTGTATTTTTATATACTAATAATGTACAATTGGAAACCAAAATTACAAAAGCAATACCATTTTTAATAGCATCAAAATTTAAAAAGAAAAAGAGAAAAACTTACATATATACCTAAAAGTACATGTACAGGACCAATATGACAAAAGCCAAAATGCTGTAAAAGAAATCAAAGACCTAAAGAAATGGAGAGAGATACTCTATTTGCGGATTGAAGACTCAACATTAAAAATGTCAATTCTCCAAAATTTTGTCTCTGACAAAAGAGAGGCAAAAATATTATTGAAAATAAACACACAATATACAACTTTGGCAGAAAATGCAAAAAGAAAAACAGTAGGCTTCAAGGGGGAAGTGAACTTAAATTAAACACTTGAATATGTAGAAACTCGAGATAGAATGCAGGTCATAAAAACAAAACAAGCAAGACAATATTGGTATTTATTTCCACCCTTGGGTTCCAAGACTATGACATAAAAATTCTGATTTTTCTTTATATTTACTACTAATAAATCACCACGCACAATTTTTAAAATGAGTTCTTGTACAGTTGGGGAAGAAAGATCTTATTCTCTGTAATGCTATTACGTCCCCTCCAAATATAAATCATTTCTTATTAATTGCATATTCAACTTTGGAGCTTATTAATTATTGTAGCATAATCAGTTATCTTCAAATCTTTTAGTAATGGGATGTTTCTTGGCAGCCTGATACACAGAACAGATCAAAGCAGAAATGCTCAGGTTGAAACATGGGTGGAGTGACCACAGCCCCTACTCCTTTCACCTGTATACCTGGGTTCCATAAACACCAGTGTGAAGACCTACTGGTGACTGATGTCATTTCCTGACTGTTTATAATACCTCTAGTTATATTTGTAACATGTTCTTATTGAACACCTGCTAGATTTTCTTTCTTCTCTAAGAAAAACAAACAGTAGCATTCTGGTCATATTAAATTCTATGATTACATTTTCACTTGGCTTTATTAACCTTTTGCCATTACATAATGTCCTTGTTTAGTTCTCTTAATAATTTTTACTACGGAATATAAAACAATTTAAAAAATGCTTATCTTACTCTTTGCTTACATGTGTATGAAAAAACTTGATCTTTTAGTGTCTTTATATTTTATTGTATTAGGTATTTCTCTTTTGGCAAGTGATTAAGGGGTTTTTGTCAATGACACTCTTTAATAGGGGATTTCGGACAGTTTTTATCTAATGTAGTAATTGGCAATTGTATTATAATACAACACTCTGTAAATTTATATTATTGTTATTCTTTTTTGCTCTCCTTCACCGATTACTTACTGGTTGTGGTACATATTACATATGTTATCTTATAATAGACTATCTTTCAATCCATTTATCTAGTTCTTAAACACTCTTCACACTGATATACTCTAATTCAGATGTTTTCATTATTATTATTATTAACTAAACATTTCAAGCTTGCTTGAAGAGTTGATATGTACCAACTTTTCTGTTTAACTCTTAACCCTATATTTCCTAACCACAGTTCTTTAATCTACTTTAGAAATGTGAATTGCATTATAAAATTATATTCATAAGTCCAGTTTTTACTAAACTTTTTACTTTGTGTCGTCAAATCTTTTTGTAATTCATTTATTTCTTGGAAGTCTTTTTCACTTATATACTTTCAAGTCTACTTTATCTTTGTGGTAATCTGTTATAAAATGATTTCAGATTTCCTAAGTCCTCAAATGTTTCCTTCTCTTTTAAGAGGCATTCAGTTTGGCCAGATAGTGTACTGGAATGATAGCCATATTTCTCTTAGCTATTATGAAGTTATTCTATTGTTAGTCTATGAATTAAGGGCTGAAGCAGTTCCTGAACTCCCTCCCTGAAATATTATACATTCTGCATTTCAAGTTTAAAAAGCCACTATGTAAGAACTTTGGCTCCACCCTCACTTTTTGAAACACTTTCTAATATTCATGCTGAAATTAGGTTTCAAATAAGGGAAATCTTTCTTATATCTTTCATTATGGTCTCTGTTTTGAAAGTCTTTACCTTTTCATGTAATGTTATTATCCAAAAATATACTACATAAAAAGATAACAGAACCATTACTTTTTCTTCTTGATGTTCTCTTTACATCATTTTTCTGTGCCTTAGATTTATTTTGCTTGCTCATTAATAGTATAGCTAATTATTTGCTCAGCTGGGTCAATTATTTCCTTAAAGCCTCTATCCATGTTTCAATATCTCTCACCATCTTTCAGGATCTCACAGATTTTCAGGGTCAGAAAGAACTTAAAAGTCCTTCCCCGAATAAAAACCTCTTATTTTTAAGACAGATTCCATAATGCATTCCATTTACATTAAACTAGTTAATTTCAGAACATTTGTACTTGGTCAAAAGCTTTCTGCTGAAGTAGAAATTCTGATATTATAGAAGTCTTACAATTTTTTTCTTCCCCTTTCCATCACACAGCAACAATGGTCTATTAGGTACGCAACTTTGTTTTGCTTTCTTTTCATTTGTCTTGAAGTGTACTGTGTGGAGATTTTTTAGTGGGTTTTACTACTTTTCCTTCTACCACCCTCCTAACACTTTATAAGACAGAAGGTTTACATAACTAATACTTCAGGCCCAATTGTAATACTCACATATGACACTGGAGATATATGTTAGAATTGTAACACATGATCTTTTAATAGAAACAAGATCAAGTATAATGAACAGCATTTTTCTTCACATTCTCCAGAAACTGAAATTAATAACTGTATATCACCATAAGCGCTCAATAACATGTATTCTAATGTAATATATTTTGTTCATTCTTTTCCTTGCTATGTATATACTCCCAAGAAAAAAGTATCATAGCATAAAAACTAGCTTTGCAATATCTAATAAATATCTCCATTAAAAACACTTAAAGATTTGCCTCTTCATGAAATGTTATAATTTTTTTCATAAAAACATCTATAGGTGCATAATAAATTACTATTGTGTAATAATATCTTGGCAAAACTGAATACTTTTTCAAAAACTATACTTCTATTATATATAAAATATTTTGGTATCTGAACAAATTCTATAAAGAAACATATTCTTTATCAAGACTTCACTTATCCAAGTATTTATTTTTGTTTATTTTACTCTTAAAAGACCTAGTTTTCTAAATAGTGTATCTTTAAATCATTATCCAGGACTTCAGTGGTGGCGCAGGGGTTAAGAATCCGCCTGCCAATTCAGGAGACATGGGTTCGAACCCTGGTCGGGGAAGATCCCACATGCCGCAGAGCAATTAAGCTCGTGCACCACAGCTACTGAGCCTGCGCTCTAGAGCCCGTGAGCCACAACTACTGAACCTGCGTGCCACAACTACTGAAGCCCGCACACCTAGAGCCCATGCTCCGCAACAAAGAGAAGCCACTGCAATGAGAAGCCCGTGCACCGGAACAGAATAGGCCCCGCTCACCACGACTCGAGAAAGCCCGTGCAGCAACGAAGACCCAATGCAGCCAAAAAATTAATTAATTAATTAATTAATTAAAAAAAAATTATTATCCAATGAAAAAAGACATGGTCAAAAATAATTCAATATCTGTAAAAATATTTTTACATGATGCTTATTAAAATTGTATCATAGGGATTTAGAGGCTTCTTTTGAGCTTCCTGTTGGTTATTAGCCTTAAAACAAATGCATAAAATCCCTATAAACTAAACAAATTTACTCATTTTTTAAAAAGCAGAAAAACGTACCAAATCTTTATCATCAGTTTGTATGCACTGTTGACTATTCTCATTTTTTTTTCATAAAAATATTGTTTGATCTAGGTATAGTACATTTTTTAGTGTACGTATTTTTTCTAGTTCTTAACATTAGATTTGCTATAAATATCAGATGGTCTTTCAAAGATTTTGTGAACTTAATATTAAAAACATATCACGGATGATCTACACCTCACGTTGTCAATCTGAATGAAAATGACACCATTATCAGCATCATCACTAACATATTTCTTACATTAGCTGCCAATACTATCAATTAGATATTTCACTGTTATTTTAGAAATGAGCATGTCACAAGCATGTCATTTGCCACTATTTTCTCTGGCTAGTAATAAATTCAAAGTGTTCTTTGACAAAGGACATCAATCAGGAGAGCAAAGAGACCTGAGTTCAAATGTAGATGGAGGCAATTATTAAAACAATAGCATAGAGACAAATTGCTTACCATTCCTAGGCCTCAATAACTCCCTTATCAAGCTGCTGAGAGGATTAAATGAAATAATGCATATAAAGCATTTAACACAGAGCATGGCACACACTAAGTAAAAGATTTTAGCAGCAGTTGATGATGATGATGATGATGATGATTTCCTAAAAAAGATTTCAAGAACCATCCCTAGCAGTATGCCCCAGACACACATGACTCATCTGCTACACTTTACCAGAGATTCTTGCTTTCATTCCTTTTTACTGTTCTATGTCCTATGTTCACAGCCTCCATAGTGAGGCTTTGGTAACATTACCTCTAAGAACTTCATTAGGTAGCACTCAGAACACCTACAATGGACACTATGTCCTCCATGAGCCTCTTTCACACATGTTGTAGCTTCTGATTGCTCTTGCTTGATATAAATTTGCGGGAAGCTGCCTTTACTCCACACTAAGCATAGGAGAGAAAAATGGCCAGTGTCTCTGGGGAATAATTAACAAAAGACAGTTTGTTTCATCTTCATGATAAAATACAGCATCCCTATTAAAAGGCAAATTCATCATTCCCAAAAGTTAAATAGAATGACACTTTAAAAGTAATTCCAGCTGATTAAATTTAGGGTTCTGAAAAAAATTTTAATTCATGAATATACTCTGAATCTTTCATTTGATTTTAAAATGTATAAATGTTCATTTAACTTTGAGCCCTTGCCT
This sequence comes from Eubalaena glacialis, assembly GCF_028564815.1. Lineage (NCBI taxonomy): Eukaryota > Metazoa > Chordata > Mammalia > Artiodactyla > Balaenidae > Eubalaena > Eubalaena glacialis. The sequence goes on along the minus strand of NC_083729.1, from coordinate 49,767,017 downwards.
CTCAGTGTTCTATTCTGAGCTAGTCAAACAAGTGGTAGCAGGCATGCTGGGCTCAATAATACTGCCTCTCATATTTAAATACTCTTTTTCACTTGGATTGCAAATTAAAGACAGTCTCCTGAACACTGACACATTTTCAATGATTGATTTTGCAAAACGTGTTGATTTTTCCTACACTGTTTTGCCTCTGTGTATGTCAACTTTGGCCTTCTTTTCTTGCTCCTTTGCAGTGCTGCTGTCTCTTTGAAGCCATTGTCTGCCTGATATGAAAAATGTACATTAAACCTCACGACTAATTACATAGATAGAAAATTCCTGATCTCAAATATAAAACACCCATGCCCAGAAACTATAACAAAAGCTTCTATGTACAAAACTCTTAATCAAACCTTTCATTCACTTGGATTAAAAGAAATTCCAATAATTTATTTTCTGTTAAAGTTGTCTTTATATCCTTTGAAAAGTGGATATCTTATGCATGTTACATGCCTATAAGTCAATCCATTTAACATTAAACCCCATCTATTTCCTCCACAAAAGTTTATACTTGCTGTTAGGTCTACTTCAATTAAGTGCTACTCAGTAGAACTGTTTCATTCTAAACACAAAACTATTTAATCTTAATATAATGTCCTTTTATTTAACTCTCTCTGCACTAGGCATTAGCAAAGTAGACTTTCCCCAATAAATCCTATAATCTATGGATTAAGTACATGGCTTCTTGTATTTAAAAAACATACTTGGAAAGAGAATGAACAGAAACTTCTTTCCCCTCGAATTCCACAAAGTATACAAAACAATGTCTCTAAATCTAAAAGGACAGTGCCTTACACACATGCTGCATGTTTATAGTATATAGAGAACAAAATTTCATCTCAGATAACCTAATTGTTGGGGAAATTATTTTTCCTGAACAGACTAGTTTTAGAGTTAATTTAACCAATCATTTTTTTTTTAAGCTATTGTATGCAAGTCCTTGTCTAAGCACTCTGAGAGAATACCTGCAAGGAGTTTATAATCCAGTGTCGATGGACGGTAAACAGTATACAAATGGCAATCTCATATGAAACAAGATAAGCACTGAGAAAGAGCACACTACAGGAAGGAACAAAGAGAGAGTGAGAAAAGTTGTGGCTACTCCCCTGCTTGGCTCGTTAGCACGTTAGAATTTTCATAAGGGCTACCAGCCACCATTCGTTTCCACCAGCAATCCTAGCAACAGACTCTCCTAGCTCCCCGTCTACCGAATCTAGGTACCCTACTCGATTAGGCTGTTGCTTGCCTTTTTGTAAGACCAACTCTCTTCTGTCTCTAGTTGTTGTTCATCTCATGCAGTTACCAAGTGCAGGAAATGCATCACATGCCACCACATGACTATTTTGGGAAATCCTGCAATGACTACCAATGTACCAACTGGCTAGTGCAACCCTGGGTATGAAATTTTAGTTGCTTGAAAATGATGTTTCAGAATGGAAAGATGAAAGGAGGAGGAGAAGGGAAGTAGCCACACTCCTCTTCAGAAATGGCCACGATACCTAAGCAGAGCAAGTCGGAGTTAAGGTCTGCACATGAGCCAAAGCTTAGAATTTCATTGCCTTTGTTGGCTCACGTCACTTCTTTAATTAATGTCACTTTCTCTGGTTTAATATCAGAGCAAGTGACAAGAGTGCTTCTGGATGAATTGTGTTTTCTGAGGACTGTATGGCATACTCTCCCGCAGTCTGACAGAGGGACGTGCCAGTTTTACTTGGCAGTTACAATGCACCAGCTTTAGTTTTAGTAGTTTAATTTGTGGCAGTTATATGTTTTGAATACGTTGAAGTATTCACAATGGTCTCATGGAATCTGCTCCGTAGATAAAGTTTACACAGTGGAAAAGAAAAAGCAATGGCTACAAGGTGATTATGAAAAAGCTTCTCTTGGCCACAGCTGGTCTTACAGGCATTCTTGTAAATTTAAGAGCATTTAGGGGATATGATTAAAGTGATCACAAGGAATGATGCCCTTTTTTTTTTTTTTTTTGCCCAGTTCTGTAGCTGGTGTGAGACGATCATAAGGAATATGATATTTAGAACTCAATTTTATGCAAAATCCATTATTCAAGAAGTGAAGTTTATATACATGATAGACATGCAATGAAATAAATGTTAGAATAGGAAGCTTTGTTACTTATGCATTAAGTTGGTTCTAACATTTTGGTAAACTAACTTTTTATTGATATAAAATTCAGAAGAATTTCTGCATTGAGGAGAAGGGACTAAACTTTTTCCCTTGGTTTGTTAAAGATCTGTCTGTTTCAGGCTGAAGTAATCTGAAGGTTTTTTATTTAGTTTTTCCTTCATCTCCTTTATACGCTTTTGCGAAGCCTCATCAGCTCATGGTGAGAGCTGCCACCAAGGAGTTCCAAACTTTACCTGCCCTTTCTAAATTTAGGGTCCTTTACTGCAGCAGGTTGAAGATCTGGCTTTGAATGCACCTGGCTCTGCTGGAGAACAGAAATATTCATCTCCACTGAATGCATGCTGCTTAAGTGCTGGAGGCACTTGCGGGAGATTAACTCTCATTGGACACTTCATTACAATACTTTCTCTTCCCCACATGAAGTAGTAATTCTCATTCACCAAAGACAGAATTTTGCCTGACAGCCACAGGAGCTCCTGTTTGACTTTCGAAATTAATCAACCTCGGAGCTGGAGTAGAAATGGCATGTCCTTTAACCTTAAGCACAAAAAGCTCTCAACAGACTGTAGTTTTTATATCCCTGGATGGGAGTTTGGGCCCCTGATACTTAAACTTGATGCACATACTGGGTTTCTGGCATGCTTTTGCCCATACCCATCTGCTAGGCTGGCACTGTGCCCATTCAGAAGGTGTGATGCCAGTTTCAATAGGGCATAGGTGCCAATCAAAGATGGGTTTGGAGGGGCAGCATGCAGAACTCAGCAAAAGTCAGCTCTTCTGCCAGAAGATCCTCCTGTTATCATATAATGCCAATGAAGGGCCACATGCTTCATTGCCTGAGATCACATTGCATCTGTAGATGTTTCTGGCCTTCAATGGATGTCTTTCTACGGAACCTTTTTCCTCAAGTATTACTTGATTGGAGATGTTAAAGAAAAGTCTACCTGACTAAATGAAGTCCACCTCTTTAAAAGAAACAATGGAAATCTTCAACAATTTTCTTGAAATAATTGTTGAGTTTTGTGTCTTTCCTCCTAAAATACCCTTTCACATAGAAGACTGCATAGCGTACTCAGCTCACATAATGGAGTTATAAGGGACAAACTTTCTGAAGGAGCACTAACTGCAAAACTACGTAAGCAGTATAAGATCCATAAACACTTTGAATCATTGTTAAATGTGGATGGTGGACAAATTTTCATCATCCAAATAGCTAATTTCTAGTGAATTCTCCCATTTAGAGCTTTAGAGTTTAATTTTCTTTTCATTTATTTTATATTCCTGTTTCGTAAAAGAAGGACCATACTTCCTACTCTTCTTCCTTATCTAAAGAAAAAAAAAAAACCCTAAAACACTTCAGAAGCAAAAGTCTATCTTTATTTCATAAGGAAGCCAGAAGCTCCCGAAAGCTGAGAGTTTTTTTGTTGTGTGGCAATAGAGGTGAACTCATTGCATGAAGAAGACATTTCCCTAGAGCAAACAGGTTTCAAATTTTAAAACCTTGACCATTGTAAACAGTTATAAGATAGTAACAGGTGCAGTGGAAGAGACATAATATATAAATCATTGAAGAACAGAGCAGTTTGTAAATCTTCCCTTAAGGCAAAAGAGTTTGAGAGTAGAAATGTTGAAAATGAAGACCCACAATATAAAATATGTTAAAAAGAAGCTCAGACACTTACAAAAATGAAAGAGATAAGAAAAGGCTAAGTAAGCCTTAGAAGAACACTCTCTTTTTATACAAAGAATCCAAACTTTTGCAGATACTTAGATTTCTTAACTGATAAGTAAATGAACACTCTTTTAAAACTCAAAATCAATAGCCGATGGACAGCACATACAAAATTAAAATACAACTTCTAGGGACTTTAAATATTCTTGTGAAAGGTACATTAAGTTTATTACACTCACAAAATCCCAAGTGATCTCTTCCTCTGTTGAGATTATATCACCTATTACCTCTTACACCTTTATCTGAGAACTAATTTATCTTATATACTATAGTTTCTAGTACAAGTTATCCTTATTTCATATTTATTTCCTTCTTCTTTTCACCCGCACAGTATCATCTGCAAAATTTCCTAGTAACAATTGTGGTTCCTAGTAAGCACTGTGTCAGGTAAGACTAACTGCTTATCTCAAAGCCTTCTCTATAAAACACTGCCAAAATAACATTTAACACAGCAATATATAATGAAGCAATATATGTTTCAGTAACTCCACTTTGTTGCTAGCATATCATTAGGCTCTTCTGAACACTACTCTGCATACCTTAAAAATCAATCCATTCCAGCTTACTAGAAAGTACAATAAGTAAAAACCATACATGTATAAATAATCTTTTCTATTTCTTCATAAATAGAAGTCTGTTTCTTCATCAGTAAAATACGTGAGTTAAACTTTGATAATTTCTAAAACTCCTAGTCATCCTATCCTCTTCCCCCTGCCCTACCACCACCCCCCCCAAAAAAAGATTTCTTCTGTTTCTAAAGAGCAAAATTGAGCTGATCTGAGAGGATTACCCAAAAATTGCATGGCAGTCACTTGAAGTCTAAACATTTATCCATGAATAAATGATTGATCTTAATGCTTCAAGAGAGCTAATTTTAGTTATAATAACATATTATTTAGAAAAGATAATGCTATTGATTTATTGTCAATAAAGCATATATAGATTTTTTTAGATGACATCATGAGAGTTAATTTGTCTCAGTTTTTCTTGTGACTAAGAGTACATCTCTAAGATTATAGGCTGGAGTTAAGGGTAACATCTATAATTATGGAAGAGAATAAAGCAACTGGCTTGTGTGGATTAAGCAGCCCAATCTATCTCCATCTCTCAGGCAAATAACTGTTGAACATCTAGACTGTGCTTGATATTCCAAAGATGCTAAATTGTCATGGTTATGGTCAAATTCAAAAAACTAAAACTTACTTACACAGATAAATCATTTCTATTTGTACTCATATAAGAAGACTTCATGAGTACATGAAGAATTTGGCTGAAGTTTATTACCTGTAATTCTGTTTTTCTAGATTTTTGACTAATTTCTGAAACACGGTATCTTTCATATCTGAAACATAAGATACAGCTTAAATGAGAACTTTTCACTATGTCATCATGGCTACTACTGTAAATTTTAGTGGGAAAAATAGATAGTGGTTGGTAAGTAAAATGTCATTCCACTGATTCTCTTATGTTCTTAGTTTTACCACATTTAGTAGCTAAATCCATCACAGTCCATGGCAGGACAAATGGAAAAACCCTCCAGTAGATGTCTTTGTCACCAACTTAATCTCCTGCGGCACCAGACACTGAATTTAGAGTTCAACTATCACTGAGAATGGGAAATTCTAAATAAATAAATAAATTAGATTGAATTGCTTATCGAGTTCCAAGTTCTTTAAAAACCTTATCTTATTTAATCATCACTATTATTATTACCCCTATCATACAGAATAGAAACAAAGACTCATGAACAGGTGAAAGTCACTCAAGTTTGCAAAAGGCTTAGTCAGGTCAGAATTCAACCCAAATTTGCCTAACACCAAAACCCATGCTTTTATTTGTGCAATTCTCCCTTAGTTTGCTTGGTTCTATGTTAAGCCTAGCACTAAAGTAGAATTCAAACTCTTAGTTCTCTCTCCTGAAGTTTTAGAAATTTTTTTCACTTATTTGATCCCAAAATAACAGCAATTTTTTCCACCCCCTAAACCAGCTTCCATTCTCCCTTTTCCCCTCCTCTCTTTTCATATACAAAGAAGGAACTTTGTCTTGTATTTAGACTTTTCTTTTCCCTATTATTACTGTTTCTATTAATGCTACAGGCACATTATTTCTCCAAGTCAAGAGTAAATACAAAATATTTCTGCCCCTTCCCCTTTTCTTCTTGCTGACTACTGAGGCCTTGGATATTGATCTCAAAGCTCAAGGACAGTTGTACACACACAATGAGATAGACACAGCGGTTAGCTTCTTCTCAGTCTTTGGTAACAAATGCTGATGAAGTGTCTGCTGAAAGAGTATATCTGGCAAATATGATGCTTAAAAAGAATGTAGCTGGACACAAAGGAAACCTGAATTTACCTACTTCTTCATTTATATACAGGAAGTGATGAGAACCATGGTAAAATGCAAAAACATGATATAATTTCATATGGATTTGCTTAGCTTTGAAAATAAGTAAAAGCTAATTTTAATGAAGTTGTTGCTGATGGCATCTCACTGAAGAGCTGATTTTATGATTTATGAATGCCACTTTTGATAGAACAATAACAACACTCAGAACACACAGCTTTATTATATATTCTGAAGTATGGAGACTTTTCCTCAAAACAGCTAAACATTTCTTTAAAGTCCTTCCCCCAACGTGTGCACTTGCTTATATTTCCAGGATCCAGGTTCTGAAATTCAGATAGTAGGGGGTATTTCATAACATATGAAACCTTGAAAATTGTTGCAAAATAAATCTCACTGAGAAAAAAATAAGTAAAAAATATGTGCAGTACTTGGACTGAAAGAAGCAAAGATTTTTCTGTATCCAAATAGGGACAAATAAATCACATGCCTAAGCAAATAAATTCCTTTTTCACAACAGGAACCACACAAGTAGTGAGTATGTATACACATATATGTAAACATACATATATGTATATGTGTATAGACATATAATTTAACTTTAAACATGCACTTAAATTTAAATACATATTAACACATATAATACGTACATCTAAAAAAGAGAAAAGAAATAAGACCATCACAATCAATGCTTTTCTGTAGTTCTTTGAAATTACTCAAATAATTCAAACATTAGAAAACTGAAAGTATAACTGATAAGCTGTACAATCCAAGGCTATAGCTCAGCCACATCAGAAATAATTTATTCAACTCCATTTCTCTGACCTTGAATCAAGACAATGTACTAGAGATCCTTACTCTCTGCCATACGAGAGAATTCACTAATTCAGAGTCTCAACCAACACTTATTCTACAAAGAATTCTATTCTCTGTAGATCCCAAGTACTCTCAGGGTCTTTATCTGCACCATCCAACGTGGTAGCCACTACCTATATGTAGCTATTGAGCCCCTGAAATATGACTAGACACATCCTGGATTTTAAAGACTTTAACTAAAAAAGTGAAATACTTCCTTTTTTTAATATTGATAACATGTTGGAATTATAATACTTTAGATATATTGTATTTAATAATACATATTATTTAATTAAATTTCACTTGTTTCTTTTTACTTTTTTTTAATGTGGCTCCTAGAAAATTTTACTTTACATACATGGATTGTATTACATTTCTATTGAACAGTGCTGTCTATGTCAGTCAATCTAGTACTTAGAATCATAGCATTTTTCAAGCAAGTTCAAATCCTTTAAATGGGGAAGCTGTTCTTTATTTAACCCATACAATATTTTTGTGTTGGTCTTATCTTTCCAACTAGATTAGACATTCAGGTGATTAATAAGTTACTTACTGACTGAATTTCATCCATTTGTTCAAAACTACATCTTAATTTTATCAGAAGAGGAGCTTTATCCTTCATGATCCATGAAACATGTTTGTGTGAGAAGGGTGGCAGAATATGCCACCCTAAAATATGCCTCTTTGGCATAAGGATGATTTTGAACTAAAGGCACTTGAAAAACAGCAAATGTAAGGAGAGGCCTCCTCTGAACTCCCTTTATTTGCCTAAAGACAGAGCCTCCAAAAAAAAAAAAAAAAATCCACTGTTTTAAATTCCCTCCAGGAGCACTTCATTAACCAGGAAAGACTGACTCATCACAGAAGAGATGAGAAGTTGACATCACTCCCAAACTTTGTTATAAACTATCATAGCCCCCATCTACTCTTCTAAGGGCTATTAATCTTTCCTAAAAATCATTTACTGTTCCTTAAGTGGCCTGTATCCCGTCTCCCCTTCCCTTATTAAGACGGTATGTAAGCTCTCAAATCTCACCGTATTTTAGGATATTTATTCACTTTTTTTCCTGATATTACTGTGCACGTAACATTAAAAAGATTAATAAATTTGTATACCTTTTCTCCTGTTAATCTGCCTGTTGTCAGTTTATTTCATAAACCCAGGTATCAAACTTAAGAAGGTAAAGTCCTTCCTTCCCTACACTTTGAAATGTTTAATGAGGAACCCAAGATTCCTCCAATGAAGGTCTTTTACCAACTTCTTAAATTCCTACAGACACAGATATAATGAGTCAATATATTTAGAAGAACTGCTCCTTGAGGGCATATTTTTAATCACTAATATTTATCTTATTTTATTCATTAAATCTCACCTTGTAACGGATATTTCTTGATCATTAAACTACAGATACAAGGTAGCCCTGAATAATCCTTTTAAAGTCAGTGTAATTTTTAAATGTAGTGTAAAAGTATACTCAACTCAGGTTCCTTACCAGTACCAAAGAACACAAAAACTAAATGAGTATCTATTTTCTTAATTATCCCAAGATAGGGGCTTCCCTGGCAGCGCAGTGGTTAAGAATCTGCCTGCCAATGCAGGGGACACGGGTTCAAGCCCTGGTCTGGGAAGATCCCACATGCCGCAGAGGAACTAAGCCCGTGCCCCACAACTAATGAGCCTGCGCTCTAGAGCCCGCGAGCCACAACTACTGAGCCCAAGTGCCACTACTACTGAAGCCCGCGCTCCTAGAGCCCATGCTCCACAACAAGAGAAGCAACAGCAATGAGAACCCTGCACACCGCAACGAAGAGTGGCCCCCCTTCGCCACAACTAGAGAAAGCCCGCGCACAGCAACAAAGACCCAATGCAACCAAAAATAAAAAATAGTAAATAAAATAAATTAATTAAAAAAAAACCAATTATCCCAAGATGGCATGTAACTAGTACCATTCTAGATGTACAAGATGTACAATTAAGTTAATTCATTCCATGCAATAGATGCCTTGAGGTATGAAGGCCCAGTTCTCCAGTGAGGCCTAGTTAAGAAAGGACCAGAACCTTGTACTACTTAAATATTAATGATTAAGATTCACAAATGGAAAGTGTCTGTATTCATACAGTTGCATTCTCTGAGCTGTAAAAAGCAATGTTTCCAGGAAAACACTCTCAAAAAAGAACATTAACATTTTGTCTGGCAGACTGTGTAATTATGCTCTGAAAAGACTTCTAAGAGTCATTCAGAAAAACATGGACAACAAGGACTGGGGTCAGTCATGTCTTGAACGTAGACATTCTACTAAACATGATCTTCATACTACTTAGAAAAGTACGTTTATGGATTATATCTTATTTCAAAGTTTCAATTTTCAAAATATTATTAAGAAATCACAGTTATAGTCACGTATATAAGAATATTTGGTGAGGGCTTCCCTGGTGGCGCAGTGGTTGAGAATCTGCCTGCCAATGCAGGGGACACGGGTTCGAGCCCTGGTCTGGGAAGATCCCACATGCCGCGGAGCAGCTGGGCCCGTGAGCCACGATTACTGAGCCTGCGCGTCTGGAGCCTGTGCTCCGCAACAAGAGAGGCCGCGAGAGTGAGTGGCCCCCGCTTGCCACAACTAGAGAAAGCCCTCGCACAGACACGAAGACCCAACACAGCCAAAAATAAATAAATTTTAAAAAATAATAATAATCTGGGAAAAAAAAAAAAGAATATTTGGTGATTTATACTTTACCTATATATATCAAACCAAATCCTCCAGAGCCAATCATCTTGCCCAGCACCCACTGTTTTCCTTCCATATCATCCAGGACCTTGCCTTCTGGAAGTGGAACAGGAAGTCTGTATTTCTCTTTTCTTCTTGGTGGCATCACTTCTGTTGGCAGAAGGTGTGAGATAGTGATTAAAAATAAAGACAACAACAAAGAAAACTCCAGTTAAAATACATTTCTCAAAATGTCTTCCATGGGGCACTTTCCCAGGTTCCCAGAAATTAGGATTCTGAAGTCAACTGGGTTTAGGAAAGCCCACACATTTTATTCAAATTGGAGATTCACCAACATTACAATATTGAAATCTAAGAGGCACTGATGTTAAAAAACAAACAAACCTGCTGAACCTCACTTTTCCGAAATCCAGTTAGGCAGTCAAAATACCTATTAACAGTGCAGAATACACCTTAAGAAATGAGTTAACAATATCCAATTACAAAGAGAAAATAAATTTCATATATATGAAAATACTCCTTTCATTGAGAATGCTAAGTGTCAAAGATGAGAAGGTCTTCAGTCACTAGGGAAGAAAATACAGCTTTTGACTGGGAAAACATGGACGACAGCAATGTACATCATTACCAAGCCCAGCAACTGACACAGACTAGGTACTCAGTAAATATCTGTTAAATGAGCAAAGCATTGGGTTTTCATGGATGTATAACTAAGCAGAGCACTAGGCCACTGTGCAGTTTTAGGGCTGGCACACTACTCTTTCAGCTTCTTTCCGTTCCTCTATATCCTGTCCCTTCCCCACCCTCACCAAAGTGAAAACTGCCCTGTCTTAGAGAGTAATACAGTACTGCCAACCACAAAAGTATGGACTCCACAGTATAGCCATACAACTTTACCCAATTAATTATAATTGTACACAGGTTAGTGAATTTCACCAGGTTTTTGAGTTGGAAGAGAAAATTTCTTCGGGGAAAAACACACACACAGCATATAGGCCTGAAACTAACTGTGAAAGTAACTGCAATCCTCTAAGTATTTCCAAAGAATTTTTTAAAACTGGTGAGTGCTTTTGAAATGAAAGTAAAGTTTTCATTGTATACGCTATCCATCTTCGGAATGAGAAGGTTTCTGTTCCTTTTAGTAGGTTTTCCCTGCTTCACTTACTTTAATCAACGCCCTATCTTTTACTCAGCAGCAACACCACAGGTAGAGCAAAGGAACACAGCAGAAATCTTTAACAATATTCACCTGTCCTCCTCCTAACGCGAACACGAGGGAAGCCAGGAATTTAAATGAACGATGCCCAAAACAGGAAAAGTTTTAACCAGTACTTTATATATACTGACCAGTACTTTATATACTGGGGCCCAACATTTATTTGCTGATTTAAAAACCTAAAGTCTACAGAGAACAACTTTTCAGCAGGGCATAAATTCTCAATCAGTATAAAGAAGACAAACCTAGTTTGGGGGCAACTCTGTGGCATCAGAACTTGAGACCTGAAAGGTGACTGACTATACAATGCGCATTCTGGGCATGGATGCGGAGTTCAAGTTCACAGGAGGAAGCGCCAGCCTCCTCTCAAGGCCAGTCCCCGACACAGACGTCCCTGCTGCTTTGGGGTCCCCTCCCAGGGCTGCGATGAAAAGTGCTCAACACGAGTTTCCGGGGACAAACCGCTACCCAGAGTCCTGAACCCGAGCCAAGACTGGGCTTGGGGCGGCCATGGCGGAGGACCGTGAGAGCGGAGGCAGGGGCGGGGCAGCGCGGCCCACCGCCCGCCTGTCCCCGCTCGGCGGCCCAGGACACCCCCACGCCCGGCCGGCCCAAACCACCCGAAGCTCGCCGGCGTCTGGAGACTCACTTTCCGACTCAAGCTCCCTTTAGACCGACGAAAAGAGAAACCCAATCTCCTTCCCCGCCTCACTCCTCCGCCCCGCCCTCTGGGCGAACGGGAGTTGAAGGGACGCCAGGTTCACCCACTGAGTTAGAAAAAAGCCAGGACCAACCGCGAAAGCAGGGACCGCTGCCCGTCCGGGGCTGGGGCGCGGCCCGGAGGCCCCGGCGTCTCTCTCTCCGACCGCAGCTCCTCCCCGGGCTGGGGCGCCACGCGGGCCGGGCAGGCGGAGCGCGGGGCGCGGAAGTGTGGGGTCCCGACGCGACCCCCAGGACCCGGGGACGAGAGAAGGTTAACCAGGCCCTCCGCGTTCCCGCCGCCAGACCGCGCGACGCCTCCCGCCGGCCTCGTAGGGCCGGGCGGGGCTGCGGGCCTCCAATCCCGCGGGGAGGCGGGCCCGTAGCCGGCGCGGCCCGCGGAAGGGGCCAAACTAACTTCTTGCACCTGCGCCCGCGGCGCAGCGCGCTCTCGACACAGCTCGCTCTGGGCGTAGACTCCGGCCCGGGGCCCACGGAGCCTCGCCTGGGCCGCGGCCAGCGTTCTCCTTCAGGCGGCCTGTCAGCGCTCGGGGACGCAGAGACAAAGAGGCGGCGGCGGGTCTACACCATCAGATCAGTTTGGTGTGCATTTGTGTAGAAGGAATTTCAGGTCTCTTGTACCATGATCTCGGTACCTAGAGTTTCCAAGTCAACGGGCCGGTCCTTACTGAGCATTTACCCGGGCAGCCAGTCACACTGGCCAGGCCTCTAGAGCAAGAAGCCTGTTGTGAGCAGGAAGGCCTATAACACAGCGTTTAAGTTCTCAGAGGCATATTGGCTCAAGATCCATTTACTAGTTGGATAATCTTGACTAAACGTAATTACTTTACAAAACTTTCCTTTTTTTTTGGTCTGTGAAATGGAAATAACCCTAGTTATTCAGGTTAAGAAGGTTTGTTAAAGAAAAAATTATTCCGACATTTCTTAAAATGGTAAGGAAGACTATTCAAAACTCTTGAAATAGGAGAAAGAGCTGTGCTAAATTCCAAATACAGCAAAGAAAAGCGGGAATTTATAGCCGAGGACCTGGGTGGGGGTCAGTGGATGGAAAATTACTAAGAGGAAATATCAGGGGTGAGGAGAGGATTCTGGTTAGATGGTGCTAACAGAATTCTTGCTGAAGACAGGCCAAGGTGATCAGACATCACCTGGGGGGTGGTGGAGGATGAGGAACTGGATTAGATATGGGGAATGGAGAGATTCTGGCTAAACTTAGCAGGATGTTTGCTAAAATTGGACAGTATAGAGAGAACATGGAAGTCCAAAAGTCAAGGCCTATTTGAGGAAGAGTTCAGGGGAGCCTAAGTAGAGTTTGGTCAAGGAGCCTAAGTAGAGTTTGTCAGGTTATTGGTTATAAGACTATGATGATAATTAAGTGAAAGAAATAAGTAGTTTTCTAACATATAATAAGGACTCATAGTTAGCTTATAATATTTTAGGTTAGGCAAAACAAATGCTCAGAAAGCAATTCTTAAACAATACATCAACATCTTATGTGGGAAGTCAGTAATTGCTTGGGATGCAAATACTGGAAGTCAAAATCCTTCAATGACTTTGATGGAATAGGGTTTTAAGACTTCCTACATCTATCAAACTGTCACCAGATGAAAGGTGGCATGAGAAGACACTTTTTAAAAATCTCTCATGTGGATAAAAAAGCATTTTTAAAGAAACTCAATAGCCTATACATAGAATAATCATGCCCTTTAAGATAGTCACTCACTAATCTAACAACATCCATTCTTATTTCTATAAGATATATATGTAACAGATGCTGTTGTTTGCCTGTCCAAACGTTTATATGGGCATTAAATTTCCCATTCCAAATTTGTTCAGGTTTCTACCCACTCCCCAGGTTACTATCTTTGGGAAGATGCAACAACAGCACCAGGCACAACAGATTACTCTTAAGGGGTCATACATGGCTCCTCTGTTTCATACCTATATATACCTAGTATGTTAGTATCATAGCCCTTTCCCACTGCTATCATAGAATACCACAGACCAGGTGGTTTATAAACAACAGAGATGTATTCCCCACAGTCCTGAGTCTGGCCAAGTTCATGACTCAGTCACATCCCAAAGGCCCCTGCCTCCAAATACCATAACCTTGGGGATTACGTTTCAACATACAAATTTTAGGAGGACACAAACATTTAGTTCATAGCAGTTCGTAAATCCTGTTAGCTCAGCCTTCAAAATATATCCAGAGTCCATCATTTCCTACCACTCCTACTTCTATCTTTCTGGTCCAAACCACCATGTCTTTCCTGGATACTGGTAGTACCGTCCTAAAAGCTATCCTATTTCTCACCCTTCTACCCCTTCAGTCTATTCACAACAAACAGCCGCATGATCTTTTTAAAAGCTTAGATCATTCCTCTGCTCAAAACTCTTCAGTGACATTCTAATTCACTCATTGTCAGCCAGTCCTCACTATGACCTAAAACAGTGTTTTTCAACTTTGGTACTATTGACATTTGGGCCAGATAATTCCTTGTTGACAAAGGGGAGGATAGTCAAAAGTGGATTCTCCTGTGCATTATAGGTTATCTATCAACACCCTGGGCCTCTGTAGTACTAAAGGTTGTGACAACCAAAAATGTCCCCCAGACATTACCAAAATTTGTAAATTTTGCCAAAATTGCTGCTGGTTGAGAATGACTTACCTACAATGATCTACATGTTTCTGTACCTCCCCCACTTCCTGTTACTTTCTGCAACCACTGTGGCCTATTGCACTATTGCACTTTTCATTCTGTCTGGACCACTCTTCAATCTGATATCTGTATGGTCTACTTTATCGCCTTCTTCAGGTCTCCTATGCAAAAGTCAACTCCGTGAGCCCTTTCCTAACTATCCTATCTAAAATTTCAGCCTACCCACAACACTTCATAGTCCCTTTTCCTTTTTCCCTCCCAGTGCTTAATACTGTACAACAACATATTATACCAGTTACTTATTTATTTTGAAAATAGACAAATAGTATTCTTCAGTAAATTGTATGCTCCATAAAAGCAGGCAACAATTTTTACTCTTCTCATCACTACTGTACTCCTAGCCCCTAGAATGCATATAGAAAACATGCCATTTTCTTGTTAAAAGAATAAATGAATAATGGTGGTCCCATTCCCCTTTCCACTGATTGATTTAGACAGGAAGCATGTATGAACTGTAGGTAATAAGAGATGAATAAAAGTTTCCTGTACACTTCTATGAAGAGATGGTCTCTCCTGCATGTCATTCCGAATGTGATGCCTGGAATTTTTGCAGTCATCTGTGACCCCGAGTATAGAACAAAGTACAAATCTAACACACTAGAAATTGCAGAACATTAAACAAATGAGGTTAGAACACTTAGAACATCTATCTATCGTCTATCTATCACATCTATTATAGAAAGAAAGAAAGAAAGAAACAAAGAAAGAAACAAAGGAAGAGAGGAAAAAAGAAAAGAACCTCAACCCTTAATTTATACCCCAAGTTAATAAAAATTAACTTGAAATTGATCATAAACCTAAATCTAAATACAAGAGTTAAAACTATAAAACTTTTGGAAGAAAACCTGGGAGAAAGATTTTATGATCTTGGATTTGGTAAATCTTTGTAATCTTTGAATTTGTGTAATTAGAATGTACCCGGGGGGGGGGGGGGAAGCTGAAAACCTAAATGAAGAAACTGATAAATTAACTTAATAAAAATAAAAAATTTTGCTCTTCACAAAGCACTAAGATACCCAGTTTTAGTAAGTATGTGGAGTAAATGGAACTCTCTTACACTGGTAGTAGGGGTCCAAAATAGTACAGCTATCTTGGAAAACAGTTTGTCAGTTTTTTTGTAATGTTAAACATATAATTAGCATGTGACCCAGCATTCATGTTCCGAAGTATTTACCCAAGAGAAATGTAAACCTCTATCTACACAACGACTTGTATGTGAGCGTTTATAACAACTTCCTATGTAATAGTCAACAACTGGAAACAACTCAAATTCCCATCAACTAGTGAATGGGTATACAAATTGTGGTATGCAATATATCTCCTACACAATGGACAATCACTCAGCAATAAAAAGGAACAAACTATTGATATAAGCAACAACCTGGATGGATCTCAAAAACATGATGCTTTGTGAAGGAGAGAAGATGCAAAAGAGTACATACTGTATAATTCCATTGAAATTGGCAGGGCCTAGGTTGGGGGGATGGGATTGACTGCAAAGGGGCTAACGGAACTTTTTGGAATGATAGAGGTGTTTAATTTCTTGATTGTGGTAGTGATTATATGATTATACATTTGTCAAAATTCATTTAATTGTACACTTAAAATTCATGAATTTTTTTTTGTAAGTTATGCTTCAATAAAACTGACTTAAGCGAATGACTGAAGAGAAAGATAGGAAGAACCTGAGTCCTTGAGACCATTATTACTCATTCAGCTAACCTTGAAGCCACCATACCTTTCATATTCATGCATGAGGTATCAAGTACTCTTGTTGTTTAAGCCACTTAGCATTGGTTTTCATGTTTCTCATAGTCAAAATCTTCCTAACAGATAAAATAGTTTCAAGCGCTAATGAAATTAAAATGTTAATAAATTTGTACTAAATAAAAATGAGAACAGAAGTGCAGGTAAACCTGTATTGAGAAGATGAGGGGTTTTTTAAGTGTTGGGATTTAATGCAGAATTTTATAATTCCGAGCATATTGCTGTGTGTATGTTTCAAGATGAAAACTGACAGAATATAGAAATACAAATTTTGGAACTAGTGAAAGAACATCTTCTGAATGAACATGATGAGAAACAAGAAAGAAAAAAGAATCTAGGCATGAAAGCACTGAAGTATGAGTCATCAGAAGAAAAAAAATAGGAAAACAAGGTTTTCAGACAACGCTATTTTGATAGATCTCACAGACTATGAATGATTCACCACAAACACACACAAACAAAAGGACTTTCTTGGAGGGGTTCCAACTTGTAGGTATGGCATGGGTTCTGCTTTTCAAAGAACCAGGTGCTGTAGAAATGCTTACACTGGTTCAAAGAAAGAAGAAAAACCTAACCATTTAGAGAACTTGCTTTACAAGGCCAAGATCATTTCAAATCAATTAAAGTGTTAAAGATGTTGCATAGACAAAACATTTAGAAAAATCCAATCTTTGTTATTTAATGTGAGAAAAGGAGATCAATTCACTGGAAACATTTTGCCTGCCAAAGAAGCTAGTTTTGTTTTATAAAAATCAGGAGGCCATTTGTACTCATAAATGCGCAATCCCTGGAGAGCTAAGCAGTTACTGACACAGAAATTTTGAAAATAATACTATTCAGATAAATGGAATCTCAAAGCTATCAGATAAACAATCAGACCAAATAGCTATGCTCTTTGCATTCTTCACATACAAGACCATTACAAAGTGTGCACTTGTTTGTCCAAAAGACATAATTCTTGATTGCCCATATAAATGAAAGACAATGATACAAAAAAATTTCTTTGTCATTTGTCAATATGTCAACGACTCCATAAAATATTTTCCAGAGATATTATTCAGTAGAGCCCCGCTGCTAAACAACTGGAAGTAAATATGTATTGAATTATCTCTCAAACAATTGAATGTGGTAAAACCTAAAATTGGTTAGTCAAAAGTGGTGCTAGTCCTACTGTATCCATTCCCCTAATACATGCATCATAAAAGATTAATTAATCATAAGACTATATTCACCCTTTACATCCTCTTTCTCCCCAACTAACATGCCTGCGATAATCAAAAATATGAACTGGAAAAGGAGGAAGGAAACTTGCTGAATGATTTTTAAGCAGAAGCTGTGCTTTCAATAATCAAGTTGATGATATATTCAAAGCAGAGGTAAGAACAGTATTCCCATGTGTCCTGTGGGCCACGCTTTTAGGCTTTCCTTTCCTGTGTTTGCAGCACCACTATCTTTCAGTTTTTATTCTAAGGTCCTATAGGCCTTGATCTCAGGTCATCTGAGATAAAATTATGGAGGATCTTAAATGCTTGATAAGGAGTTTGGGTTTGACATTACAGATCTGTGCTGTCCAGTACAGTAGCTACAAACCACTTGTGACCATTTACATTTCAATTAATTGAAATTAAGCACAATTAAAAATTCAGTATCTTAGTTCCATGAGCCATGTTTCAAATGCCCGATAGCCACATGTAGCTAGTAGCTACCCTAATGGATAAAACAGGTTATAGAATATTTCCATGACCATAGAAAGTTTTGTTGGACAGAACTACTATAAACAATGGAGGATCACTGAAAGCTTGAGCAGGAGGCTGACACTAACTGCTCATGTGTGGCAGCCACACAGAATATAGAGGGGTGTGTATGCGAAAGGTCTATTCCTCAGCCAATACCATATTCTTTTGATTATAGTAATTTTATAATAGAAGTATAAATAGAATTAAATAAATAGAATTTATTTTTATATTGTCTTGGATATTTTCACATCATATATACATATTTTGTATTAATTTTATTTGTATACATAGAAACATAGAAAATGATGTGGAAGATAGACATCATCCTGATACTGATTACACTGGGTTCTCTCAGGATGTGGAATAGGAAAGGTGGGAGTAGATTAATATTTTATTTTAGACCTCTGAAACGTTTTACTTACTATGACAAAGAAAAATGCATGAGTATTATCTCTATAAAATGAAACTAATGATATACTCATTGCCTCATCACATTTGTTCTTGAAAAAAAAGTCCTCAGGGAAGATAATTAGGTACCCAGTTGAATGTGGATACTTTACAGTTTAACGAGATATATATTCTTTTTTTCAATATAAAGGGTCCAAAATAATATTATTATATCAAATAGACTCCCTTTCTTAGTGGAAAATAAAATACAATGTTCCTTATATTCCACTTTCTGTAAATGAACTATATTAGATGAAAAAAAATCATATAATTGGGGCCACTTCAGGAAACAACTGGATAAAATTAATGATATATTGTGTTGGTGTCATTTCTGGAAAGACCATGCTGTATTTAGCTGTCTCAAGCACATAAGAGAAAAATTATTCTCATTCAAGTATGTTTAAGAGGGGCTTCCCTGGTGGCGCAGTGGTTGAGAATCTGCCTGCCGATGCAGGGGACACGGGTTCGAGCCCCGGTCTGGGAAGATCCCACATGCCACAGAGCAACTAGGCCCGTGAGCCACAACTACTGAGCCTGCGCGTCTGGAGGCTGTGCTCTGCAACAAGACAGGCCACGATAGTGAGAGGTCCGCGCACTGCGATGAAGAGTGGCCTCCGCTTGCCGCAACTGGAGAAAGCCCTCACACAGAAACGAAGACCCAACACAGCCAAAAATAAATAAATAAATAATTAATTAATTAAAAATGAATATCTGCTAAAAAAAACAAAAGACAAAAAAAAAAAGTATGTTTAAGAGGATATTTACAAGCCACTCTTATGAAGTCATTCTAATGGATTACAGCCACGACTAGTTTTAGAAGTTCTTCTTTCCAAGATTATCCTCCAATAATACCGTTCAAAAGAACAACTCTATTTGAGAATAATGATCTCATTTTATGTCTGAATGTTACCCACACCTTAGTGTTTCATGTTCGCACACATATGTGGTTGGGTTTCATCTGATGCCACTTGAATTCACTTATAAAATGGAGGAAATCTAGCACTCTTTCATACCTCGTGGAGCTTTCTCTTTTCTCTTCTTCCAAGTTATGGAGGATAAGGCTACAAAAATCCATTCCCTAGAAGTGAAGTTAGTAATGCTGAATTGATTTGATAGGGGTGATGAACATTCAAATGCCAATATACTGGAGTGATCCAACAGAGTGAAGTATTCATGACAGTGCTCATTCATTTCACAAGGTACTCAAT
Source organism: Eubalaena glacialis (assembly GCF_028564815.1). Classification (NCBI taxonomy): domain Eukaryota; kingdom Metazoa; phylum Chordata; class Mammalia; order Artiodactyla; family Balaenidae; genus Eubalaena; species Eubalaena glacialis. The sequence goes on along the minus strand of NC_083729.1, from coordinate 49,747,362 downwards.
CAACTATGAAATGCAAATGTTACTAGAGTCATGAAATTCTTCCTCTGAGGCTATCGGGACAATCTATTACAGGATATTTCACGCTATATGGATACTCGTGAGTTTTTAATATATATAGTAATTTCCTAGAATGCAGTTCCTACCCATAACAAAAATAAACTGATAAATAGACAACAGACAAGATAGAGGGTAAGGAGATCATAGTTTGGTGAAGAAATCACTGGCAGCTTTTGGGCAAGATAATAACAAGGGCAGACTTTTATCTCCCTGCTTTCAAATTCCGATTGCAATGGCTAATAAAATATTTTTTTAAATGGGAAAGAGGAAAAAATTCCACATTAGCACCAGGAAGTAAAGATGAATGCTGGCCATATGCAAGAAACCTTGATGCATTTCTTTTAAAAGTATCAATAACATAGATATACATAGAATTGTTTTGAAGGAAGGCATGCAGTGCCAATGTCAAACATCCTCTTTTAAAAGGGTAATATATTCATAATGCAGTAGAGAAAACACTGGCGAATTAATACCACCACCCTCTGAAATTCAGAAGTATTAGGGTTAAACTTGAAATCCAGGCATTGCATCCTCAGGAGCATAACATCACATATACGGATCAAAACATTTGGACCATATCAAGGGCACCACAAGGCCTCATAGAGCAATGAGCTGGCAACATTGCATCTTGTTCCCCACACCAAGAAAGAATCACTAAATGTTTAGAATAGTGCCCAGTGCAAATATTTTGAATGAATAAATGAAGTTTAAAAATTAAAACAAACCTGCAACCTGGCATGAGCCTTCATTTAGCACAGACTTGGGGACTGAAAAACAAAGATGAGAGGTGATGGTCATGCTCTGAAGCTAGGACAGATTAATGAAATAGAACAGAGGATGAAATGCAATGGCCAGAAATCACCATGGAGAAGCCAGAAACAGCAATTCAGATTCATTCACTTACTCAAATGTTACTTGAGCTTGGCTCTGGAGATAGACTGTAACGAAAGACATAGTCTTTGCCTTCTTAAAACGTATAGCTTTTTAGAGGGGACAGACATTAAATAATCATTGAGAAAATTTATAGGATTCTATTAGAAGCTGTAACAGGAGGAACTAATTTTAACTGGCAGGCAAGGTCATGGGAAACCTTTGAGGGAATGACACTTAAAATGAAATCTGAAGGATGAAGAGCTGTTAGGAGGCAGAAGGGGTAGGAAGGAAAAACATTTCATGGAGGAAAGGATTTATGCAAAGTCCTGAGGTAGGAAGAAACTTGATGTATTTAAGGCCTCAAAAGGATGATGGTGAGAGATGACAGCAGCAGATGATCCTGGCGAGGTAGGCACAGGACAGATAACACTGAAATCTGTGAGCTTAAAGATTTTTGTCTTCCCCAAAGTGAAATGAGGAACCACTGAAGAATTTAAACAAGGGAGTGACATGATACTATCTACATTTTAAGATTACTCTTGCTACTGAGTAATCATTCTCTAAATGATTCATAGTGGGAAATGGCAAGTGGTTATTAAAATTTGTAAGCACTTACTTAGACTTCAGAAATTATTTGGGAAACAACTACATTATCTTCACTCGCATTAGATGGGAGCCTGAGTTACTTTATTTCTATGATAGAGGAAAGAGTTATTTCAAAAACCTTGAGATTTGGGAAGACATCAGAGTTACAATATTAGATTGTAACTTTTTCCATTTATCACTTGATCTAGACTGGAGAGATACTAGTGAGAAAATCATATCCATTTCGATTTAGCCATAAGACAAGACTAGGAAAGCATAGATAGCCCTCTGTGGATGACCAAACCGAGAAAAATTACCATACTTAAAGAAAAATCCTATAATTTACACTTCATTCCTTTTTAAAAAAATCAAAAATACCTTTTATAAAAATTAAAATTCCTACAATAAACAGAAAACCATTCTAACATTTTTTGATTCATATGTGCAATAAAATTAAAGAAGACTTTTTTACTATGAAACTAATGACAGTATGCATTAATTTCCTATTACTGTTTAATACATTACCACAAAATTATGACTTAAACAATATAAATTTATTCTCTCACAGAGCTGGAGGTTAGAAATTCTAAAATCAAGACGACAGTAGGGTGTGCTCCTCTGGACACTGTAAGGGAGAATCCATTTCCTTGACTTTTTAGCTTCTACAGGCTGCCTACACACTTTTGCTTGTGGTCCCATGCTCTATCTTCAAAGCCAGCAGTATAGCATCTTCCAATATTTCTCTCTGGCTCTTACTCTCCTGATCTCTCTTATAAGGACCCTTGATAATACATTATCTGAGCTCACCCAGATAATCCAGGATGATGCTCCCTTCTCAAGATCCTTAACATAATCACATCTGCAAACTATCTTTTGTCACGTAAAGTAGCATTCATCGTTTCCAGGGATCAGAACATGGACATCCTTGGTGGGTGTTCAGCGGTGGTGTGCCATTATTCTGACTACCACAAAGCATTCTAGAAAAAAATTCTCTTGGATCAAAGAGAAAAAAACAAATAACATAATTCTAAATTATAAACCAAAGATGAAAGTAACCCAATTTGTTACATCTGAAAAGGCAACATTTGTTATGTAGAAGATAAACTTATAAAAATCTTTTAGAATTCAAAAGAAAGGATAATAAACTTCAGAGATAAGGGAAAATATCCATAATATAGCAGGACAAAAATCTACTTACCAGCAAAATTAAATGGGTCTGAAAGATTCTTCTCTAAGACACTAAATAAAAGAAGAAAACGAATCGACCACAGAGCTGTAAATAAAATGACTGTGACTTAAGAATGCTAAACACAATCAAGTTATTCTTATGCATGATGACAAAAATAAAGATATCTTCAAATATGTAAAAGTCAGAACATATACTAGCAAACCTACTTGAATAAAGTGTCTAAAATCCTGGAGGAAATAAAACATTAAAGTAAGTCAAAAGTAAGAAGATAGTTTCTTTTCTATCTATTCATAGACATACCACCACTAATGGAAGAGAATTTCATTTGCTGGACAACTTGAAGGGAAAATTGCTCTATAGAATTTAGAAAAATGTGAAGTTCTTACTTTTCCAAGAGTAAGAGAGGAGGAAGCAAGACAGAACATAAAAACCAGAGAGATGGTATGAAGCTGGATGTTGGATGAGGTAAGAGATCACTGTGGAGACATTGGTTGTAGGATTGACAAAAGATCGTTCAAGAATGATGTCTACTGTTTCACTCAAAAGTTGTTTTGGTTGCTATGGTTTCAACTCCTCTTCTACATTCCTCCCATTTTTCCTTCAGTGTGTCTGAGTGTGTAAATTGAAGAGTCCACGTCCATATCTGAGCAAATGTGACTCAAATCTGAAATGGCACATGAAGAAGCAATAGACCAGAGGTAGCCATGAGAATGCAAGCCCCTAAAAATCCACAGAAATTTTAGGAAACGACCTTGAGTTCATTTTGTCTAGATCTTGAAAGGCTGGAAAGCACCCGTTTATCATCTGGATTGCATGTAAATTACGGAAATTACCGTTAGAAGATACTGGTGGTAAACATTGATGAACTGAAGTCTAAATAAGTATTTTAAATATCATTTTAAAATGTATTTTAAAGTTTTCTTTATTTGACCTCTCAACTTCAATGATTTTTTTTCTCCACTCCTACTGAAGTCAATTGTTGAAGTCAAATCAACTGAAGTCAGTTACTCTGAACTGGTCCCTTGGTCCCATCACCAAAAAATGCACCCCTTCCAATCTCAGGTCTCTTCCAACATTCTCCCGGTGCTCCTTCTAGCCCACTGGCTATTCCTTCTAAATCTACTTTGCTTAATCTGTCTCAGCTCAGGCTCTATTCAGGGCACAGACACTGATCATCTTTCATTCCATCTAGTCCCAAAGTTTTAATGCAATGTACATGTTGTGGACTCCAAAATTTATATTCTCAATTGTTTCAATTACCATTTGAAGTGACAAACACTCCAAACTTAGTGGCATAAAACAACAGCTATCTTACTAAGCTCACATACTCTGTGGGTCAGGAGCTTAGAGAGGTTACAGAGAGGATGGCTTGCCCCTGTTGGGATGATTTGCAGGCTGGGGGTGACTCGCAGCCTGAGGGCTAGCACCATCTGAAGGTTTGATCACTCAGGTGTGTAGACTAGAAAACAAGACCAATGACTCTAGAGCTCAAATAATGTTCAAAAAGGGCAAACAACAATGATAAGTACTGTGTGGGATGTTTCTTTCACAACATCAGAAAGCATTGTTAGCAGCCAGATGGGAATGTGCCTTCTTCATCCAGATACTCCAGAAAAGTCAATTGACTATGAAAGATAACAGTCAACAGTCAAAGATAACTGTAGACCAGGAGCTCAACAGAGCCTGGAACCAAAGTGGCCATTCTGATACAAAACCAAAAACAAACAAAAACTCCTAAGGACTCGACATGACAAGGAAAGCAGCCTATGCATACCTTAGCCTAGCAACCTGAATAATTTAATCTGGTCATGAGAAAAGATTGTGGCTAAGAAAAGAAAATAGGGGAAGATCTTGCAAACTATGCCAGCCATACTACTAGCTCTTGGTTAAGTCTACATTTGGTTAGTATAGAATCACTTAACTTTCCCCTTAAATGTTAGTAAAAGTTTCTTTTGTAAACGTCAGTTTCTACTTGATGCAAAGCAAAAAGTTCCCATCTAAACAACATTGGAGAGGGAAATCAGACCTCTGAGAGTTTAAGTCCAATGGTGCCTGTGAGGAAATTGGTCTAAGACAAAATAATGGTGGAAGTTGGCCAAACAGGTAAAAGATATTGAAGGTGGAAGAAAATTGGAGATGCAAATTATGTAGATCACTTCATGCCCGGAGGTTTGTCTTTTATTTTTTCCCCTCAATTTGGTTTGTAATAGAAATAGAAAACAGTTAATCAGCTTCCATAGAGCTCTTTAGGCTTTTAAAGGAATTTATAAATAGATTTCTCAGCTAGCTTTTTTAGTTACTGGATGACTAAACTGCAATTAGATGTTTCATCTTCCAGAACATCTACAGGTATTTTTCAAGAGAGATCAAATTGCTAAGTGTTTTAATGTAACTGTCAAGAGTTTCAAGAACCCAGAAACTATTCTATTGGATTACTTTTTGGAAAAAACGGCTTCCTTTTTTGTATATTCCTAACCCTTGTTATAGAGCTATAGTAAATAGGAACTATGGACAAAACCAGGAAATGATGTTACTGGTTGTCACTCTTAAAGTGTCACCTCTCTCTGGGTGTACAAAGAACTAAATTGGGATCAATAGAAGTCCCAAGATGAAAACAATTTCCTGAATCCTAAAAATAGCTGGTGAGTCCAGGTGCAATAGTCAGACATTCTCCATCTAGATTAAAGATGTAGATTAAGAGTTTGTTTGAGCTCTATTTAACAACAGACAGTCACTGTCTTCCTTATCAGGCAATTCTTCATTTGAAGCAAGCCCCAGACATGGTATTTTGCTCCTCCACCAGATAGAAGAATATTGCAGTGTTGTCACATTTTACTAGAACTATGTCATTTAACCAAATCAAATTCTTCTTTTAAGACTTCTGTTTTAAAATATTTAAATCATGGAAATACAAGCACATTTCTGTTCAGAGGGCAGCATTTTTTTCTCTTTATTTAGGTAACCATTCCTATTATCCTCTCTGACCTCCCATGTTGGATACTTATACTTTTATAAATTTCGTAGATGGAGCCAGTATTATTTTTCTAGTCTGAAACACTTACGAGACTATTCTGTCAATAATTCTATCTGTATTAGACTCAGTATTTATTTATATACATTGAATTGGATATACAAAAAGTAATTTTTATTTCTACAGTTGACTAACTCTACAAATGACTATTTTCTTAAACTCCGAGCCCCCATTTACACAGATGGCTACCAAATCCACCAATCCCTTTCAGACCCTTTCCGCCACTCCCTCCATCACTACCGCAAACATGTGACCCAAACAAAATTCATAATTTTGTTAAGTAGGGGAAACCATGTCTCCTGTTGTTTAAGCGACTCCTTTGGATTTATATTCTGTCATCTTAGAGGTTATACTATCCATCATAGCTGTTGTTCTCACTCTATAGAAGTTGTCTCACCACTACCCATTCCTGTTGCCTTTCCCTGGATGTAATTTGAATACTGTGGGATTTTATTTGTGTTCATGGATTTGGATGGAGAGGTGTTTTGTCTTTACATGATACCCTGGATTCTCACTTGCCTCCAGTGAGGTTTTTCTCATTCTGCTGCCTCACTGGGCATCCTGAATTGGTGTCCTTAAATTTGGAATATAATGGGATAGAGGTTCTAGAAGATTAGGAAGGGAAAAGATTAAAAAGGGAAGGGCACCCTTAATTTGCATTAAATGGTACTATTATTTAACTTATTGCTACTTTTTTATATAGAAGTTTAAAACTATATAGCCATAGGTTAGCTAAAACTCACTAAAATTTGCAGATTCATATTTCTTCAGCAGTCAACAAAGAAAGATTTCCCTTTTGCCACCAGCCTATAAGAAAAATTATTAAATGGTCTTTTAGTCCATTAAGGTCAATATATTCTAAAAATTATGCAGAACCATATTCACTCTTCTAAAACGCTACACATGTCAATACTGACAGGCTTAATTCATGACCTCCAAATTATTTGAAAACCTACTTTTCACGGTTTCATATTTATAGGAAGAGTGTTGTGGATCTGTTGTCTTCAGGAGTCATATCAACTTCCCTTAGCTAAATATATAAAATGTTTTCATGCTACAGAAATTAATTACATAAATTACATATTAAACTGTCCCCCTCCCTCCCTCCCCACCCTTTTCTCTTTCACACACATGCCATTGGTCTCAATGGCAACACCCACTCTTAGGTAATAGACATTCCAATAATTCTCAGCAACGGAAAGATTTTCCATTATTCTCTCCGAAGGGAAAATGTGCTAGGCACATCTCCATGATGTAATGGAAGAAGCGAGACAGAGTACACTGAAAGAGGGAAGACTTGCAATAGTTGAAGTATTAAAATCCTCCAGCAGAGTCACATTTTATTTCATTTACACATAGTTTTACAGAACACTGTTTAATGCATGAAGAGGAGTCATCTATGCTGAAATCACAGGGAGCATTACAAACTGATGAATGCTTTGTACACCTTATAAATTAGATGATAAGGGAGTAGAAGTACGGGAGCAAAAATTAGATAAAGGAGGCACTACTTGGAAAAGCTAATACAGAAACCAGTGACCTGCAAAGGTCAGGTGAAAGGTTTTTGAGTATCTCTAACAGAAGCTTACCTTTTCTAGAAAAGCCACCCAACTGGCATCCTTTCTCTGGTAAACAGAACCAACCTTGAAAAACACCAGGTTAAAGCATTCCAAAATAGAAGGGCATCTTTAATCCAGCTAGAGAGATCATTCTGTCCCTGAAAAAAAAGGTCATGCCAACATTCCTGGCTGTCCCTCAGCTCTGAGACAGGTAAGAAGATAAACCATGACGTATGCATGAGCTGAATTCACTTAACAGCCCTGAGCAATGAACACAGAGGTAGATAAAAGACTTAGGAATGGTCGAGATATAGCAAACATCGTAATTAAAAAATTAGCCTATGATTTTCTCCTTTTGTCTGATTCCTCAATTTGGGCTTTCTCTAAAATTGGTTTTTGAATTCTTGTTAGAAAGTCAAATGAAAGAAGGAAACCACAGTGAGAGCAACAGTAATGGCTTACCACATATTAAACTATTAATATGTCCCAGGTCCTGTTCTAATTGCTTTCTAGGTATTAACTCATTTAACAGTTAAAAAAAGAACAAAAATGAAATACGTATATTATTGTCCCTATTTTATAGTAGATAAACCTGAGGATCTGAGCAGTTTAGTTACTTGCTTACAATCACACAGCAGGGAAGAAGCAGAGACAGAATATGAACCCAGACGGTCTAGTTGCAGAACCTGTACTCTTAACCGCTCTGCTATACTTCATGCAATGTTCAGTGTAACATGGGATTAAGGACAGAATGACTCAATTAAATAGTGGCCAAATGAGGTGTCCTTTGCCCAGAAGAGAAGCCTTACCACTCAGTCCTTCTGCCTTTATTCCACAAACTAACCCTTAGGCAGATAAAACAAGGTCCATCACCCACATTTACATTTCGTTTCTAGAGAAGGTTCTTTTCCTTTATTTTTGAAGCTCTATAGATAACCCTTATTTTCGAAATTATTGATCCTTCTCATGAAGTTGCTGTCACATTAAGCAACTAAATTCAGCACCCTCAGCCTGCACCGTTACTCAAATATTACATAACACTTTAAGAGCTTAGTATTTTATGAGCCAGGTCTTTATGAGAGCATGAAAACCTTGAAATAAAATGTCTTTAAGGTATTTGGCCCTTATTTAAGTAATAGATTTGCTTCAACAGGATCAGTGGATAGGCTAGCTAGGAATAAATTTGGACAGGTTCAATTTTAGAAGAACAAACAATTCCAAAATAAAATATCAAGAAGGCCATGATTCTCTTTCTGACCAAAAATAACCTTAGAACTGTTAAAACCAATGGGAGTGTCTTCTCCATGGACCGACTGTTGAACATCATACATCCACTGAATTTATATTCCAACTAACAAGTGATATTACTATCAAGTGTTTTAATACTTCTAACAGAATGAAAAAATAAAACACGCACACACACACAAACTGCTACTAATTCCTGATTTATTCTGACTTCTAAGCCTGTTATTTCAACCTTTAAATTGGAAATATCTGTCCAGAACTCTAAAGCTATTCACAAGTGTGAATGGTGCTTGTCAAATCTGAGACCTACTCACACTGACCACACTTCCAGCCTAAATATACGTTCATTCCAGAAGCTGTTCCTGTGTCTCCCCATCTCTAGATTTTAAATATTTAAACTATTTCTTCCTAGCTGGTTATCTGTTCATCATTCAGCTGTGGGATTACAGACTTCTTTCCTTTTTCAGAAAACCTCCATATGTCAACAGTTTGGTTGTTTACATCAACCTGAGCATGACCACTCCCCTCCAAAGCTTCCATATTGATCTTGCAGTAGTGTTTAGGTGTTGTCCCCGGATGACCCACTTCAGCAGCTCTGATTGTGCTAACCCTTTCATATATATCTTAGAGCCCTAAGAACAGAAATTTTTGATTTCTAATGTTTATCTTTGGCTGTTAGGTAAAGAAACCAGAAAAAATGAAAGGAACTGGTAAGTTTTAGGGTATTCCTCTGTTTCATTTTCAATAGCTAAAAGGTGGAAGTAACTCAAGTGTCCATCAACAGATGAATGGATAAACAACATGGTATGTGTATGTATGCATATATACATACAGGAATATTATTAAGCCTTAAAAAAGGAGGGAAATTCTGATACATGCTATAACAGAGATGAACCTATTAAAGATATGCTAAGTGACATAGGTCAGTTACAAAAGGATAAATATTGTATGATTAAACTTATATGAAGTACCCAGAGTAGTCAAATTCATAGATACAGAAAGTAGATTGGTAGTTACCAGGGGCCAGGAGAAGGAGGGACTGGGGACTTCTTGTTTAATGGGTACAGTTTCAGTTTTGCAAGATGAAAAGTTCTGAAGATGGATGGTGGTGATGGTTGAAGAACACTGTGAATGCATTTAATGCCACAAAGCTGTACACTTTAAAATGATAACTTTCATGTATATTTTATAATATGAAACTTTCAGTTATTTAAAAAACAACTCTTGCTCCCCATCCCCCCAAATATGTGAACTTCTAAACTCCCACATTTGTTTTGTGATATCATCACAGAATTTCTCATAGACAACATAATTTTTACATTTGCTCTTTTCTCACTCTTTTTTTAAAAAAAAAATCTGCCTGTTGCTTAAAATACTATTCAAAATTTATATTAGAAACATAATGTCTAAAAAGCATCAACAGTAAGATATTCAAGTTTTCCCACTTTCAGCTCTGGCCCATCTATTCATGATTGTCAAGCACTGTAACACTCCATGCTTACTTGATTCTCAAGACTGTTTCTGGCATTTCTCAGAAGTTTTCAACTAATTACTTTTTGGGTATCAAGGGACTTATAACAACCAAAGAGCATGTTGCTCATCTCAGTCATTGTCTGGGTGCATTGACACTCATTCTAAAGGCACTGACACTATTTTGTGAGCTTGGCCTCATGACTGAGATCACATAATTGCAATAATTAGGAAACTCACCTCAGGATATTATCAAAGTGACCCACCCAAACCCAACTCCATATGGTTTGAAATAGCTAATGAGTCAGTTAATGTGCTATGTCCAGGAGTAATGGGTACTCAATATGGATAGCATGAAGGTATAATTTACCAACTTTCTGACTGATTAAGGTTTTCAAGTGGCCATTTTGCAACTTAAAGAGGGTTCAAAGTATTAACAGCTTTGACGGTTGAGACAAAAGAAGAAGCAAGGATTGTTTAAAAGGCAGGGGCATTGGCATTTGAGCAACTTCTTTCAATCATATACCCGAGGCTAAAAAATGCGATGCTATGTAAAATCAAATGAAGATGTAGGTTTTAGTAGCAATCTGTCATGGTGTGGAGAGGTATGGGAGCTGTTACAGGCTGAGTCCTGTGCAAAAAGTAAAGAAAATGTAAAAAGCTGTAATTCACTGACTTTAGGGTGCGCTGGAGAAAAGTGAGGAAGTTTAATTACAAAAAAAAAAAAAAAAAAAAAAAAAGGCTAGAATCAGTAATAACAGATGTCTACATGGAAAGGAGTCACTGGGTAACTGATGTATTTTTCATTTCATAGGTTAGTATAAACTCAAAATTGTCACAATATCTCTGACTGAGTTGTTGGCTGTGGTATCTTAGAAAAAATTAATATCCCAAGCATATTTATAAGAGGGAATTAAGAAAAATTCTACAGTTAACGCATTAGCTACTCATCTGAAACCCTCATGACAAAGATCTGTATTTTTTTTTTAATCTGAAAGAATTTAAGCCCCGAGAATTCTTATAAAGAAAATGTTCTTAATTTGGAGCCCATAGACACTCATTGAATCCCTGGATAGACCTTAGGAGTGGTCTGTGAACTTGGAAGGGAGGGGAAAAAAATCACATCTTTATTTTCACTAATTTTAACTAGAAATTAACATATACTGTAATTATATAACAAACTATGTAGTATTAGCATTATTTATGATTTTTCCACCAAAAGAAATTGAAGATGTTTTCATATCATAATAGAGCTCAAAATACAATTTATGTTCATCACTATTACAAAAGTCTGACCCACTGTCAGATCTACGTTTTAAAAATATTTTGATAACTAATTTTAATAGAATTTATTTCCTTTATGATCCTAAGTATTTTATTTTATTTCATCCACTTACAAAACATCAAAGATTTATGAGGAGTGAGTCTAAAAGCTTTCCTGGACTGTCAAAGGGGTCCATGGCACAGAAAAGTTTACGAACCTCTGCTACACAGTGGCTTTATTAAGGTCTAAATGGTTTATACTAGACCAGTGGCTTTTAACTCTAAGTATTAGAATTACTTCAGAGATTTTACCTATTATTTAAAAAAACTTAAAAGATAATTCATGCACATCTTTCAGCTGTACAACAAATTATACAATGAAAAGCAAGTTTCTTTCTTACCCCGAATACTACTCCCCAGAAGCAACTAATATTTCTTATGAGGCTTTTGATTCAAATTTAAGCATATATGTAATATATTTGTATTCTATTGTATATGCATATGTTTACATAGGACATTAATTTTTCTGCATTTTACCCAAATAGTAATATACTTTACACAATAATCTATACTTAGCTTTGTCACTTAACAGTATATCTTGGCAATTGCTCCATATCTGTACAAAGAAAAAAGTACATTTTTAATTTTTGTGGCTAGGTAGTATTTGATTGTAAGTACTCCCACTTTATTTGACCAGATCTTTGTTGATTGCTACTTAATTAGCATTCAGTATTTTACTATTTCAAACAATGTCCCTAATTACAGTTTAATATTTTCTGTGTATAGATCTTCCACATGTTTTGATATGTTTACTCTTGGTGATATTACCTTGTTTTATGCTTTTTTGGTTTATTTATTTATTTATTTTTAATATTTACTATTTGTTGAGAGCTTATATGCCAGGTTCTGTGTTAACCATTTCATTCATATTCTTTCTTTTTTTTTTTTTTAAACATCTCTTTTGGTTTATTTTTAATACTTCTTTTTAATCCATCCCTAATGGCCTGTGTTTCTTTGTTTTGCATGTATATTTGTATTTTCCTTCTAAAAGTTTGAATTCTTTAAAAAGTTGAAGTGTATAGTTTTTCTAGTTCCTCTAGTTATTTCTCTATAACTATAATTTGGTATAATATACTCAATTTTCTCTTTTTGAAATAATATATATTTACTCATTAAGCATTAAGGGGATTAGTATACTTCTGAGGAGTTGTTAGAAGCCCTCGTCCTCCTCAGAAATGTAGCTTTATGAACAGAATCCCAAGGTCATGTTGATGAAAAGCACTTGTTTAGAAGGAAAGACTGCACTAGAACCAGGAGGCTAAGAAGCCTGAAAGATCCTGAATTAACTGGAAGGCTACCCCTTTTTCTGTCATAATTGAAAATCAAAGCTGAATTAAATTATACACTCACTGTCATTTAGGTCAAAGCTTTCTACTCCCATCACACACCCCAATTTTCTGGATAATTGTCTCATTTCTCTCTGTCACATTTGCTATGAAAACCTGGTATGAATATGAGTCATGGCTAAATTTTAGCTCATGTCAACATTACATAATGTTGTCATTTACATGATGACTGCCAAATTTTTACAAAATAAACTCAGAGATACTTATTAATTAGTCTTAAAGCATATAGTACCCCCACACTTAAAGTACTAGTACTGATATTCTTAGTGTTGCCAGCTCTGTGATAGCAGTGTTCAAATTTTCTCTTTATTATTCTAATGTTTAACATGGTAACATTATTTAGTAATTAGTTCCACAAATATTTTTGAGAGCGGATGCTATGCTTGGTACTGTAAATAGAAATTTGAGGAAGGCATAGTTCTTGCCTGCTAAGCTTATTTATTTGGGAGGAAAGGCATTTAGAGTGGTATTTTCAATACTATGTGAAAAGAACTATAATACTGATGAGCATATGCAGGTAGTGTAAGCCAAGCTTGGTGGTTCAGGAAAACTCCCAGAGAAGGGGGCACATAACCCATGGTTATGCAGAGGTTATTTGGATGAGATGAGGGTGTAGACTAGGTAGTGTTGAAGCCCTGGGGCTGGAGAAGCATTTCAGGCAGATGGAATAAAACCAGCAGAATGGAGAGAACCTGTTATTTGTACCTTCATATTTGGAAGTGGTCAGCTATACCTTGATCATATAGAGGAGAGTTAAAAAGAAAAATCAGAGTCTGGTTCATAGTCAGACCATACCTCTACTATAAAAATAAATAAACCAGATTAGGAACCAAGATGGCAGAGTAGAAGGACGTGCTCTCACTCCCTCTTGCAAAAACACCAGAATCACAACTAGCTGCAGGACAATCATCGACAGGAAGACACTGGAACTCACCAAAAAAGATACCCCACATGCAAAGACAAAGGAGAAGCCACAATGAGATGGTAGGAGGGCCCCAATCACAGTAAAATCAAATCCCATAACTGCTGGGTGGGTGACTCACAGACTGGAGAACACTTATGCCACAGAAGCCCACCCACTGGATTACAGGTACTGAGCCGCACGTCAGGTTCCCAACCTGGGGGTCTGAAAACAAGAGGAGGAATTCCTAGAGAATCAGACTTTGAAGGCTAGTGGAATTTGATTGCAGGACTTCGACAGGACTGGGGGAAACAGAGAGTCCACTCTTGGAGGGCACACACAAAGTAGTGTGTGCATCAGGACCCAGGGGAAGGAGCAGTGACCCCAGGGGAGACTGAACCAGACCTACCTGCTAGTGTTGGAGGGTCTCCTGCAGAGGCGGGCGGTGGCTGTGGCTCACCGTGGGGACAAGGACACTGGCAGCAGAAGTTCTGGGAAGTACTCCTTGGTGTGAGCCCTCCCAGAGTCCGCCATTAGCCCCACCAAAGAGCCCAGGTAGGCTCCAGTGTTGGGTTGCCTCAGGCCAAACAACCAACAGGGAGGGAACCCAGCCCCACCCATTAGCAGTCAAGCGGATTAAAGTTTTACTGAGCTCTGCCCACCACAGCAACAGTCAGCTCTACCCACCACCACTCCCTCCCATCAGGAAACTTGCACAAGCCTCTTAGATAGCCTCATCCACCAGCGGGTAGACAGCAGAAGCAAGAAGAACTACAATCTGGCAGCCTGTGGAACAAAAACCACATTCACAGAAAGATAGACAAGATGAAAAGGCAGAGGGCTATGTACCAGATGAAGGAACAAGATAAAACCCCAGAAAAACAACTAAATGAAGTGGAGATAGGCAACCTTCCAGACAGAATTGAGAATAATGATAGCGAAGATGATCCAGGACCTCGGAGAAAGAACGGAGGCAAAGATCGAGAAGATGCAAGAAAGGTTTAACAAAGACTTAGAAGAATTAAAGAACAAACAAACAGAGACGAACAATACATAACTGAAATGAAAACTACACTAGAAGGAATCAATAGCAGAATAACTAAGGCAGAAGAACGGATAAGTGACCTGGAATACAGAATGGTGGAATTCACTGCTGCTGAACAGAATAAAGAAAAAAGAATGAAAAGAAGTGAAGACAGCCTAAGAGACCTCTGGGACAACATTAAATGCAACAACATTCGCATTATAGGGGTCCCAGAAGGAGAAAAGAGAAAGGACCCGAGAAAATATTTGAAGAGATTATAGTCGAAAACTTCCCTAACATGGGAAAGGAAATAGCCACCCAATTCCAGGAAGCACAGAGAGTCCCACACAGGATAAACCCAAGGAGAAACACGCCGAGACACATAGTAATCAAACTGGCAAAAATTAAAGACAAAGAGAAATTATTGAAAGCAGCAAGGGAAAAACGACAAATAACATAGAAGGGAACTCCCATAAGGTTAACAGCTGATTTCTCAGCAGAAACTAAACAAGCCAGAAGGGAGTGGCATGATATACTTAAAGTGATGAAAGGGAAGAATCTACAGCCAAGATCACTCTACCCAGCAAGGATCTCATTCAGATTCGATGGAGAAATCAAAAGCTTTACAGACAAGCAAAAGCTAAGAGAATTCAGCACCACCAAACCAGCTCTACAACAAATGCTAAAAGAACTTCTCTATGTGGGAAACTCAAGAGAAGAAAAGCACCTACAAAAACAAACCCAAAACAATTAAGAAAATGGTCATAGCAACATACATATCAATAATTACCCTAAACGTGAATGGATTAAATGCTCCAACCAAAAGACACTGGCTTGCTGAATGGATACAAAAACAAGACCCATCTATATGCTGTCTACAAGAGACCCACTTCAGACCTAGAGACACGTACAGACTGAAAGTGAGGGGATGGAAAAAGATATTCCATGCCAATGGAAATCAAAAGAAAGCTGGAGTAGCTATACTCATATCAGATAAAATAGACTTTAAAATAAAGAATGTTACAAGAGACAAGGAAGGACACAACATAATGATCAAGGGATCAATCCAAGAAGAAGATATAACAATTATAAATATATATGCACCCAACATAGGAGCACCTCATTACATAAGGCAACTGCTAACAGCTATAAAAGAGGAAATTGACAGTAACACAATAATAGTGGGGGACTTTAACAGCTCACTTACACCAATGGACAGATCATCCAAAATGAAAATCAATAAGGAAACACAAGCTTTAAATGACACAATAGACCAGATAGATTTAATTGATATTTATAGGACATTCCATCCAAAAACAGTAGATTACACTTTCTTCTCAAGTGCGCATGGAACTTTCTCCAGGATAGATCACATCTTGGGTCACAAATCAAGACACAGTAAATTTAAGAAAATTGAAATCATATCAAGCATATTTTCTGACCACAATGCTATGAGATTAGAAATGAATTACAGGGAAAAAAACGTAAAAAACACAAACACATGGAGGCTAAACAATACGTTACTAAATAACCAAGAGATCACTGAAGAAATCAAAGAGGAAATCAAAAATTACCTAGAGACAATTGACAGTGAAAACACTATGATCCAAAACCTATGGGATGCAGCAAAAGCAGTTCTAAGAGGGAAGTTTATAGCTATACAAGCCTACCTCAAGAAACAAGAAAAATCTCAAATAAACAATCTAACCTTACACACCTAAAGGAACTAGAGAAAGAAGAACAAACAAAACCCAAAGTTAGCAGAAGGAAAGAACTCATAAAGATCAGAGCAGAAATAAATGAAATAGAAACAAAGAAACAATAGCAAAGATCAATAAAACTAAAGCTGGTTCTTTGAGAAGATAAACAAAATTGATAAACCATTAGCCAGACTCATCAAGAAAAAGAGGGAGAGGACTCAAATCAATAAAATTAGAAATGAAAAAGGAGAAGAAACAACAGACACCACAGAAATACAAAGCATCCTAAGAGACTACTACAAGCAACTCTATGCCAATAAAATGGACAACCTGGAAGAAATGAACAAATTCTTAGAAAGGTATAACCTTTCAAGACTGAACCAGGAAGAAACAGAAAATACGAACAGACCAATCACAAGTCATGAAATTGAAACTGTGATTAAAAATCTTCCAACAAACAAAAGTCCAGGACCAGATGGCTTCACAGGTGAATTCTATCAAACATTTAGAGAAGAGCTATCACCTATCCTTCTCAAACTCTTCCAAAAAATTGCAGAGGAAGGAACACTCCCAAACTCATTCTATGAGGCTACCATCACCCTGATACCAAAACTAGACAAAGATACTACAAAAAAAGAAAATTACAGACCAATATCACTGATGAATATAGATGCAAAAAACCTCAACAAAACACTAGCAAACAGAATCCAACAACACATTAAAAGGATCATACACCATGATCAAGTGGGATTTATCCCAGGGATGCAAGGATTCTTCAATAAATGCAAATCAGTCAATGTGATACACCAGGTTAACAAACTGAAGAATAAAAACCATATGATCATTTCAATAGATGCAGAAAAAGCTTTTGACAAAATTCAAGACCGATTTATGATAAAAACTATCCAGAAAGTGGGCATAGAGGGAACCTACCTCAACATAATAAAGGTCATATACAACAAACACACAGAAAATATCATTCTCAATGGTGAAAAACTGAAAGCATTTCCTCTAAGATCAGGAACAAGACAAGGATGTCCACTCTCGCCACTATTATTCAACATAGTTTTGGAAGTCCTAGCCACGGCAATCAGAGAAGAAAAAGAAAGAAAAGAAATACAAACTGGAAAAGAAGAAGTAAAACTGTCGCTGTTTGCAGATGACATGATACTATACATAGAGAATCCTAAAGATGCCACCAGAAAACTACTAGAGCTAATCAATGAATTTGGTAAAGTTGCAGGATACAAAATTAATGCACAGAAATCTCTTGCATTCCTATACACTAATGATGAAAAATCTGAAATAGAAATTAAGGAAACACTCCCATTTACCACTGCAACAAGAAGAATAAAATACCTAGGAATAAACCAACCTAGGGAGACAAAAGACCTGTATGCAGAAAACTATAAGACACTGATGAAAGAAATTAAAGATGATACCAACAGATGGAGAGATATACCATGTTCTTGGATTGGAAGAATCAATATTGTGAAAATGACTGTACTACCCAAAGCAATCTACAGATTCAATGCAATCCCTATCAAATTACCAATGGCATTTTTTACAGAACTAGAACAAAAAATCTTAAAATTTGTGTGGAGACACAAAAGACCCCGAATAGCCCAAGCAGTCTTGAGGGAAAAAAAACGGAGCTGGAGGAATCAGACTCCCTGACTTCAGACTATACTACAAAGCTACAGTAATCAAGACAATATGGTACTGGCACAAAAACAGAAACATAGATCAATTGAACAAGATAGAAAGCCCAGAGGTAAACCCACACACCTATGGTCAACTAATCTATGACAAAGGAGGCAAGGATATACAATGGAGAAAAGAGAGTCTCTTCAATAAGTGGTGCTGGAAAAACTGGACAGCTACATGTAAAAGAATGAAATTAGAACACTCCCTAACACCATACACAAAAATAAACTCAAAATGGATTAGAGACCTAAAAGTAAGAATGGACACTGTAAAACTCTTAGAGGAAAACATAGGAAGAACACTCTTTGACATAAATCACAGCAAGATCTTTTTTGATCCACCTCCTAGAGTAATGGAAATAAAAACAAAAATAAACAAATGGGACCTAATGAAATTTCAAAGCTTTTGCACAGCAAAGGAAACCATAATCAAGATGAAAAGACAACCCTCAGAATGGGAGAAAATATTTGCAAACGAATCAACGGACAAAGGATTAATCTCCAAAATATATAAACAGCTCATTCAGCTCAATATTAAAGAAACAAACAACCCAATCCAAAAATGGGCAGAAGACCTAAATAGACATTTCTCCAAAGCAGACATACAGATGGCCAAGAAGCACATGAAAAGCTCCTCAACATCACTAATTATTAGAGAAATGCAAATCAAAACTACAATGAGGTATCACCTCACACCAGTTAGAATGGGCATCATCAGAAAATCTACAAACAACAAATGCTGGAGAGGGTGTGGAGAAAAGGGAACCCTCTTGCACTGTTGGTGTGAATGTAAATTGATACAGCCACTCTGGAGAACAGTATGCAGGTTCCTTAAAAAACTAAAAATAGAATTACCATATGACCCAGCAATCCCATTACTGGGCATATACCCAGAGAAAACCATAATTCAAAAAGACACATGCACCCCAATGTTCATTGTAGCACTATTTACAATAGCCAGGTCACGGAAGCAACCTAAATGCCCATCGACAGACGAATGGATAAAGAAGATGTGGTACATATATACAATGGAATATTACTCAGCCATAAAAAGGAATGAAATTGGGTCATTTGTAGAGACGTGGATGGATCTAGAGACTGTCATACAGAGTGAAGTAAGTCAGAAAGAGAAAAACAAATATCGTATATTAACGCATATAATTGGAACCTAGAAAAATGGTACAGATGAACCAGTTTGCAGGGCAGAAATGGAGACACAGAAGTAGAGAACAAATGTATGGACACCAAGGGGGGAAAGCAGCTGGGGGGTCGGGGTGGGGGTGTGATGAATTGGGCGATCAGGATTGACATGTATACACTGGTGTGTATAAAATTGATGACTTATAAGGACCTGCTGTATAAGAAAGTAAATAAAATAAAATTCAAAAAGAAAAAAAAGAAACTAACACACCATGGTTAAGCAATTATACTCCAATAAAGATGTTAATAAATAAATAAATAAATAAATAAATAAATAAATAAATAAACCAAACAAAGATTTCAATGTGGTTTCTCCACATAGATCAGTACCTTTTTTTAGACCAGTATTTTTATTCAGAGGAATTAGGGAGAAGTCAGATGTATAAATAAGTAGCCTGAAGGGCATATCAGAATTTCTTCAGGGGTGCTGTAATTTGAAAAAGTATAATTCAACATTACAATATTGCACTATATTTATAAACGAAAAAATACCTTTCGAAACATAAATTTTAGGAATGTAAGAGTTTAACAAATAATTGCTGCAAATGAACATGAGTTTTAGAAAGGAGGAAAACACTCATGTACATGAGTCATAAAATAAAGACCTTTTAAAATTAACAGGTAAGATGAACCAAGTTAAAATTTTCTCTCATTGAAGAACTGGATGTAATTTAATGGATTTAAAGCTTTTGTTTTTAAAAATATATTTTCTAATATTCAAGGGAGATTATCTTCTACATATTTGTTGTCTCTATTATGTTGCAACATATTCTATGAATATTTTCATATAATTATCAAGTAGCTGTTTAAAAATTCACATTCTTGTGCTCATTTATTTGTTTAACAGAAATTCAACAACAAATCCAAGAAAGTGCCTTTACTCTAATTAACAAGAAATCAGGTAACTGACTTTTTCAAGGAGCTGTATTACATATTTAATCCCATACTTGAAATCTGGGTTCGTTATACACTAATATCAGTGCTTTGGAAACATAAGGATCTCCCCCCAAAAAAAAGAAAATAGAAGATTTGCATTTCAGGGTAGTAATGTGTGCACATATATTTAACACTGTTCCAAGAAATTGATCAAAGAAATGTAAATAATGGGAGAAATTTAAAAAAGAGTATTAACAGTGTTGCATAACAGGAAAAAAGGCCATTAAGAGGCCCATAGTAGAGGATTGTTCCTACAAAAGCTATTGCAGATGGGAGCAGGTGGAGAGCCATAAAAATTAGACTGTGATAAGGCACCTACAACAAAAAAAATGTCCGCCTGTGAAATAAGAAAACAAGATTGCCTAACACCTCTCGTACATAATCCAATCTCTGAGCAGAGACTGAGGATTGACTCCCCTCCAGCAGTGAATGGAGGGCAAATAGAGGGCACCAACCGAACTACTGGCTGAGTGAGCAGTGTCACAACAGACCAACAGTGAGATTAATAATATTAGGTGGAGAAGGCAGGGGCAGGAGATCAGCTAACTTGGGGTTGTTCAACTGTGGGAAAAAACCCCACTTACCAAAGCAGAGAACGTTCTGTCATGTGAGTCCTTCCTCCGGAAACTCCTGCACTGCTCACTGCCAGCACTTGCGACTCTCAGATCCAGCAAAATAAAGCTATAGAAAATGAAGATATTTCCCTTTCTCCTTTAACTGTAACTAAAACAGAAATGAAACCTACATAACTGCTGACTGATTCGGCAACAACTTCCCCAACTGAGCAAGTGTCTCACTCTGTAAAGCTGAACAAACAGAAAAATCAGCAGGCAAATGGAAAATTCAGTAGTTCAGGGAAGGAAAACTATTGTGAGGAGATAAAGCAAATGTCTTCTGGGGGAAATAAAACAGATTCATTCCAAGAAACAGGAGCAAATTTTCAAAATTCTCTAGTTCATGTTCCCCACGAGAGTCTAGAAAAGGTGGCATCTATACAAATGCAGCAATTTAAAAATTTTAAAAAGATTGCATTTAGATGCAAACTCTATTCAAAACTAAAACACAATTTTAATTTTGTGGAGAATCTGTAAATTAGAAGATTTATAGGAATATGATGATTAGAATACTATCAATAATAATTAATGTTTGTTAAACTCTTATTATGTGCCAGAGTTTTTTTATCCTTTACATGCAATAAGAGATGTTATCCTCACAACAACAACATTACAAGGTGAATACTAATATGCTCTCCATTTTACAGATGAGGAAACTGAGGCACAGAACATTTAAGTAACTTGCACAAAGATCGAAGATTTGTAAGTGGTAGACCTAGGCAATGTAACTCAAGAGCCCACAGACTTGATTCTAGAAAAAGAAAAAGGAGTAACAGAGAACCAATAATTGAAGAAAACCTCATAATAGGCATTGAAATAGGTACTGAAATGTAGCAGAAAGGACATTGTATTAATTGGAATTATCCTTGACCATATAGTATTGATGATTTACACTGCTGTTGTCCAGTGTACATTGTATAGATTTGATGGTTTATCTCTTTGGGAAGATAAAAAAGGACACTAGCTAGAGCGAATTACAACACAGTACATTCCCAAGTTTGTGCATAAATTTTTTAGTACATGTATCAATTTAAAAACTGATGAAATGAACCAATTAGCAAAGAATTATCTCTGCTAAGAATAGCTGTTATTAAATCCCTGCTATGAGAAAATAGAAACATTGTGATATCATTATTGTCTAGGTGATATTTCTTCCGAAAGTATTATTAAAGGATTAACCTATAACATGTGCAAAATTTGAGTAAATTGAGAAAATACTGCAGTTCAATATAAAAATAATATGAGAAATTTAATCAGTTTGTATTAAGCAAGTTACTATACCTGTCTCTTTTTACAAAACTCTTTAGCAACTATTACTTATTTTAAAAATATAGGAAGGGAATTACATATTCAAAAGTTTTTAGATAATTGAAATTAAATTCTTTACAAGGTTACCACTGGAAGAACATTTTAACTTATTTATTTCTTTCAGCATCACATAGTGTATTAGCAACCAGAATATGTAAATATATTATCTAGAGCAAATATTCTGCCACTGCTCTCTCAGTATGCATTTTTGATGGCCTTAGTAAATGTGCAAAGAACAGATACAAGTAAATGTGGCCGGAAGTTACATAAATGCCTCTGCAAGTGCACTTATACAGGTTATCTTGTGGTGATGATCAAACTTTGGTTATAATATTTAAAGATCTTTTTATACTATGTCTATTTTCATATTTCACCATTAAAATGTGTTGGCATTTAAAGAACAGAGACTCTAATATTTTTTTTTTGTTTCTTGATTTTTTTTAGTTTAATTTTATTCATCTAAAACTGGAATTAAAATAATTTATTTTTAAAAACAGAAAATGGAATACATCTAAAGTTAAAATTTTGCTTTTTTTTTTGAAATATTATTCTTCTCCATAAGCCTACTTCCTCCTAGTAATGATTTAAAAACCTTGCATAGTTTGAGTTTTCAGATACTGGAATGTTTAACAAAGTTTTTGCCACTTTAAAACACACCAGAAGATTTAAATCTTATTTTTTTCACTCAAAAAAAATTCAAAGTACCTGGTTACATAATAGTAGTTAAAATATTTAGTATTATTTAGATATAATATGCAAAATATCTTTGTCAGTAAATATGATTTACCCAGTGCTGTATAACAAAAAAAATTGGTTTTTATTTGTGGTTCCTGGCACAGAGCTCCTAAAACCTTTGGAATTTCCTAAGTGACTGGAGTGTCTTTTGTTATTCATAATAATGAGCTTTTTTTCACTATGAGTTTATGCTAATGAAGTGACTCAAGGTGGCCCCTTAGATAGTTTGGAGAGACTGGCCACACTCATTGGAGGGGAGAGTGGCTGGAAATAGAGTTTAATCACCAGTGACCAATGATTTAATCATACGGGTCTAAAGAATAAGACCTTAAAAAACTCACAAACAAGATTCAGGGAGCTTTGTGTTGGTAAATGCATCAACGTGCTGGGAGTGTGGTCCTCCTAGAAAAGGCATGAAAGCTCTGCTCCTTCCTCCTAATACCATGCCCTGTGCATCTTATCCATTTGGCTGATTTGTACCCTTTATAATAAACTAGTAATCCAAGTACAGTGATTTCCTGAGTTCTAATAATGAATCGTTCTAATAATTATTGAAGCTGAGGGTGAGGGTGGGTTGTGGGAGCTCCTGACTTTTAGTCAAGTCTGACAGAGTGCAGGACCCAGGAATTGTGACTGGTGTCTGAAGTGAGTGCAGTCTTATGTGACTGAGCCCTTCAATCTATGAAGTCTGATGCTAGCTCTGGGTAGTTAGTGTCAGAATATAAATGAATTGTAGGACACCCAGCTGGTATCAGAGAATTAGAGAATTGTTGGAAAATGACCTGTACAGATATTGCTCTCCATATAGTAAGTGATATTTAGTTCAGATAATAGCATTTATGTAATAGCAAATGACATTATGAATTTGAATCTGTGGCATAACAATGAGAACCCCAGGATTTCAACTATTACAATTTCATTTTGTTGAACTGGTTTTAATCTCCCAGTATATTAACAGGACCCAAAAATGCAATGTTAGTAGGAGTAAATGCCATGATTACATCTCTTACCATCTTAGCAATTTAAGGACTATTATTAGGAAGAAAAAAATCCATCAAGAGGAAAAGCACACCAGACACAACTTGTGTATTTCTTCCATGATTTAATATGACTTATTAGATAAAGGACACTAAATCAGTGTTCACAATACTTATTAATAGAAATTCCAATTCAAGTATCTTCTCAGATAGCAGCTTTGGATAGAAGCTTTTTGACTGGCAGTTGGAATCATCATAAATAGAGGCAGAACTTTAGAACTGAAAAGAATTGGAAGAAACCCAAAAAAGGAATGCCATGAATATTACTAACCAAAACCAATTTCATTGGATGATATATGTAGAGCAGTGTCTGTGACCAATCAATCAGGTTTTCCATCCCTGTCTAGCCAACAGTGCTGAAGGTTTGCCCTTGCCCTAAGGCAGCTATTGTTTGAGGGAAAGTTGCTGCTCTTAATGCAAATTCAGTGACTTCAATTGTCTTCTCTGACATTACCAAAGAAAAGATGCCCTGGGCTGTTAAATATATATTTTTTAAAAACTGATATGCATTGGAGAAAGTCCAGATGATTGGCTCTTAAAATAATGCACTTGACTTCCAAGTTATGGTGGTCAGCTAAGCTTTGCTGATAGAGTTCCCCACTGAAAAGCCTCTGAAAACACAGGAACACTTGTAGAGTTACAGTTGTACTATAAGGTAAAGTGAATGATGTGTTAAATATTATTTGAGGGCCTATTCTGGGCCAGGCACTGTTTTAGGTAAACATACAGAGACAATTCCCTGTCTTTTTAGAGATATCATTCTAGGTAGGGTAGAGGCAGACAGTATACACATAATACATTAGAAGGTAAGGAGTTCTATGAGTGGGAGGGATACACGGAATTGCCAAACTCTGGAAGTATTAATTTTGTAAAAGTATCAGATTGAGAAAGGATGCCACTCATGTCTGTTGCACGGACAGGCAGGTAGGAGATGGGAGAGAGTCCCTGCGTACCTCTATTCCCTATCCCCATAGCAGAAATGGAGGCCTGTGTTCAACCACAAAGAGCGGTGATTATTCCCCTGTTGGGGCAAGCAAAATTGACCAACACACTAAATTCCCTTATCCACTGAGTGTCCAAAAGTCACAGTATATAAACTAACCAGAGGTGAATAGGGACAGGTGGGTCCCATAATGCCTGGATATTAAATCAGCTGTAAGTGAGAGTAGAAATAAGAAAAACATAGGGAATTAGTACTGTCTAGAGATTTTTATTTTCATCTGGCATTTTTAGTAAAAAATAGATCCAAACATAAGTTAATAAGCAGTCACACTATTTGCCATAGAATTATAACCACACTGTGAGGTAAAGATTATCATCTCTATTTTAGAGATATGCTAATTAAGGTAGAGATAAGTTAAGTGATTTGCCCAAGATCACACCTCTAATAAGTTGTAGAGCTGGGTTTGAACCCACGCAATATGATTTGAGATAGTATGCTTTTAAACAATATACCAGACTGCCTCTCATTGTAAAGGAACCAGGTAGTGGAGGTAAATAAAATAGCCCTGTCTCAGTTGCACCAAATAAGCATTTGCTAGAAACCACAAATTTGGGAGTACACATCTATTGTTCTCCAGATTCAGGTATGAGAGGAGAATTATGGCAGCATCCTGGTGGACACTGAGT
This sequence comes from Eubalaena glacialis, assembly GCF_028564815.1. Classification (NCBI taxonomy): domain Eukaryota; kingdom Metazoa; phylum Chordata; class Mammalia; order Artiodactyla; family Balaenidae; genus Eubalaena; species Eubalaena glacialis. Next base: position 49,721,894 of record NC_083729.1, on the reverse strand, counting down.
AGGACAAAGTTTGGAATATGTGTTCACATTGTCAACTTACAACGTGTAGGCCTGGATATACTGGTTGTATATTAAAGAATGAGTATATATATATTAAAGATTACATATCTTTATATATATTAAAGATTACTCATTAAAGAATGAGTAATCCAGAAAAAAAAATCAACATGAGGAATCAATGAAAATATTATCTCATATAGTATAAGTCAACATGGACCTAAACACAATGGGCAACGCATATCTAAATACTACTCAACTTAGGGAAAAAAAGTTAGTAAGTATCTATGTTGTACTCTTTACAATTTCAATAAAATTATGGGCTATAGGAATAAAATGACAATGGAGTAGTCTGAAATATCAGATGACATACAAAGAGCAGTAATAATCAAAACTGACACTGCAGAAAATCAAATTAGGAATTAAATAAAATGTGCATACAATTCAAGGTGTGAATGTCACAGGTGATGTGAAAACAAAAGTGAACAATTGAGGTATAAGAAGACATAGTAGATCTATTAATTATCTTATTTTTAAACTAAAAATAAGAAAGAAATCAATCTTTACTAATACTTACTGTACAGATTACACTGGTGGCTTCCCTTTGTTAATATAGCACATGGTCATGGATGACATTCAATACAAGTGGTATAAAGACAAAAGAGGAGAGAAGGCTCCACGGTACAGCCTGAGAGATGGGCAGGTTTTTTGTTGGTTTTTAGTTTTGTTTTTGCATATAGCAATGTGTATATGTACCTATACAATGTATTACATGCCTAGGTAAATAGATTCAGAGATTGCATTTTCCTAAATCATAAAATATTTTTTTCCAGTACTTGAGATAAGTCACTATGAAAAACTTTTATACTGGTTACCTCATGACAAAAGACTTAAGAGAATTGTTGAACTTAAATATGAGCTAGAGATTTTTCTTTCATAAAAAGAAGCATTCCAGATTTTCTATAAAGACAAATGGCTATCAGGGGATTGTTAGTTGGTATACATTCTAGTAAAAACAAACACCTTAATGTGTTCCTTCATGGAAGTGATTTCTATCAACAATTGAGAAGGTAACAGTTTTTTTAAAAAAAAACTCACAGTAAGGAGAAAGATTTTGAAAATAAATGTAAGGAAATATGTTCATCATAATGTGTTTGTGTGTGGCTGATAGTGATATAAATGTGTTATTGATAAAAACTCACACATCTCCATACTTCAAAACCTTGGGAACAAAATTTTTTAACGTAATTAAAAATGTTCCATGTGAGGAATTTCAGTGAATTTTGAAATTTGTTAAAATTTTAACCAAAACCAAATTTTAACTCCAAAAAACCTGTTATTTGACGTGGGTGTGAAGGTAAATATTATAGTTTATTAAACACTGCTAATTCAGCACTTATTCCACTTGGATCACATATCTTTGAATGTAATTCATTTCAGTTATATTAGCCACTAACAGCAAGTATCTAAAACTTAGATCTTAGAGACACTGTATCAGAAGGTATTAAATCAAAGATTACCAAATCAGAACAGACTTGTGGTTGCTAAGGGGGAGAAGGGGTTGGGGAGGGATGGAGTGGGAAGTTAGGGTTAGCAGATGCAAACTATTATACATAGAATGGATAAATTAGGTCCTACTGTATAGCCCAGGGAACAATATTCAATATCCTGTGATAAACCATAATGGAAAAGAATATGAAAAAGAATGTATATATGTATAACTGAATCACTTTGCTGTAAAGCAGAAATTAACAAATCAACTATACATTAATAAAATAAATTTTTTAAAAATTTCCAAATCAATGAGGCATATGCAATGATATTGCTGCACTAAAAATAATTCTCATTATTGTAAATTTTATAAATAATACTTTAGAGTAGGCATAAAGGGTTTTGCTCTTAATACATAAAAAAGCTATTTAAAAATGTTTATTACATCTTTATCTTGTACCTTCTAATTTTTTGCTTTTGCATACTTATGATATAGTACATATGTATAATTTTAATAAATAAATAGAGATTTTTTTGTGGTGTAAAACAAGTCAACTGTGACACTCCTTACCTACTCTGACTACTTTGGCCAGAACTCCTTGTAAAATCTGCTCATGATATTTATTAGGGGAAAGATACCAGAGAATGCCTACCTGAAAAATGTTATATGTGATCTGTGCAGATTGTTTACTGTAATCAACCTGTAATTTGGCTTGCTGGAGAATGGAATATGGTAACATAGATATGTTTTATGTGTGCAACTGAGTATAAAACTGAAGAACCACAAAACTGAAATGGCTTCTTTGAGAAAGAAGTTTCCATATCCATTGTTCAGAATTTGTTATCTTCACCCAAATTATCCTAATGCCAGAGAAAGGGATATTTTTGAAAACTGTAGCTAAAGGATTTGGCCTTTTCTAGAAAGAAATGCTACAGTTCTTGCCTGTATCCTTTGAATCATTAGTAAAGTTTGGTTATATCTTGGAAAATATCTATTACTAGCCAGAGTCTACTTTGACAGTTCAACCTACTTAGTAAGCTGTTAGCTCAATTTTTTTTTTTTTTTACTGATAGGGTACAATATAGAAGTGTAGATAGGCACTAGTATAGAGGACAATACAAATGAAAACAATGAAATATTTGATTCTATAGAAGTTTATAAGAACAAGCTGAAAAAATGTATTTTAACAGAAAGAAGTAGTTACACATTAATAGAAACTTTAGCAATGAACACAAATAGGTGTCTCCAGTTCAGGTGTCTCAGTAACCCTTTACTTTGCAAGTGACCAAAGAACAGTTCAAACTGGCTTAAATAGTATGAGAAATATTTAGCTCATGTAAGTGCAGAAACAGTCTTCACAGTGAGAGTCTTCCATATTGTTTTTATCCAGAAGTCTAATGGCGCCTCAGACCCTGATTTGTTTCCACAACTCTACTTCTTTCTGAGGTGTCAGCTTTATCCTGACCCCAGCTCTCCTACTGCTAACTAATTAAAGCTTGTGTACCTTAGTTCCTGCCGTTCTATGCCTAGTTTCCCTAGTCAGAAACAGTGGCTGCCAGAAGCTCAGAGGGCTACATATTTCTTTGCTTATGTTGAGAGTAAGAGATTGACTGAAAGACAGTTTTGGTCTTTGCTCTGATTGAACCATCTGTGGTGACTTTGGTCACCTCCAAGAAATTATCTTGGTCAGGTAATTCTATTTGGTGATGTGCCCATCCTAGAACTAAATATGGTGGCAAGGAGGTTTGTTGGGATTCTGTTGACAGGTTTACAGTCCATCCTGGGAGCTAGAGATCATATGCAGTCAATTTTATATAAACTTCAAAGATAAAATTCTCAGAGGTCAGATTTACCAAAGGAAAATCTGGGAACTGGGTGTAATGGATGCTGTGGTACACTGTCTGTATCTTTCCTTCAGGACAGAGGGACTGGATTCACCAGTTGCTGGGACTTTTGGTTGATGATGGATACAACTGAGGCCTTCTCCAGGAATTCTTCAGTCAAAGGATGCTATCTCACCTAAGATCTTACTCCCTTCTTGGGACAGCCCACATCACATAACCAGTTTGTGTGGGAACACAAAGGCCTGTCCCTTTTCCTCAATGTGGACAACTTCCATGGACCATACTAGTCCTAGAAGCTTTGCTGTGACTATAGTACAAGTCCACTTCTCTGCACTACCAGACTTCCTTCACTGGTGGTGTTCCCAAGAGTATTCCCTATGATGGTTAAATTTTTGTGTCAACTTGACTGGGACACAGATTACCCAGAATAGACATTATTTCTGAGTGTGTCTGTGAGGGTTTTTCTGGATATGAGTAGCATTTGAATGAGTGGACCAAGTAAAGCAGATTGTCCTTCCCCGTGTGTTCTACTCAGGGCCTGAATAGAACAAAAATGTGGAAGAAGGGGAATTCACTAGCTCTGCCTGACTGTCTAAGCTGGGACCAGTGTCCTCTCCTGCCCTTGACTGGGATTACACCATTAGCCCTCCGGTTCTCAGAACTACACTACCAACTTTTGGCAGATAATGGGACTTCTCAGCCTCCATTGTGAACCATGGATACCTTTTTCATCTGTTTACCTTTAAGTTTTATGTATCCTTATATTTTAGATGCCTCTTATAATCAATTTATAGGTTTTTTCAAATTGAGTCTAACAGCCTTTGTCTTTTTTGGATCATTTAGTTCATTGGCATTTAATGTAATTATTGTATTTGTATCTATTTTCTTATTATTTGCTTTCTATTTGGTCCATATGTACTCTTTCTCTTGCCTTCTATGTCTTTCTTGCTTTCTATTTTAATGATTGAGAATTTTTTATTATTTCATTTTCTTTCTATTACTCTTAGTAGTTACATATCCTTTTACTACTTCTTTAGATTTTGTTAGAGGTTATAACACACGTCTTTGTTCTGTTAAAGTCCAACCACTTTTCATACATAGCAAAGATCTTAAAATATTTTATCACCATTTATCCCTTCATGAATTATTTGTTACTATTGTCATGTATTTAATTTCATATATATTTTTAAATCTCATAATCTGTTATTATTTTTGTTTTATACAGTGTGTGTTCACATTTGCTCATGTAATTACAGTTTTATTGTTCTTCAATCCTTCCTACACAGCTAAGCCTCCTTTCAGGATTATTTTTTTCTGCTTGAAGATCACCCATATTTCTTTAGTGAGGATCTGCTAATGATGAATTTTCTAAGTTTTTGTTTGTTTAAAAATATCTTTACTTCCTCTTTAGTTTGGATAGATATTTTTGAAATATATATTCTCCGGATGCTTTTTAAATTTTGTCTTTTTTTTGAGCAGTTTTAATTTGCTGTCCCACAGTGTTTTTTCTTTTTTGTATTCCTCCTGTTTGGGGTTCATGGTACTTGTAGAATGTTTGGTTTAATGGTACATCATTTTTTTTAAAAAATCTCAACCAATCTCTTTTCACATATGACTTCTACCCTGTTTGTTTTCTTCTGTCTCTCTGGAACCCCAGTTACATCTAAATTAGATCTTTTTCGTTGTATTTCCTGTGTGTCCTCTGTACTTTTCAATAATTTCCATCATTTGTCTCTCTGTGCTTAATTCTTAGTATTTTCTTCTGACTTGAATTCAATTCTCAAATCCTCTCTTTAGCTGTGTCTAACCTGCTTTTCCTGCTATGCATTCCATTCTCAATATCACTGTAAGTATCTTCTTTTTAGTGTTAGAATTTACAGTTGATTCTCTACTATTGCTATTACTTCTCTCCCAGTATTCTTGGGCTATTTTATTTCCTTGGGCATATTAACCATGACTATTTTTCTATTTTGAAAGTTATATTATCCTGATTCCTTGTAGGTCTAGTTTTACTACCTATTGTTTCTTTTGGTTTAAGTCACTTTATCTTGTTTCTTCATATATATATGCTTTTTATTGATTGAGTGACAGATATTAAGATAACTTGAGATATAGGATGATGTTGCCATCTTCCACAGATGATTTATATTTACTTCTGGTAGGAAGCTAGTAGAAACAAGCAATAATCCTGGATTACCTTAAATCAATCAAATATTAGGTTTATTCAAGACTGAGCTTCAGTCTCCACAAAGAAAGGTCTGTCTGATTCACCCTTACTCCTTTTTTGTGGCCCAATAAAGTTTCCATGCCCTAGATCCCCCAACTTCCATATTTTTGCAGACTACACATACCAATTTTTCTCTATGTCTTCACAAGTCCAACGAAATCTCTGCTCAGTTTCTCAGGTGGATCAGTCTTTCCAGAATCAGCATAAGCTTTTAAGGGGAAAGCAGCCCCAAATGCCTGGCTCCACCCTCTGAGTTTCTTTTTAGTTTTCTAGCATAAATTTTCAATGCCTGTTATCTTCTAAAGATTTGAAAGAAATTTTCTTTTCGTTCAACTTTCCTAGTTGTTCTCAGAGGAAGACTGGTCAAAATTTCCAAGTTCTCAATTATTGGAAATTGAACTCTCTAATCAAGTTTTAAAGTACCATCACTAGATAATTTTGAAATCTTCTCTTTATATATGCTGTTCTTTTGTTTACCTATGATATATATAGTTGTGACTAAGAATTTTAATTCTGTTTAAGATTGATTGGCATTCTCAATCTGAGTTTTGACATTTTCAACAACTCTGGAAGAATGTTTACCTCTTATCTTTTTGAATGTTGTTACTGACATTTTCAGTTGTTCTTCCATGTTTTTTAATTCCTCTTTTATGTGTCTTATTTTTTTTCTTCTTAATAGATTTTTATATCATTTCACCAGATTTGTTTTGCATCTTAACTTTTATTCAGTTAGGTCTAAATTTCTCTTTACTTCACTTATTGACTTTTTACATTTACCTTATTATGAAAAACAACATCCAATATGATCCCAATTTTGTAAAAAAAATTAATATTTAGAAAATTAGAAACAAATGTATCAAAAAGTGAAAGCTCTCTAAAAAGCGTTGAAGAAATTATTTTAATTTTAATCTGTGCCCTTTCTATATTTTTCAAATTTTCTACCATGAGCTTATATTACTTTTGTAAGAAAAGAAATCCATATTTTTAAAGAAAAGCAATCCATTTTGATAATTTTTTAATATGTTAATACCTTTATCTTCTTAGATATTTGTTCAGTTATTAAATTAATCCCTATGTAAGCCTGGTTCCCTGGCAAAATAGTTTTTGCATCTAAATCCCTACAGACTGTCCTGCCTAATTATAAAGATATATCAAACAGAAAACAATATATTAGACAATTCTTGATGAATATTTTCTAGATGATCAGTAAAATTGCAAATCTTTTCTTCATTGCATGAATGTTAATGCCTGAATATTTTTGCATTTCTTTGCCTTTCAACTGCGAAATTAGACTACATGGTCAACTAACTGGTCTCTGGAATTAGAATAGTGGCTAGCTAACTAGTCTTTAAGTCTCTACATTCACTGTGACTGATGAGAATTTGATAGGCTATTACTTAATTCAGTTTTAAAACAGTCTTCCCCTGGACTGGAAAAACTAGTGTATGTCTCAACAATCCCTGATCAACTTCAGAATTTTTGATATTTCACAAAGCAAAATGTTTGTCTTATTTGTCTGATTCAGTGAAAAAACCCAGATAAATGTTTAGCTAAGAGAAGCTTTATTTATGGAGCCTATTAAAATTTAACCCAATACAACCACATATATAAAAAAGTTATAAAAAATTCTATTCTTTGCTTTGAATATTAGATTTTTGTGATAGAACACAAAAGTAAAGAAAATCAACCATTACTGAGGAATAGTAAAGGAATAAAATGTCTTTTTATTAATAAAATCCAAAACAAATGACACATGGCTATCCAAGGATATATTTCTCTGGTTGTTTGTGAAGCTCATGTTCAAACTTCCTTATTTCAAATGTCACTCACTATTTCAGATTTGTTTAACAGGCTAAAATCTTTATAATTGCAAGTCAATTGCCATTCAAATAAAAAAGTCCTTGGTAAAGGGTTCATTTGCAAATCTTAAAAGAAATAGATTAACTCATTTTTCCATTGATCCACTGAGTAATAAAAAACATTTTAAATCATACAATTTATAAAAATCATATCACATCTTCAGATAATATACAGAGAAACTTAATACTTCTATGGTTTCAAACACTATCACAGTTGAAATAATTTCAAGTTTATTATAATCCCATAGGTATGTGGTGGGTCAGGAGATGTGTGTGTGTGTGTGTGTGTGTGTGTGTGTGTGTGTGTGTGAAAGAAAAAGAGAGAGAGAGAGACAAAGAGAAAGAAAGAGAGATTGAAAATGAACAGGAAGAAAAGAGAGACTTGATTCTATGACTATTAAACATACACTTCTGACTAAAAAGCTTTTAATCTTTAAAGTAATATGGAGAGAAAATGTCTTTTCATATGTGTAAAAGATGGCAGTATAGAATTAGGAATGTTTTATATCTGGTCTATATAGGGCAAAGATAAAGGTAGCTCTAAAAATCTAATCTACAAGAAGGCCTTAGTAATATGATCTAACAAGTTAAAGTGAACAATTTATTATGTAACATAACTTTGAGCAAATAGAAATGTATAAATCCCACTTGCATTGATTTAGCCTAGATTAGAATTATAGCTGAAATCATAGACCACAAGACAACATTTGATGAGAAGAAAAAAAGGTTGCTGAAACAATCGATTTTGATAATGTGATGCACTGGGGTTTTTTTGTTTGTTTTGGTTTTTCTGGCTGTGCCATGCAGCATGTAGGATCTTAGTTCCCTGACCAAGGATTGAACCCATCCCTCCCCCCCACCCCCCAGCATTGGGAGTGCAGAGTCTTAACCACTGGACCACCAGGGAAGTCTCTGTGATGCACTGCTTTAGACTAGCATCACTAGGTAAAATACAGGCCATTCAGCTAAATTTGAATTTCAGACCAACAACAAATAATTTTTAGCAAAAGAATGTCCCATGCAATATTTGGGACATAATTACACTATAAAATTGTTGTTGTACTTACACCAAATTGTAGTTATGTTAAAAATTATTTGTTGTTTATCTGATATTCAAATTCAAGTGGGCATCCTATATTTTTATTTGCTAAATCTCAAAACCCTATATTAGGCATTAACTAACATTATAAAGAATAATAGAGTATATTGAAAGATATGTATGTATTTTTTTAAAATAAAAAGAATTAGACAGGTGGTATAAAGGCCAGATAAGAAAAAATGTTGAAATATAGTTTCTAATCAGTTATTATTAAGACCCAAGATATAAATAGTATTAGACAGTCAGGTTTTATAACTAGTATTTATACACAGTCTGTATTTTGTCATCATAAAGTTGAATTTCTGGGTAGTTTTTGTTTTTTACTGAGCTTTTCTGTGATCTACTGCTTTTTATTATAAAACAATTATATTGTCTCTTACAGGAAGTAACATTTACTCAAGGCTTTGATTATTGTAAAACTCATTTTATGTATATTTGTTATGTAAAATTGTAAAAATGTTATAAGAACTATTATTCTTGGAGACTATACTTGTTGGAATTTGAGTTCATTTACCTAAATTGTATTGTACATACTAATACCATGATTATTAACTCATTTTCTGTATTCTAATTTACTTAATCTCTAATGCGGTTGTATTTAAGTGGCATGAGTTTACTTGCATCATCTTAGACTTGGCTTTCTTCCTACAGGTCTGCTTGAAAACCACCTATTTTGTGATTCTACTAGACTTATTTCAGGGTACAAAGTAAATCATGTTTCAACAACTGAAACAACATTACAGTAGAACCCCTTATCCACAGGGGGTACGTTCCAAGACCCCCTGTGGATGCCTGAAACCACAGATAGTACTGAACCCAATATATACTATATTTTTTCTATACATACATACCTATGATAAAGTTTAATTTATAAATTAGGCACAGTAAGAGATTAACACAATAACTAACAATAAAATAGAACAATTATGACAATATACTGTAATAAAAGTTATGTGAATGTGGTCTCTCTCAAAATATCTTCTTTTACAAATTCAATGCCTTTGACATTTATCATACACTGTGGCTATAACTTTTGCATTTTGAGATGCTATAGCAAAGCTAACACAAATTTCTTTTTCCTTCTTACAATTTCATGGACAGAAGATTCATTTTTTTGTGTTTGGTTTTTTTTAACATCTTTATTGGAGTATAATTGCTTTACATTGTTGTGTTAGTTTCTGCTGTATAATAAAGTGAATCAGCTATACGTATACATTTATCCTCATGTCCCCTCCCTCTTGCGTCTCCCTCCCACCCTCCCTAGATTTGTTTTTAACTGTAGTTCTTAGCAATTTCAGCATACAATTTCTTCTTTCCTTATTAAGTCAAGAACCTTCACCTTTTCACTTAAAGGAAACACTTTATGGCTTCTCTTTGGCATATCCGAATTGCCAGTATCACTACTCTTGCACTTTGTGGACATTATTTAGTAAAATACGGGTGACTTGAACACAAACACTGCAATACTTTGACAGTCGATCTGATAATCCAGGCAGCTACTAAGTGACTAACTGGTGGAATATGCTGGGCTGGACAAAGGTATGATTCACAGCCTGGGCTGGATGGAGTGGGACAGTGTGAGATTTCATCACGCTACTCAGAATGGCATGCAATTTAAGACTTATGACTTGTTTATTTTGAAATTTTCCATTTAGTATTTTCAGACCATGGTTGGCAACAGGTAACTAAAATTATGGAAAGCAAAACCTTGAATAAGGGGGACCACTGTATTCTGATGTCTGAAAATAGGTAGTGTATATGTGAAAATATCTTACTTACAAACTTTAAATATATTGTAAAATAGCTATTGAAGACATCATCAATATTTCATATGCTCATTTCTACCTCTAAACTTAGGCCAGTTCTTTTCCCTGCCCTAAAATATTTGCTTCCCAGCTTCCACCTATCCAAATTCAGCTCCTCCTTCAGAGCTTGGAAGAAGATATAACCAACTAACAAAAAAATTCCCCTGCAATATCAACTTATGTTGATTTCTCATTTTTCTGTTTTCTCAAAGTAGGTGTGGTCTCCACTACCCATTCTCACACATTATAAATTACTGATTTATTTTACTTTAAAATTATCTCTTAAGACTCACTTTTCCACCAGAATTATAGGCAACTAAGGGGCAGATACTGTTGTCCTCTGTTATATTTCTCACAGTATTCATTTATTAATTCATTCAACAAATATTATTGGGTTCCCACCATGTCCTATGCTTACGCCACGTGGTAGGAATTCAATCACTATTGAGATTCTTTGGAGTTTATAATCTGATGGAAATGGCAAAGGGTTGTTAAATACTAGTTGCAAAAAGTATGAATATCATGGCCTCATAACCCTTGGGATATTGTGAATACCTAAAAACTGGTTGTGAAATGGAACAGAATAAGGTCTCTCGTGACTCATATATTTTAGGAATTGGTTAATGTAGCTTTTTCTTTATTTTCTATGGAAATATAACAGAAGTTAACAATTGACTTTCTTACCTGAAGCAAAGCACTTTAGATTTCTCTAAAACATTTCTGGTAAGCAGGAGCAGTCATTTCATTTTGAATTTGTGTGTTGCATTTAGGTGATTTAGGTGACATGAATCTAAACAAAAGAATAACATTTGAAAGTCTCTTCTTTTATTATATGCAGTGACATGTAGCAATAGCCACAAGGAGTTCAAGTAAACAAACATAATTGAATATCAGAAGAAATGATTAGGTACATTTTGAAATCTGAGTCCTCCCCATGGATTAAGGCATAAATGTATGAAAAATATGAAATGTATGAAAACAAATTTAGTCTATCTTGAGGTTAAAAAAAGACCTCAGACTTGTTTTTTATTCAATATGGTTATTTAGATTAACATTTCATCTGTGTAGTAGGAAGTGCTTTATTATTTTGGAAATTATGCCACTCATTAAAATATTACATTGTGTGTATAGAATACTGTTGTAGACAGAAAACCAGAGAATTCAGTATTTGAAAACCTTGATTATCTGCTGTGTATATTTACCTTTTTCTAGCCTAGATGATTTCAGAGGCCTTTTCCTGTACTGAGTCATCAGAGAGGCAAATAGAAGTCCAGCTCCTGAGTTTCTATTTGTATTATTACTATCTAATGAATTCTATTGTACAGCAGGTGTCAAATCATATTGGGTGTTTTGCAATCGAGTATGAATAGAAGATGTATTGCTATTGCAAATGAATCTAATATGAAACTAATGAGCAGTAATGAGCAACTGTTTTGTCATTATTGAGGCAACCACTGAGATGCTAATAAACTCTCATTTTTGCTCTTTAGAAAAAGCAGTGACCAGGATTTATAACATGGCCTTAATGTCCCCAAAGCCTGAGGCAAAAATAAATAAATAAATAAATAAACAGTGAAACCCTAAACTGAGAATAATTTAGTCATTTTCTGTATGATTGTCCTCTCTCTTATTAAAATGAACCTGTTATAATGCCTTTTATGTATTCCTATAACTGAAGAGAAAAGATGAAGAATGGGTGTCCATTAAATGAATATAAAGTTAAGAAGATAGGCATCTTGCCTAATTTTCCTTAATGTAAATATAATAATTCTAGAGTTTTCCACTTGCCAGTTCTTTTATAGTATAATGAAGCCTAATGTAGGTAACTTTTTATTTTTAAACCCAGTTACTTTGGAAGTAACATTTTTGAGGGACTTTTTGTAATTAACTTATTTGTTCTCATGAGTGGCCTAACTTGGTATATAACCCAGTGCACTTATCACACAGTATTATGGCTGTATGCTTTATGCCTCTGCCTTTCCTACAGTAGTGTAAGAGCAGGGAGCTCAATAAATATTTATGAGATGAATGATGAATAAATAATTGAATGAATGAGGAAGAAGCTAGTGCATTAAATTTGCTTTCTTAGGTAGAAATAATGTGCTTTAAAACAGTTTTTAATACACGTTCATTTATTATGTCCTAAGACCCTTAAGAACTCTGCTTCAAATACTTTATACTACAGGACAAAAACAAACACTTTAGTACATACAACATATGTAACCTTGTTGCTTTAGCTGATGAACGTATACTAACTCTAAGACTAATTTTCGTATCTTCCTACAGATGTTTGCTAAAACTCATGGTTTTAACATATGACACAAGACTTAATCAGTACTTTAAATAACATACAGGACTCTAGTAATATTCTTTCAGACTTTTTATATATTTATATACTTTATTTATTTATGTACACATGATTCCTATAGCCTCAAAAGTCCATCTATTTGATTAAAGATAACCAAAGCTTTGAATTATTAACTTTCTATCTTTGTTGTTGATTAGGCTGTTGTAGACTTACGTATACAGAGAGAAAGCTATTCGATTTGAATAATTCAATATTGCTCACTATAATAAGACTTCGTTTCCATTTCTAATAGTTGTATTATGTGCCTACATGTAGAAATTCCACTCTTTTTTGATATGTATTACTAAACTATGTATAAATATTATATTTATATTGCATCCAACCTATAAAAATTAAATAATAAACATAAGTAAAGAAGGAACTACAACTTGAATGGTGAAACATACAAAAGAAGAATGCCATGTGGCCTGAAATGCTGTTTTATTTGACCCTGGAGAGCCAAAATACTACACAAAGAAACTGTTATATAACACAGTGAGGAAGTTGACTCAAGATGGGGGTGTTGGTTTAAACGGACTGTAACTTCATATCTGTTCTGTGTCAAGTCCTCCTCCAAATGAACCCAAGCATTCTGGTACCCTGACTTGCTACTTCCCATACCTCTACACTCTGTAAAGTAACAACTATCCAATAATATAAACAATTTTTCATATCTATAAATGTACACAAAAGTTTACAAAATTCTAGGTTTTGAAACATATATGAAAGTCACAAGTAAGTTTTATGTTTTGATAACTTTTGCTAACATAATTTCCTCTACTGACTTCATATACATTCAGAATGAATTAGTCCAACATGCAAATAATTCTTAGCACAGGCTCTATGTTATTTGGGAGACTATTTTTCGTGGACTTATTTCTTGTAGCCAACAATATCTGTGACTAATTGTACTACTCATAAATTAAAGTAAAGCAATGTCCTCGAAATATATCTTCTAGTAATTATTGTAGGCCTCCTGTTCTCTGTGGTGATCTAAAGAACAGAAAGGATAGTTAACTGTGCCATATAGATATACGTTATGGGTCTTTGGGGCCTATTCATGAAAGTAAAATAAAATCCCCAACATCATCTTTAATTTTGGTAAGGAGAATCTCCTACTATTTAAAAGCATTGATAACTTTTAAAGGAATGTGCCCTAGATATAAGCTATATGCTTTAGGATACTTTCCATTGCTTCCCCGTCATCATGAGAAAGAAATAAAATTATGAATTATCTCCTAAATTAAAACTTGAAGTAATTCTATTATATATCCTTGAGAATATATATGAGGACACATTAAAAGGTCTGCTACTAAACCAAGGAAATGTTTACCAAAGAAATATTTTATTAAATTTATTTCTACTGGACATCAATTGCTTATAGACTTTAAGGAGAATGATACCACAATATTTAAATAGTCCTAACAACTAATAGGATGAAAAATCCCTTTTATATATTAATATTATTTCTCTTCAAAGTAATACATGCATATAGTAAAAATTAAAATAACACAGAAAGGCTTTTAATAAAAAGTAATAGTTTCTTACCTCAGCCCTGACTACCTTTTGGCCTGCTCTTATCTTTATTTCTTGTAGTTGTTACCTCCCTAATTCTGTTTTAAAAACAGAGTTGATATATAGCCAGTGTGTCCCAGTGTCTCCCAGAGGTTGACTGAGACACCTCCATTCTGAATATATAGACTTCTGGTCTGATCATTATGTGTCAGTGCCATAATAATTATCAAATATTTTTAATATTAAGGCTGTCTAAATAATATAATTTATATCCTACTTTTTGGATTTATCATAGTTAAACATTATCTCTTGAGTCAGCACTGTCAAAGAAAATTTAGTTCATTCACAAAACCTGTCTCCCCTACTTTTCCCTATTTGTGACAGTTGTATGGTTTTCTAAATCTCTTAGCTTTAACTTTATAATGTTGAATAATACTTTCTTATTCTGTCAACTGTCAATTGCATCCCTTGACTCTCCATTACTGAGGATATTCTTAGGGCTTCTACCATTCCCTCTACATCTCTTCTGCCCTCCATCTATAATACTGATAACATTTACATGTTCTGCAACCATATTGAAATCTGTAATTTGTATTTTGGTTATATATATAACTAAATATATATGTAAATAACATATATATTTAACTGAAATATATATAGTTAACCTAAAATTGTATATAGTTATATATAGAGAGAGAGTAAATAGTATGTATATTATTATAAGCTATGCAAATATTTCCTTCTCTACAAATCCAAAGTCAAAATCTCTGAGCAACTCAAAAGAAAAATTTCCTGGCATCAATAAAATGGATTCTCTCTTCTTTCCTTCCATCGATTGCTCAAATTGTACCATACTTTGTTTGCGTCTTATTTGGATCAAGCTTTCTTGTATAGTTTTTGGTTTTCTTTTAGACCTAGAGTCATCTTTCTTATTGAGACAGGGAACATGTTAGCCATCTTTATCATATCACTAGCTTGTTCCTCATTCTGTCTGTTGCTTAGCATTTCTCTTTTTTGGAAGACATTCTTCCTAGAGTTCAGAGATTTCCTATTCTAATTTGGGCTGAAATTCTTCCTAGGCCTTGTGGATACAGTTATATCCAATCAACTGTAGCCAGTTCTCCTTCTTCCCACTCAAGACATATGTTTTGAAAAAGGTTAGTTGTGCATGTTTGCCTTCTTTCAGGATATGACGAACACCTATGGTCCCCCAAATTCCCTCCCTAATTGATCAGTATAAAAATCAAAAAGTCAGGAGCTTTTCCCTCTGCTCTTATTACAGCCTCTCACAGTACTTGTTTATTCCTTGGGCTTTAGCCAACTTTTCTCTATTTCATCAGTTTTCAAAGTATGATTTATAGACCTTTGAGAGTCCACAAGACATTTTAGGTGGTTTGTGAGATAATAGCCAAGATATGGAAAAAACCTAAGTGTCCATCTATACACACACACACATACACACACACACACATACACACACACACACACGAATACTACTCAGCCGTAAAAAATAATGAAATCTTTCATTTGGGACAACATACATGGACCTTGATGGTCATTATGCTAAGTGAAATAAGTCAGCAGAGAATGACAAATATCTTATGATTTCACCCATATATGGCATCTAAAAAACCAACCAAACAAGCAAATAAAACAAAAACAAACTCACAGATACACAGAACAAGTTTAATGGTTGCCATAGAGGAAGGGGGTAAGGGGGGTAGACAAGATTTGTGAAGGGGGTCAGCTGTAAGGTGATGGACGGCAACTAGACCTGTGCTGGTGATCATTGTGTAGTGTATACGGATATCGAATTACAATTCTCTATACCTGAAACTTCTATAATAAAAGAAAATATTTTATGATAACACTAAGACATTGTTTCTCTGTATTGGCATTTGCACTGTTGATGCAAAAGCAAAGGTGGTGGATAAAACTGCTGGTGCCTTTGCATGAATCCAGTCAGTAGTACCAAACTGGACTCACAGGTTTTTAAAAAAGCCAATTTCACAGAGAATGTTCTTGATGGAAAATAAAACTTATAACTGTATTAAATCTTGACCCTTGAGTACATGTCTTTTTAATACTGTGTGACAAGGCAGGAAGTATGCGTAAAACATTTTTGCTGCATACTGGAACACAGTAACTGTCTTGGGCAAAAGAACTTATGTGATTATCTGAGAAGTGAGCTGAACTAGACACTTTTTTTCCATGAAACATTTTTATTTGAAAGAATGACCGACAGAAAAACTATGATTATGTAGACTTGATAATATTTTCTTGATAATGAATGGAGTGAAACAATCACTTTAAGGAAACCACTTATAGTATTTATTACCAAGAATAAAATTTAAGCTTTCAGGCAAAAATTAAGTTTTTTTTTTCACACACACTGTATTTTATTTTTACAAGAGATAAATAGACTGACAGCAAGCATTGTACATGGATGACCACAACAAAAGCAACAATGATTGCAATTACCAAACATGAAACACACTCATACTATGTCATAATATTGACATTCAGTCCAGTAATCCTCCACTGTAACAGCTCCTTTACTTTGCAGTGAAAATTGATTTGTATATTCTTTGCCTCTGATTCCTTGTGGGATTTTTTTCTTTTTTTAAATTCAAACAGAAAGTCACAAAAATTATACTCATCCTCATCAGTTCACTCAGTCCCATGTAATTAATTTTTTTTTTTCATCTTGATCTTTTGTTAGCACTTTTATGAGCTCATCAGTTTTTCATTAGAGTTCTGAAAATGCTTATTCATTCAGTTCAGCAGTACAGTCAGGTACCAGAAACCTGTACTTGTCAGAGTCTTTTCCATGAATTTCCTGAAGATGAAACCCTTTTATAGGAACATATTTACAAAAGCATCAGAGTACACCCAGAACTGTCTGTAAATGACAAAAGACTTAAAAATGACCACGGTTAAAGATTTGATGAAAGTTCATAATAATGCAGTTGACAAGAAAATTAGTTATTTCTGAGATATACATTTTAAAGTAATAACTAGGATTATGACTTATAACATTATACCAGAACATATAAGATTTTTAGAAATTTCATGTAATGTCTGAAACATTTATATTAACATATTTCCATGCAAATAACCCAATGAAAGTTTAGTATTAGTTGTTTTGTTTGTTTGTTTATACTGCAGGTTCTTATTAGTCATCAATTTTATACACATCAGTGTATACATGTCAATCCCAATCACCCAATTCAGCACACCACCATCCCCACCCCACCGCGGTTTTCCCCCCTTGGTGTCCATATGTCTGTTCTCTACATCTGTGTCTCAACTTCTGCCCTGCAAATCGGCTCATCTGTACCATTTTTCTAGGTTCCACATACATGCGTTAATATACGATATTTGTTTTTCTCTTTCTGACTTACTTCACTCTGTATGACAGTCTCTAGATCCATCCACGTCTCAACAAATGACTCAATTTCGTTCCTTTTTATGGCTGAGTAATATTCCATTGTATATATGTATCACATCTTCTTTATCCATTCGTCTGTTGATGGGCATTTAGGTTGCTTCCATGACCTGGCTATTGTAAATAGTGCTGCAATGAACATTCGGGTGCCTGTGTCTTTTTGAATTACGGTTTTCTCTGGGTATATGCCCAGTAGTGGGATTGCTGGGTCATATGGTAATTCTATTTTTAGTTTTTTAAGGAACCTCCATATTGTTCTCCATAGTGGCTGTATCAATTTACATTCCCACCAACAGTGCAAGAGGGTTCTCTTTTCTCCACACCCTCTCCAGCATTTGTTGTTTGTAGATTTTCTGATGATGCCCATTCTAACTGGTGTGAGGTGATACCTCATTGTAGTTTTGATTTGCATTTCTCTAATAATTAGTGATGTTGAGCGGCTTTTCATGTGCTTCGTGGCCGTCTGTATGTCTTCTTTGGAGAAATGTCTATTTAGGTCTTCTGCCCATTTTTGGATTGGGGTGTTTGTTTCTTTAATATTGAGCTGAATGAGCTGTTTATATATTTTGGAGATTAATCCTTTGTCCGTTGATTCGTTTGCAAATATTTTCTCCCATTCTGAGGGTTGTCTTTTCGTCTTGTTTATGGTTTCCTTTGCTGTGCAAAAGCTTTGAAGTTTCATTAGGTCCCATTTGTTTATTTTTGTTTTTATTTCCATTACTCTAGGAGGTGGATCAAAAAAGATCTTGCTGTGATTTATGTCAAAGAGTGTTCTTCCTATGTTTTCCTCTAAGAGTTTTATAGTGTCCAGTCTTACATTTAGGTCTCTAATCCATTTTGAGTTTATTTTTGTGTATGGTGTTAGGGAGTATTCTAATTTCATTTTTTACATGTAGCTGTCCAGTTTTCCCAGCACCACTTATTGAAGAGACTCTCTTTTCTCCATTGTATATCTTTGCCTCCTTTGTCATAGATTAGTTGACCATAGGTGCGTGGGTTTATCTCTGGGCTTTCTATCTTGTTCCATTGATCTATGTTTCTGCTTTTGTGCCAGTACCATATTGTCTTGATTACTGTAGCTTTGTAGTATAGTCTGAAGTCAGGGGGTCTGATTCCTCCAGCTCCGTTTTTTTCCCTCAAGACTGCTTTGGCTATTTGGGGTCTTTTGTGTCTCCATACAAATTTTAAGATGATTTGTTCTAGCTCCGTAAAAAATGCCATTGGTAATTTGATAGGGATTGCATTGAATCTGTAGATTGCTTTGGGTAGTATAGTCATTTTCACAATGTTGATTCTTCCAATCCAAGAACATGGTATATCTCTCCATCTGTTGGTATCATCTTTAATTTCTTTCATCAGTGTCTTATAGTTTTCTGCATACAGGTCTTTTGTCTCCCTAGGTAGGTTTATTCCTAGGTATTTTATTCTTTTTGTTGCAGTGGTAAATGGGAGTGTTTCCATAATTTCTCTTTCAGATTTTTCATCATTAGTGTATAGGAATGCAAGAGATTTCTGTGCATTAATTTTGTATCCTGCAACTTTACCATATTCATTAATTAGCTCTAGCAGTTTTCTGGTGGCAGTTTTAGGATTCTCTATGTATAGTATCATGTCATCTGCAAACAGTGACAGTTTTACTTCTTCTTTTCCAATTTGTATTCCTTTTATTTCTTTTTCTTCTCTGATTGCCATGGCTAGGACTTCCAGAACTATGTTGAATAATAGTGGTGAGAGTGGACATCCTTGTCTCGTTCCTGATCTTAGAGGAAATGCTTTCAGTTTTTCACCGTTGAGAATGATATTTGCTGTGGGTTTGTCATATATGGCCTTTATTATGTTGAGGTAGGTTCCCTCTATGACCACTTTCTGGAGAGTTTTTATCATAAATGGGTGTTGAATTTTGTCAAAAGCTTTTTCTGCATCTATTGAGATGATCATATGGTTTTTATTCTTCAATTTGTTAATATGGTGTATCACACTGATTGATTTGCGTATATTGAAGAATCCTTGCATCCCTGGGATAAATCCCACTTGATCGTGGTGTATGATCCTTTTAATGTGTTGTTGGATTCTGTTTGCTAGTATTTTGTTGAGGATTTTTGCATCTATATTCATCAGTGATATTGGTCTGTAATTTTCTTTTTTTGTACTGTCTTTGTCTGGTTTTGGTATCAGGGTGATGGTGGCCTCATAGAATGAGTTTGGGAGTGTTCCTTCCTCTGCAATTTTTTGGAAGAGTTTGAGAAGGATAGGTGTTAGTTCTTCTCTAAATGTTTGATAGAATTCACCTGTGAAGCCATCTGGTCCTGGACTTTTGTTTGTTGGAAGATTTTTAATCACAGTTTCAATTTCATGACTTGTGATTGGTCTGTTCATATTTTCTGCTTCTTCCTGGTTCAGTCTTGGAAGGTTATACCTTTCTAAGAATTTGTCCATTTCTTCCAGGTTGTCCATTTTATTGGCATAGAGTGGCTTGTAGTAGTCTCTTAGGATGCTTTGTATTTCTGCGGTGTCTGTTGTAACTTCTCCTTTTTCATTTCTGATTTTATTGATTTGAGTCCTCTCCCTCTTTTTCTTGATGAGTCTGGCTAATGGCTTATCAATTTTGTTTATCTTCTCAAAGAACCAGCTTTTAGTTTTATTGATCTTTGCTATTGTTTTCTTTGTTTCTATTTCACTTATTTCTGCTCTGATCTTTATGATTTCTTTCCTTCTGCTAACTTTGGGTTTTGTTTGTTCTTCTTTCTCTAGTTTCTTTAGGTGTAAGGTTAGATTGTTTACTTGAGATTTTTCTTGTTTCTTGAGGTAGGCTTGTATAGCTATAAACTTCCCTCTTAGAACTGCTTTTGCTGCATCCCATAGGTTTTGGATCATCGTGTTTTCATTGTTATTCGTCTCTAGGTATTTTTTGATTTCCTCTTTGATTTCTTCAGTGATCTCTTGGTTATTTAGTAACGTATTGTTTAGCCTCCATGTGTTTGTGTTTTTTACGTTTTTTTCCCTGTAATTCATTTCTAATCTCATAGCATTGTGGTCAGAAAAGATGCTTGATATGATTTCAGTTTTCTTAAATTTACTGAGGCTTGATTTGTGACCCAAGATGTGATCTATCCTGGAGAATGTTCCGTGCACACTTGAGAAGAACGTGTAATCTGCTGTTTTTGGATGGAATGTCCTATAAATATCAATTAAATCTATCTGGTCTATTGTGTCATTTAAAGCTTGTGTTTCCTTATTTATTTTCATTTTGGATGATCTGTCCATTGGTGTAAGTGAGCTGTTAAAGTCCCCCACTATTATTGTGTTACTGTCAATTTCCTCTTTTATAGCTGTTAGCAGTTGCCTTATGTAATGAGGTGCTCCTATGTTGGGTGCATATATATTTATAATTGTTATATCTTCTTCTTGGATTGATCCCTTGATCATTATGTAGTGTCCTTCCTTGTCTCTTGTAACATTCTTTATTTTAAAGTCTATTTTATCTGATATGAGTATAGCTACTCCAGCTTTCTTTTGATTTCCATTTGCATGGAATATCTTTTTCCATCCCCTCACTTTCAGTCTGTATGTGTCTATAGGTCTGAAGTGGGTCTCTTGTAGATAGCATATATATGGGTCTTGTTTTTGTATCCATTCAGCAAGCCTGTGTCTTTTGCTTGGAGCATTTAATCCATTCACGTTTAAGGTAATTATCGATATGTATGTTCCTATGACCATTTTCTTAATTGTTTTGGGTTTGTTTTTGTAGGTCCTTTTCTTCTCTTGTGTTTCCCACTTAGAGAAGTTCCTTTAACATTTGTTGTAGAGCTGGTTTGGTGGTGCTGAATTCTCTTAGCTTTTGCTTGTCTGTAAAGCTTTTGATTTCTCCATCAAATCTAAATGAGATCCTTGCCGGGTAGAGTAATCTTGGTTGTAGGTTCTTCCCTTTCATCACTTTAAGTATATCATGCCACTCCCTTCTGGCTTGTAGAGTTTCTGCTGAGAAATCAGCTGTTAACCTTATGGGAGTTCCCTTGTATGTTATTTGTCATTTTTCCCTTGCTGCTTTCAATAGTTTTTCTTTGTCTTTAATCTTTGCCAATTTGATTACTATGTGTCTCGGCGTGTTTCTCCTTGGGTTTATCCTGTATGGGACTCGCTGTGCTTCCTGGACTTGGGTGGCTATTTCCCTTCCCATGTTAGGGAAGTTTTTGACTATAATCTCTTCAAATATTTTCTCTGGTCCTTCCTCTCTCTCTTCTCCTTCTGGGACCCCTATAATGCGAATGTTGTTGCGTTTAATGTTGTCCCAGAGGTCTCTTAGGCTGTCTTCACTTCTTTTCATTCTTTTTTCTTTAGTCTGTTCCGCAGCAGTGAATTCCACCATTCTGTCTTCCAGGTCACTTATCCATTCTTCTGCCTCAGTTATTCTACTATTGATTCCTTCTAGAGTAGTTTTCATTTCAGTTATTGTATTGGTCATCTCTGTTTGTTTGTTCTTTAATTCTTCTAGGTCTTTGTTAATCATTTCTTGCATCTTCTCAATCTTTGCCTCCATTCTTATTCCAAGGTCCTGGATCATCTTCACTATCATTATTCTGAATTCTTTTTCTGGAAGGTTGCCTATCTCCACTTCATTTAGTTGTTTTTCTGGGTTTTTTTCTTGTTCCTTCATCTGGTATATAACCCTCTGCCTTTTCATCTTGTCTATCTTTCTGTAAATGTGGTTTCTGTTCCACAGGCTGCAGGACTGTAGTTTTTCTTGCTTCTGCTGTCTGCCCTCTGGTGGTTGAGGCTATCTAAGAGGCTTGATGGGAGGCTCTGGAGGTGGGTAGTGCTGACTGTTGCTGTGGCGGTCAGAGCTCCGTAAAACTTTAATCCACTTGACTGTTGATGGGTGGGGCTGGGTTCCCTCCCTGTTGGTTGTTTTGCTTGAGGCAACCCAACACTGGAGCCTACCCGGGCTCTTTGGTAGGGCTAATGGCAGACTTTGGGAGGGCTCACGCCAAGGAGTACTTCCCAGAACCTCCGCTGCCAGTGTCCTTGTCCCCACGGTGAAACAGAGCCAGCCCCCGCCTCTGCAGGAGACCCCCCAACACCAGCAGTTATGTCTGGTTCAGTCTCCCCCAGGGTCACTGCTCCTTCCCCTGGGTCCCGATGCACACACTATTTTGTGTGCACCCTCCAAGAGTGGGGTCTCTGTTTCCCCCAGTCCTGTCGAAGTCCTGCAATCAATTCCCACTAGGCTTCAAAGTCTGATTCTCTATGAATTCCTCCTCCCGTTGCCGGACCCCCAGGTTGGGAAGCCTGACGTGGGGCTCAGAACGTTCACTCCAGTGGGTGGACTTCTGTGGTATAAGTGCTCGCCAGTCTGTGAGTCACCCACCCAGCAGTTATGGGATTTGATTTTACTCTGATTGCGCCCCTCCTACCGTCTCACTGTGGCTTCTCCTCTGTCCTTGGACATGGAGTATCCTCCTTGTTGAAGTCCAGTGTCTTCCTGTCGATGATTGTCCAGCAGCCAGTTGTGATTCTGGTGCTCTCACAAGAGGGAGTGAGAGCACATCCTTCTACTCCGCCATCTTCCTCACTCCCTCCAAAAATTAAGTTTTTGTAAAATCCCTACCCACTACCGTGAGCTTGAGAGCTTCTCCATAGTTAAAGTGTTTTTCTTGCTGAGATTAGTGATGATATTTATGAATGTGATTTTTAAAATATATTTTTTAATAGAACATCTATGTAACTCAGCAAACTACTAGTTTTTCCAAATGATAAATGCATAATGTTACAAATCATGCATAGATGAAAGATCAATTCAAGATATCCTATTGACCAATGCATTTCACTGTAACAGAGTATGGAAAGACCATTGGTGTGGTTTCAGATTCTATACTGCAACTAACCTTTGAGAAGCTATTACTTGTCAGATATTACCGTAGTATCAGAGAAGAGTACCCAAATTTATCTGAAAAGGCTGTTAAAATGTTTCTTCCTTTTCCTACTATATTTCTGTGTGAGACCAGATTTTCTTGATATTTTTAATTAAAATTAAGATTTCACAACAGATGGAATACAGAAGCAGAGAAAATTCAGCTGTCTTTATTAAGCCAGATATTAAAAGAGATTTGCAAAAGTGTAAGATCATGTCACTCTTCTCAATAATTTTCTTTGTTTGGGAAAACACAGAGATTTTTGGTAAAAATACATTTTATTTATGTTAACAGAGAATAAGTTTATTGTTATTATTGTTAAATGAATATATAAACCTTTTTCAGGTTTAATTTCTAAAAGAGCAAATATTGAAATATGTAATCCATATACAAATGGTCTTTGGGGGGTCTTCGAAAGGGGTCCTGAGCCAAAAGCCACTACTCCTGACTTCTTGCCTGCAAAGAACTGAAGTATTTGCCATAGTCTTTCTGCTGAGTTTTTGTTTCTGGATCCTTTTGAGTATTGTTTTCCTTCTATCACTCATCCTAGTGGGACAGTAGTAGAAAACTGGCCAGTTATTTTATTGCTTCAAACAGCCCACCCACCCCAATCTATACTTTGGGAAAATAATTACCTAGTTTACTTATAGATTATTAAATTTACCATATTATTGACACTGACTCAGGTCCCTATGTCTTTGAGCTGATGCAGTTTATGTTATGTTATGTCAGCTTAACCATTTCCCCCTCAATTAATACAGGCTGTTCTCCTGGGAAAGTTAGATTTTATTTTCTTCCCAGAAAGCTAACCATGACCTTAACACCTTTCTGATTTAAAGAGGTGGGATCTCTTTAAATTTCAATGCCTGTAAAGTTTTCTTTAAGAAACTCAAATAGAATCATCTACCGACATTTCTGATAATTTTCTGAAGCAATAAGAAGAGGACAAAGATGGACACATCCTTTAAAAAGGGGAGCCTTTATCGTGGTAGCATTGCTTCATCTCTTTCTATAGAACTTGAAAGCCTGTGCTCAGTAATTTATGTTAATGCTTTATTTTCGAAGTTTTCTTTCTTCCATAAGCTCTTCATACTTTGACCAAGAACTGACCTTTCCCCTCTTTGAAATTTACCCTCCAACCTACCCCCACTCTCCAGGCTAGCTTTTCATTAGGGAACATGGGAGACATACCCTCACGTTGCTATGCATTGCGCTCTGGTGGCAGGCCTCCCTGACAAAAATCAAAGAGCTGCTAGTGCCAGAAGGATGAACTCTGTGATCTCAGCCCCCGTAAAGAGAAGCATCCCCAGAGAGAGGTTCAATTCATGTCAGAGTTAAATCTTAATTCATCTGAGAGCTGAGAAGCAGTCAGGCTTTTGAATATTTTTATTGAGAGACATTTTCCAAATCACAGATCAGATTAATATTTCAGTAACTTCTTTGAATGAGTCTGGTCCAGGGCAACAAACAAAACCAATGGCCCATGTGCAGTGTGATTTAGAAAGAAGTTTTTAGAGTGTTTAAACGGTTTCTGCTACATTTTTTTCCAGGCTGAGTAGGGACAAAGTCTAAACTCCTTTTCTTCTTTCTTTTTGTTTTCTTTTTCCTCATCCACCCTTCCTTGCATCCCTCCCTCCCTCCCTCACTCCCTTCCTCCCTTCCTTCCTTCCTTCCTTCCTTCTCATTTTTTCTAGGGATTTATTGCTTTCAAGAATAACCCATTGATTAACACAATCTCATTCTAATGCAACTGTATTTGGGATTTTTGAATGCCATCGATGAGAATGAATGGGGTGTTCTCAGAGGAATTAGTCTCCTTTGACCTTCATGATGTTAAGTACCATGCTACCCTAAATAGGATTGTGTTGTTAGTACTGGAACCTGTCTTAAAGTGGCAGTGAGTCACTATAATCCCGAGTTAGAAAAGACTGAGTTTAATTATTCTAAATGTTGAAAGACGTATATCTAACCTTCATGGGAATGTCTGGTGTCTTAAATTAAATGATAATATTTATTGAGCATTTAAATGTGCTAGTCACTTAGTGACTTGCATGTATTAAATTATTTAACCACTAGAACCACTTTGTGAGAGCAGTACTTTTATTGTACTGAAGCCTTTTTATAGATGAGTAAATCGAGGCACTGAGAGTCTTAAAACTTTGTCCAAGAGTATTTATAAGTGTCAGAAATGAGATCAGAAAGCAGGCAGACTGGCTTCAGGGAACATGAATTTAACTCTCACGCTATGATTCCTCTCCAGGTAGTCAAAATATAGTGTGATTGAAAATAAACAATAGTGAATTCTGTTAGCAGCTTATGGAATTTTCATTATTTCTTGTATTTAACTTCACTGATTCATTTCGCTTTCACTGTAAGACAACTGAAATATTCCTGCCTTGGTACATGTTATTCCCTAATACGGAATACCCTTTCTCTTTTTACTAGTTAAATGCAACGCATTCTTTAAAGCTCATTTCAAATTTCATTTTCTCCATAAAACTATATCTGTTAAAAACCAGAAGCTCCCAAAATTTAAGAGTTGCAGTGGAATATAGAGGATTTCTAGTACAATTTCTATCCAAACCTAGAAATTACTGAACAACTCTAAGACCATTAGCTTTTGATTAAAAACATGCTTTTACAGGACACCCAGTATGTTCTCATCATAAACTTCTATTTAGCTAGTAATTCTTACCATCTTAAGCCAGACTAATATCTTGTTTTTCTAATGAAATTTAGCATTGTTCAGCTATTTCCATTAACCCTCTCATTTATTCATATATTTGCACTTTCAATCAATATTTATTGGAGTTTTTAAATGTACACTCTCATAGATGCTAGAAGATAAAATAAAAAAGACACAGACCTTGTTTTAAAAAAACAGATGCTTTTAAGATGTCTAACATAGACTAGAAGACCAGGGAATGACAGTAAACCCTGAGTTGAGATTTAAAGAGAGTAGGATTTAGGTATTTTGAAAAGAGGAGGAAAAACATCAAAAGCTGAGGAATGATCCCTATTTTACAGTTGGAATACCTGAGGCATAGAAAAGTAAAGTAATTTTTTCAAGATCGTAAGGCTAGTTATTGGAAGAATTGAAATTTGAGTTGGCATTTTCACTCCATAGTTGATGCTTTTAAATTAGAGTAATGAAAGAGTAGCATCATATTCAAGGAGTTGTAAGTAATTATTTAAGGCTAAAGTGTGGGCTGTGCTAAGTGAAGGGGTTGAGATGGTGGTAAAATGAAGAGTCAGGCAGAGGCCAGCTGGTAATGAATTTTGGAAGCTACGCCAATGCATTTGGATTGTATTCTCATTATCCATTTCTTCTAACGCTAGGAGACCCTTTTGAGTTTGTCCTCATTTTACTGGTTTGGTTTTCTCTAATGACAATTTTGGGTTCTCCTGGTGCAATTATTAATTTTTATTCTGTTGTTACTTTTAAAAGTTACTTGTTTCTTTGACTATTTTGTAGCCAGCTTCATTTCTTTGTCCTGTTCCCTCTCATAATATGGCCCTCTCATGACTCCCTGCTTCTGCTTCATAGAACTTACCTTTCAGATATTTTTGCTACACCAAATAAATGTTTAACATGGTATTTTTATGTTTTGCATAGGAAGCAGTTTCAGCAATATGATTTAATTCCAAGTTTTTTCTTAACTTTCAGTATTTTTTACATATTTATATTACATATTTATGTATTTTAATGTAACATGTATTTATATATGTATTTGTTTATCTATCCTTGAACTCAGGGACACCTAGACAGGTGCTACATGCCTACACACAGCTATATCTTTAGTCCTCTTAACTGTATATTTTAGCTCTGAGAAAATTTGCACCTAGATCTGTCCATGATTCGAAAGTCAGTATTTTATGGTCTCTAGACCAGTCTGTGCTGCACAGCAGTTTTAATTTCAGGGCCTTAACCATTCTGGAGGATCAGATTAGTCTCTGGTTGCCATTTGATTGCCAGAAAATTTCATATTATGTGTTAGGAGAAAAGTGTTCAACGGTCAAATAAATTTGGGAAATACAATGTGCTACTTCCCACTTTTGGAAATGCACTATGAAGCACCTGGAGAAGTCCTGTATCAAAGAAACTTGTTAAAAACTACAACGAGGTACCACCTCACACTGGTCAGAATGGCCATCATTAAAAACTCTACAAATAACAAATGCTGGGGAGGGTGTGGAGAAAAGGGAACCCTCCTACGCTGTTGGTGGGAATGTGAGTTGATACAGCTACTATGGAAAACAGTATGGAGGTTCCTCAGAAAACTCAAAAATAGAACCATATGATCCAGCAATCCCATTCCTGGGCATATATCCAGACAAAACTATAATTCAAAAAGATACATGCACCCCTATGTTCACAGCAACACTATTCACAATAGCCAAGACATGGAAACAACATAAATGTCCATCGACAGATGAACAGATAAAGAAGATGTGGTACATATATACAATGGAATACTACTCAGCCATAAAAATGAACGACATAATGGCATTTGCAGCAACATGGATGCAACTAGAGATTACCATACTAAATGAAGTAAGTCAGAAAGAGAAAGACAAATACCATATGATATCACTTATGTGTGGAATTTAAAATATGACACAAATGAACTTATCTATGAATCAGAAACAGACTCACAGACATAGAGAACAGACTTGTGGTTGCCAAGGGGGAGAGGATTGGGGAAGGGATGGAGTGGGAGGCTGGGGTTAACAGATGTAAGCTATTATATATAGAATGGATAAACGACAAGGTCTAACTGTAGAGCACAGGGAACTGTATTCAATATCTTATGATAAACCATAATAGAAAAGAATATTAAAAAAAAGAATGTATGTATGTATAACCAAATCACTTTGCTGTACAGCAGAAATTAATACAACATTGTAAATCAACTATACTTCGATTTAAAAAAAAGAAGCTCATTAATCATTCTTTTAAAAAATTTGTTAAACTTATTTTCAAGGAAAATGTTATATTTATGTCTATTCACCATCTCTGGATGCTAGGAAAATGTTATATTTATGTCTATTCACCATCTCTGGATGCTACTTTGGTAAATGCTATGAAATAAATAAAGTCTGCTTCCCGTAGACTTTGTGGGCCTGCTAGTCTCAAACCGGCATGACACTTACTTGCAGTGCTTCTTCTTAGGTAAGTATATCCAAGTTCTACAAAACAGCGCCCCAACCTCCCATCACTTTGTATCATATTGTACATATTTTAACTTTTTTTTTTTTGCTGAGATATAATTTACATAGATTAAAATTCACCCTTTTTAAAAAGAGTAGTTCTATGTTTGGCAAATGCATATAGTCATGTAACTACCGCTACAATCAAAATACAGAACCATGGTGAATATTTAAAAACTTTAGTGCCTAAATGGGTGTGTAAACAGAGGCACGGGTGAAATTTGTCGAACTCAAAAGGTATGCTTCTTGCAGTTGACAAATGCTCACCAGTTTACTGGTAAATACAGACTCTGAATCTATACGTTAGAGCCTGAGAATAGGAGTAGATTAAAGTCTTTTTGGAAGTGATCCGTGTCATTCTGTTTAAGGGAGTGGATTTAGGGATATTCAAGCATGTATTTTTTTCCATCCATCCCTATGGACAGGAAAATTCATAAAATTCCTCTTTCCAACTCTCCCCTCTTCATACACTTAACATATGGTTTGTGTTCTCAACTTCTCTTTTGTTTGTCGTGTGTGTGTGTGTGTGTGTGTGTGTGTGTTTGTGTATTTGTTATAATCAGAAAATGAGAGGAATGTATTAGATATTGTGACCCTTTTCCCATGCTAACAGCAAAGTATTTTATAAATAACAAAGTAGTATTGAAATGTAAGCTATTCTTATACATCGCTTATCTTCACAATAGTGCTCAGTAAAATGTGGATAAAAGTTTATATGTAATGAGTGTTTTTCTCTGATTGAGTGGTTGGTTGATGCATGAGCAACACTGCACAGTGATATTGGAGTGAAGTTTAATTTTAGACTTAGAGCTGTCTTCTAATAAAGTTTTTGATGATGAGTATAAAAAAATTGCTGTGCCATTTTGAAAGGTAAATCTGAATGTACTTCTGCCTGTGATCTGGTCCTATCATCTGGACCACATTTACCTGTCTAATTCTCTTCCTTCAGCTCAGTATGACATATTTGTTTTCAGTACAAGATAGGTCGTGTTTATCTGTTGCACTGTCTATGGTCCAGTGATCTCTTTTGTAGTCTAAGGGGAATTGTATGAAAACTGAACTGGGTCAAGGAGTCTGAGAGTGTTAAAGTTCACCAAGAAATCAAGATGAGGCTTTGCAGAAACAAGAGGAAGTTAAAATTAGTATGAATTGATTTCCCTACCCCCTTTTCAGAAATTGTTCTCACATGTTGCGAGCCCCTTGGCCATTTATGTGATGCTCTGTGTTATGACTGTGACATGACTATGCCAGAGGATGGCCAAGGTCAACAATGTGACCTATTTTTATTTTTTCTTAATAGGAAAAAGTTGCCATTCTTTTCCCACACTGGCAGAGTCTTTCTGTGTGTGTGGCTTTGCAGACTCCTTTTTGTGAACATTTCACATCTTTTCCTTTGATTAAGCTTGTTAGATTTCAGACCTCCTTGAACTTTAAACTTCTCATTTCCAGCTTTTCCAGTTAGATGTTCTAAATCTAGTGATCCATTACACAGTATTATTAACTTATCTATCCTTTGGCAGCTTTATAAATTATTTCAGAAATATATTTTTCTTAAAACAGAAAAATGGGATAAAACTACTTTTTAAACTACTTTCTATTTAAAATTGGATAATTTTATTGACAAATCTGAATTCTCTGAAAGAAATAAGAATGCATTCATTATGTGGATACTTCATACATCTCAACTTTCAGGTTTTCTTGAACTCTGAGGTTGGGTTACAAAGAAGTCTGAGTTGTTTGTTGATTAAATCAGTGCCGCTTAATTGGTTTAATCATGAATCTACCTAAATGAATTACAAATATATTAAAGATAATATACGCTCACTATGTAAACAACAACAAAACTTTCACTAAAACATGAAATATTTAGTAGAAAATTCAGGTCATATAACAGGTAATTAAAATATAAAATATCTAAAATCAAGGTGAACATTTCTTTTCCAAAGTGCACAATTAACTTAATGTTCCAACTCACTTTTTGTGTATATATTAAAAAAAAAAAAAACCAAGTGATGTCAGAATTGTAAGTTAGGGAATATTGCTGTGAGACTTTCAGTCAAGATGGCAGCCTTAAGTGATGCGAAATTCCACCCAATCACTTTCTGGATCCAAGCACAGAGTATGTTAGGGAAAAGAAATAATTTAAAAGCATATTTGAATGTGAATCCAAGAAATGGAAAACTTAGCTGCCAGAAACAAAGACTGAAATTAGGTAGCATAGTGAGCTGTTACTGAAGTTGAATGTCCATGGGGGAATCTCAGGACCTTGATGCCTGGGTTTTAATATCTATGTGGACATGTGATGAAAAATTAAATCTGTGCAAATCGGGATGCTGAAACTGAGCTAGAGAGAGTTGCTATGTTCAGGAAACTGAGAATAGGAATAAACTATCTGCTGGCTTGGAAGCAATAAGAAACCAGCATTTTCTAGTGCCATAGGTAGGAAAAGTCAAGAGCTAGAATATAGAATCCCAATCCGTGCTTTGAATAACTCTGGGGTCCAAATTCACATTGACTACATTAGGAGGTAGAATCACAGGTTAAGTTATTAAGAAAAATGTTGAGCCATTGCTGAAATAAAATATCTCAAGAGGTAGAAATCACAAACAACATGAAGAGATTTTAAGATAAGTATGTCAAAAATGTAAAAGACACAACAGAAAGAAGAAAAACATAAAGCTTGGGTAAGACAATATGAAAGAAGAGTGAGCATTTTTGTTTTGACAAACATGTACAGCTGTGCAACCAGCACCACTATACACAAGACATAAAACAGCTCCTTTGCCTCCAAATATTTTCCATGCCCTCCTTTACAGCCAATCCTTCCTCCCAACCCCAGGCTCTGATAACAACTGATCCGTTTTCTGTCCCAGTAGCTTTGGCTTTTCCAGAATGTCATGCAAATGAAGTTATACAATATGTATAGCCTTTTGAATGTAGATTCTTTCACCTAACATGATGAATCTGAGATTCATCCATGTTGTTGCATATATCAGAACAGGAGTTCATTCCTTTTTATTACTAAATATTATTCCATTTTATAGAGATGCCACATTATTTTTGTCCATTCTTTAGTTGAGGAACATATGAATTGTTCCCAGGTTTAGCAATTATGAATAAAGATGTTATAAATATTTATGTATAGGTTTTGGTGTGAACATAAATTGCCATTTCACGTAGATAAATACCTAGGCGTTGGGCTGTCGGGTCATATGATAAGTGTATGCTTAACTTCATAAGAAACTTCCAAACATCTTCCAAAGAGGCTGTAATAATTTGCATTCCCACCAGCAGCATAAGAGGGATTCTACTTATTCTGCATCCTCATCAGTAATTTGTAATGTCAGCTCTGATCATCAGTATGGTTTTGAGTAGGAGGGATGAAAGTAGAATATCCTCACTTTATTTCTGATCTTAGGGGGAAATCATTCATTGTTTCACTAGTACATATGATATTAGCTGTAGATTTTTTGTAGATATCCTTTATCAGATTAAGGAAATAAGGAAATTCTCTTCAATTCTGAGTTTGGCAAGAGTTTATTGTTGTTGTTGTGTTGAATCACTTTGGTGGTTGAATTTTAATGATTTCTTTTTCCGCATCTATTGAGAACTTAATATCTTTAAAAAATTTTTAGTCTATTGATATGGTGAATTACAATGATTGATTTACAATGTTTAACCAGATTTGCACTCCTGGGATGTCTCATTTGGTCATGATATTTTGTCCTTTTTGTACATTGCTACATTTAATTTGCTAGTATTTTGTTGAGGATATTTATATCTAGGTTCATGAAGAACATTAGTTTGCATTTTTTTTTGTAATGTATTTATATGACTTGGCTGGCCTCATAAGTCAGTAAAGCTTCTCTCCTTTTCCATATAATGGAAGAGTTTGTGTAGAACTGATATTATTTATTTCTTACTTGTTTGGTAGAATTTGTCAGTGGAGGCATCTGAGCATGGAGTTTTCTTGGTTAGAAGATTTGTAACTATAAATTTAATACCTTTAATAGATATAATAATCTTTAGTTTTTCCATTTCTTCTTGAGTGAGCTTTGGCAATTTGTGTCTTTAAAATAATCTGTCCATTTGATCTATGTTGTAAAATTTATAGGAAGAGTTGTTCATAATATTTCCTTATTATCTTTTAATATTTGTAGTTATGACCCTTTATTTGAAATAGGTAATCTTAACAATCAGCCAAGTAGAAATTCTGGAAACTAAAAATATAGTAATTGAAATTAAAAGGTTAAACAGCAAGTTAAATACAGGTGAAACAAAGCTTAGTGAATTAGAAGATAGGAGATAGGAGAAAAATCACCGAGAATATAACAAATGTAGGTCAAATATGGGAAGTATGAAATAGAAGTCGAAACATAGCGGACAGAATGTTAAACTTGCATATATGTCTAGTAAGAATTACAGAAAAGGAGAATAGATAGAATGGCAATATCCAAATAGCTAATATTCAATAATTCTCTAGAGGTGATAAAAAATGAGTCTTTGGGGCCTTTGAAGCCCAATGAGTCCTGAGCAGGAAAAATAAAAACAAAATATATACCTAGACCAATTAATGCAAAATGTTAGCACATCAAAGTACTATGAAAAATAAAGCAACTTTTTCATCTTAGAATTTGTAACTCTGATAAATTGTCATCCAGGATTAAGTATGAAATAAATACATTTTCACATAGAATCAATATGTGCAATACACACGTTCTTGCAGAAAGAACAATTACAAGAAGGAAATTGTATCTAGAACAAAAACATGTCATGTATGAAGAAATTATAATCAAAGAAATTTGTAAACATATAAATTTGTAATAATTAAAGATTAATTTGAGGAATTATTTTAAAAGGAGAAAATAGCAATGGGAGGAAGTTTATGGAGCTAAAATAGTCTAAGTTTCTTGTATAATTTAAGAGATGGATAGACCTATGGACTACTTAGGTCTCTAGTAGGCTTAGAATAAGTATATATTTTAGAAGAGGGGAAGATGACCACTAAAATAATAGAAATAGAAGGTAAACTTTTCAGACAAGGAAGGGAAATTTAAAGAATAAATAGAATTTGATAAATCTAATAGGAGGCAGGAAGAAAAATATAAGTTGGATTTAATAAAAGATATGGTAAATAAAAAGACAGAAAGTAAAGTTAAAAATTATTGAACATATATCAGCAATAACATTAAATGTTAATAAAATAAACTTCCCTACTAAAAGAGAAATGTATTTGGATGGTATAAAAAAATTCTTAAACAAAGATAAAGGTATATCTGGCAAGTATTAAAAGAAAGATGTTGTTATAATTTTAAATTGGGAAATCCAGATTTGAAGGAAAGCATTAATGGGTTTATCAAGTACTGTATTTGCCTATTGTCTCTTAATTCCAAATCTGCTCTTGTACACGTTGCTCTGTGATGCTAGTACTGGGATTCAGCACACTGCATTTCCCAGATGTTTTTCCAATTGGTTTCCATTAAGTTCTGTCAATAGGTGGCACTAGAGAGAGTGAAAAGGATAAGGAACTTGCTATTCTTTCCTCTCATTGTTGCTCCTTTGGGCACTCCCAGAACCAGTCTTCAGTTTCCAGTTCCTCTGGGCACTCCCAGAACCAGTCTTGTCCTGCCTCTTTATTAGCAGTCTGAGCAACATTTCCACAGGGCAGCTTCTCTGAGCTTATAGGTTCTAGGAAGTCCACTCCTTCCCTTTCGCATCCTCAGTTCTAGAGATAGTAACTGCTTCTCACAGTTATTATCTCTGAGTTACCTCAAATTCCTTCAACCCTCCAACATTTGTGCAAAAAATTCTCTGTATAGTGTGATTTTTCCTTCCTGATGGAATCCTGACTATATAGGTCAGAATAGAATAAAAATAAAGAGATTTATGCAGTGATTATCCACCTGAAAGATATAGGTCAATATTCTGTATTTAGTTAACAATACTATCTGAAGATACATAAAGAAAAGGCCTATATAATCATGAGGTAAAAAGCAAAAACCAATAATTGTAGTGAAAAGATTGTAAACTTTTTATGTTGACGTAATTCTAGATTTTAAAAAGTTGCAAAAATATTTCAGAGTTCCCACATACTCTGTTTTTGTCAAATGTTTACACATTACCTAACCATAGTACGATGATCAAACTGGTAATTAGCAATGATAAATACTATTAACTAATATATAGATCTTATTCAAATTTTTTCAGTTATCCCACTAATGTCCATTTTCTGGTCCAGGATCCAATCAAAGATCCCATGGTACGTTTAGTTTTCTGTCTTGGTCTCCTCCAGTCTAAGATAGTTCTTCAGTCTTTCTTTGTCTTTCATTAGCTTGACATTTTTGAAGAATACTGATCAATTATATGTAGAATATCTCTCAATTTGGGTTGGTCTGATGTTTTCTCATGATTAGATTGAGGTTATACATTTTTGGCAAGAACATCACAGAAATGATCTTGTGTTCTTCTCAGTGCATCATATCAGGAGATACATGATATGTTTGGTCACAAGTGATGTTGACTTTGAGAAGTCTGCTAAGATTCTTCACTGTTACAGAGGATATTTTTGACACTCCTATCTAAGAAACTGTTAGATAACAGAAATCTAAAAAAATTTAAGTATAGAAGAATTTTAAAATATTAAAATTTCAAGCTGGTAGACATATATAGATACTGCCCCCTAAAAGAAGGTACACTCTATTCAAATGCACATTAGAAAGTACAAATATTGGCAATATATTAGGCTACTAAAAAGCCTCAGTAACTTCCACAGACATGATACCATATGAATCACATGGCCTAATCTTAATGCAATGTAATTACAAGTCAAATATAAAGAGATATCCAAAAGCTTATGATTGAAAACAAACCAAAAAATACACTTCTAAATAATTCATAAGCTAAACATCTTATTATAATTTACCTTATAAAATATTTAGAAGCAAACAACAATAAAATCACCCTGTATTATACTTGTGTGATGTACCTGGAGGGTAATTTATCATGTTAAATAGGTATTTTAGAAAATAAGGAAGATTGAAAGATTCAGTTGTGTTTATTTCAAGAAGCTAGACTACAATTAAATTTCCCTTCTCTCCAAATAAAAAGTGGAAATAATAGAAACAACCAGAAATTAATTATGCAAAAAACAAACAACATAAATTAGCAATAAAAACAAATCATTGGTTTCTTAAAACAATAATAAAATAGAAAAATACTGACAAAATTGATCCAAAAAAAGAGAGAAGGTACAAATAAATTGCAGAGAATGAAAAAGCAGCATAAACAGGTTTTATAGAATTGAAGAAAAGCATACGGAAATACTAGAATGACTTTACGCCCAATAAATTTTAAAACCTAAAATAAACAGAATGTTTTAGAAAAAAATATAAATTCCAATTTTTCTTAAGGAACAACAGAAAACAAGAAATTGAATTGGTAAAAAAAGTCCTCACCTCCTACCACCTAGATCCAAAGGAACCAAGCTGAAATTGTTCTATGAATTTTGCTAAACTTTCAAGGAACCTGTAATGCTTATCTCATAGAGTTTCAGAAAACAAATTAAAAGAGACAAAGCTATCCAACCTAGTTTGATATTAGTATAAGCTTGACACCAAAACCAGATACGGGCAATACACAAAAATAAAATTAAAGATTAATGACAAAATGGAAGCTAAATCATAAACAAAATGCTTGCAAATCAAATCGAGGAATATTTTTAAATAATTTGGCTAAGTATGGTGTATTATAGGAATGCAAGAAATAATTAACATTATATTTATTAATGAAATATCCCACATTAGCAAGCTGTAAAAAATGTGATATCTCAAGAGATACGGCAGAGCGTTTACTCATGATAAGAAGACTAAAATAACTAGTTGTAGGAGATAATGTCTTCAAACATAATTAAGAAGGTAAAATATTAGAGGCAGTCTCTTTGAAACCCACAGAACAAGGATGCCTCCAATATCTGTTCTCTCCTTCTGCAGTAATATAACACTGATTTTTAAAGTGGGCCCATAGCTGCCTATATGGCCCAGCCTCTCTGATAATTGGATATAACTTTGTCATTTTGGAAGTGTTTTGGAAGCGATGTGTATAAATTTTAGGATGCATCTTTAAAGGAAGGGAGCACATCCCATTTTTAACACCTCGGCTTTCTTGCCTACTCAGCTGGACACACAGCTATGAATCATCCTGGAACATGTGGATGAGGACAACATCCTAAAAATGGCAGAGCAACCAGATACAGCCACTTTGGTCTCTGACACCATGGAGTCACTTTACCAGTCCTGGGAAGTATTCTATTTTATTCAAACCACTGATCTAAAAAAATAAAAAAATCACTGTAATAGCTGTTGAACTTAAATTCTCACTAATGTGCCTATTTTTACCTCTTCTATTCACTGTTTTACTGGAGGTTTTGGGCAGTGAAATAGAAGAAAAAGAAATGTGGTATAACTTCTAGTAAGACAAAATCTAAGAGGATCTACAGACAAACCAGTTAAACTAGTGAGAAAGATCAGCCAGGTAACTGTTTACAAGACCAATTATGAAAACATTAAAATTATACCATGAACCAGTAACAAGGCAACTGGAAAATGTTATTAAGAAAAAGCAGTTTCATAATAAGAGGAAACCCAAAAGTGACCTAACACTAAATGTAATAAAAATATCTATTATTATTATGGTGAAAATTATAAAAGAATACCAAATTATTTTAAAGTACATAAAAGGTGACAGATGAATGAATAAGTAGAACATATCCATGAATGGAAAGATTAAAAATGGAAAAATGCTAGCTTTTCTCCAAGTAAGCAATAAATTCAACATAATTTAAATAAGACCTCTAAAACCCTATTTTGTGGAACTTAATTAGCCAAATCTAAAAATCTTTTGAAAGTTCATGGTTATATGATATACTAGATACATAGGAAAGTATCACAACATGTTTGGAAAGAAAACAACATCAGGATAGTAGTTGACTCTGGGGAGGGGGAACGAAATTGAAGAATATTATGGGATTCCAACTGTGCCTATAATATGTTCTTTTAAAAATATCAGTAGAAAATGTGTCAAAATATGTTTATTCATTCCAGGTGCTGAGTTTATATGTTTGTAATATTACTCTCTCTCCTTTTCTGGATATTTGAAATATATCATAAAGGAAGAAATTCTGGCTGCAATGTATGGATATCTTAATAAAAATTCCATTAACCCCAAACCTTCTGGGTTACATAATTGAATTACAGAAATCGAACTTTTTAAATACAAATTAAAATTTAACTCTTAAATGGGACAATTTGGGGGTCTGTCACGCATCAATTAAATTTCTCTTTCCACCAATTCTTCCAGGATTAAGATGGGGAATCCAAGAGTAATTAAGTCCCCCTTTTTTATTTCCTATGTCTATTTGCTATCACTGCAGCATAAATCACTGTCAATACATGCTCCTTTACTAAACTGGAATTTAGATGAGAGGCAACACTGTGTTTTGATATATAATTTCAACCTTTTTTTTTCTTTTTAAAAATCAGGCCTGGACTTCACTGGTGGCGCAGTGGTTAAGAATCCACCTGCCGATGCAGGGGGCACGGGTTCGAGCCCTGGTCCAGGAAGATCCCACATGCCGCGGAGCGGCTAAGCCCGTGCGCCACAACTACTGAGCCTGCGCTCTAGAGCCCATGAGCCACAACTGCTGAGCTCACGTGCCACAGCTACTGAAGCCCGCGCGCCTAGAGCTCGGTGCTCCGCAACAAGAGAAGCCACCGCAACGAGAAGCCCGCGCACCGCAACGAAGAGTAGCCCCTGCTCACCGCAACCAGAGAAAAGTCCGCGTGCAGAAACGAAGACCTAATGCAGCCAAAAAATTAAATAAATAAAATAAAAATAATAAAATAAATAAATTTATTAAAAAAAAAAAATCAGGCCTACATTTCAAGTCCTGCCAATTTGTCTGGTACTGTGATTTTAGTTGATATTTGGGCTCCTTCTAGTGTTTTGTAACTAACTCTGAAATAAACATATATTTTTTTATGTGTTTTCTGCATTCAGGAGTACTGCCTCAGCTACGTCTCAAAAGTGGATTTATTGGCTCTAAGGTTTGAATAGTCTTAAAACTCTGTATTTGTACATCCAAATAGCTTTCTAACTGAAAATATCTAATTTACATGTCTTTCTCAAATGATTGATATTGTTAACTTCATTATACAATTGCTGACACAGTATATTAGTATTTGAGAACTATCTTTGATAATTTAATAAACTATATTTTTACTATTTAAATTTTCATTTGCTTAATTGAAAATGAGTTGATCATTTTCATATATTTATTAAATAGTTGACTCAATTTTTGTGAATTTTCTACTTGTTGCCTTTAATAAAGGGTTAAGCAGGATTAATCAGTTAATTAATTAATCCTTTAATAAAGGATTAAGCAGTTAATTAATTATACAGTTAATTAACAATTGTATAATTTCTTTATATAACAAAGTTATTAATCCTTTGTTATGTGTACTGCATGGTTTTTCCAGTTTTTATTTTTGTTATGTTATAGCTAAAATTTTTTTTTTTTTTTTAAACATCTTTATTGAAGTATAATTGCTTTACAATGGTGTGCTAGCTTCTGCTTTACAACAAAGTGAATCAGTTACACATATACATATGTTGCCATATCTCTTCCCTCTTGCATCTCCCTCCCTCCCACCCTCCCTATCCCACCCCTCTAGGTGGTCACAAAGCACCGAGCTGATCTCCCTGTGCTATGCGGCTGCTTCCCACTAGTTATCTATTTTACATTTGGTAGTGTATATATGTCCATGACACTCTCTCACCCTGTCACATCTCACCCCTCCCCCTCCCCATATCCTCAAGTCCATTCTCTAGTAGGTCTGTGTCTTTATTCCCATCTTGCCACTAGGTTCTTCATGACCTCTTTTTTTTTTTTTTTTTCCCTTAGATTCCATATATATGTGTTAGCATACTGTATTTGTTTTTCTCTTTCTGACTTACTTCACTCTGTATGACAGACTCTAACTCCATCCACCTCATTACAAACACCTCCATTTCATTTCTTTTTATGGCTGAGTAATATTCCATTGTATATATGTGCCACATCTTCTTTATCCATTCATCCGATGATGGACACCTAGGTTGCTTCCATGTCCTGGCTATTGTAAACAGAGCTGCAATGAATATTTTGGTACATGACTCTTTCTGAATTATGGTTTTCTCAGGGTATATGCCCAGTAGTGGGATTGCTGGGTCATATGGTAGTTCTATTTTTAGTTTTTTAAGGAACCTCCATACTGTTCTCCACAGTGGCTGTATCAATTTACATTCCCACCAACAGTGCAAGAGTGTTCCCTTTTCTCCACACCCTCTCCAGCATTTATTGTTTCTAGATTTTTTGATGATGGCCATTCTGACCAGTGTGAGATGATACCTCATTGTAGTTTTGATTTGCATTTCTCTAATGATTAATGATGTTGAGCATTCTTTCATGTGTCTGTTGGCAATCTGTATATCTTCTTTGGAGAAATGTCTATTTAGGTCTTCTGCCCATTTTTGGATTGGGTTGTTTGTTTTTTTGTTATTGAGCTGCATGAGCTGCTTGTAAATCTTGGAGATTAATCCTTTGTCCGTTGCTTCATTTGCAAATATTTTCTCCCATTCTGAGGGTTGTCTTTTGGTCTTGTTTATGGTTTCCTTTGCTGTGCAAAAGCTTTTAAGTTTCATTAGGTCCCATTTGTTTATTTGTGTTTTTATTTCCATTTCTCTAGGAGATGGGTCACAAAGGATCTTGCTGTGACTTAT
The DNA here is from genome assembly GCF_028564815.1 of Eubalaena glacialis. Classification (NCBI taxonomy): domain Eukaryota; kingdom Metazoa; phylum Chordata; class Mammalia; order Artiodactyla; family Balaenidae; genus Eubalaena; species Eubalaena glacialis. Next base: position 49,681,327 of record NC_083729.1, on the reverse strand, counting down.
GTCATACAGTGTTCTGCCTATGTTTTCCTCTAAGAGTTTGATAGTGTCTGGCCTTACACTTAGGTCTTTAATCCATTTTGAGTTTATTTTTGTGTATGGTGTTAGGGACTGTTCTAATTTCATACTTTTACATGTACCTGTCCAATTTTCCCAGCACCACTTATTGAAGAGGCTGTCTTTTCTCCACTGTATATGCTTGCCTCCTTTATCAAAGATAAGGTGACCATATGTGCGTGGGCTTATCTCTGGGCTTTCTATCCTGTTCCATTGATCTATATTTCTGTTTTTGTGCCAGTACCAAACTGTCTTGATTACTGTAGCTTTGTAATATAGTCTGAAGTCAGGGAGCCTGATTCCTCCAGCTCCATTTTTCGTTCTCAAGATTGCTTTGGCTATTCGGGGTCTTTTGTGTTTCCATACAAATTGTGAAATTTTTTGTTCTAGTTCTGTGAAAAATGCCAGTGGTAGTTTGATAGGGATTGCATTGAATCTGTAGATTGCTTTGGGTAGCAGAGTCATTTTCACAATGTTTATTCTTCCAATCCAAGAACATGGTATATCTCTCCATCTATTTGTATCATCTTTAATTTCTTTCATCAGTGTCCTATAATTTTCTGCATACAGGTCTTTTGTCTCCTTAGGTAGGTTTATTCCTAGGTATTTTATTCTTTTTGTTGCAATGGTAAACGGGAGTGTTTTCTTAATTTCACTTTCAGATTTTTCATAATTAGTATACAGGAATGCAAGAGATTTCTGTGCATTAATTTTGTATCCTGCTACTTTACCAAATTCATTGATTAGCTCTAGTAGTTTTCTGGTAGCATCTTTTGGATTCTCTATGTATAGTATCATGTCATCTGCAAACAGTGACAGCTTTACTTCTTCTTTTCCGATTTCGATTCCTTTTATTTCTTTTTCGTCTCTGATTGCTGTGGCTAACACTTCCAAAACTATGTTGAATAATAGTGGTGAGAGTGGGCAACCTTGTCTTGTTCCTGATCTTAGTGGAAATGGTTTCAGTTTTTCACCATTGAGGACAATGTTGGCTGTGGGTTTGTCATATACGGCCTTTATTATGTTGAGGAAAGTTCCCTCTATGCCTACTTTCTGCAAGACTTTTATCATAAATGGGTGTTGAATTTTGTCGAAAGCTTTCTCTGCATCTATTGAGATGATCATATGGTTTTTCTCCTTCAATTTGTTAATATGATGTATCACGTTGATTGATTTGCGTATATTGAAGAATCCTTGCATTCCTGGAATAAACCCCACTTGATCATGGTGTATGATCCTTTTAATGTGCTGTTGGATTCTGTTTGCTAGTATTTTGTTGAGGATTTTTGCATCTATGTTCATCAGTGATATTGGCCTGTAGTTTTCTTTCTTTGTGACATCTTTGCCTGGTTTTGGTATCAGGGTGATGGTGGCCTCGTAGAATGAGTTGGGGAGTGTTCCTCCCTCTGCAATATTTTGGAAGAGTTTGAGAAGGATAGGTGTTAGCTCTTCTCTAAATGTTTGATAGAATTCGCCTGTGAAGCCATCTGGTCCTGGGCTTTTGTGTGTTGGAAGATTTTTAATCACAGTTTCAATTTCAGTGCTTGTGATTGGTCTGTTCATATTTTCTATTTCTTCCTGGTTCAGTCTCGGCAGGTTGTGCATTTCTAAGAATCTGTCCATTTCTTCCAGGTTGTCCATTTTATTAGCATAGAGTTGCTTGTAGTAATCTCTTATGATCGTTTGTATTTCTGCAGTGTCAGTGGTTACTTCTCCTTTTTCATTTCTAATTCTATTAATTTGAGTCTTCTCCTTTTTTCTCTTGATGAGTCTGGCTAATGGTTTATCAATTTTGTTTATCTTCTCAAAGAACCAGCTTTTAGTTTCATTGATTTTTGCTATTGTTTCCTTCATTTCTTTTTCATTTATTTCTGATCTGATCTTTATGATTTCTTTCCTTCTGCTAGCTTTGGGGTTTTTTTGTTCTTCTTTCTCTAATTGCTTTAGGTGCAAGGTTAGGTTGTTTATTCGAGATGTTTCCTGTTTCTTGATGTAGGCTTGTATTGCTATAAACTTCCCTCTTAGAACTGCTTTTGCTGCATCCCATAGGTTTTGGATCGTCGTGTCTCCATTGTCATTTGTTTCTAGGTATTTTTTGATTTCCCCTTTGATTTCTTCAGTGATCACTTCGTTATTAAGTAGTGTATTGTGTAGCCTCCATGTGTTTGTATTTTTTACAGATCTTTTCCTGTAATTGATATCTAGTCTCATAGCGTTGTGGTCGGAAAAGATACTTGATACGATTTCAATTTTTTTAAATTTACCAAGGCTTGATTTGTGACCCAAGATATGATCTATCCTGGAGAATGTTCCATGAGCACTTGAGAAAAATGTGTATTCTGTTGTTTTTGGGTGGAATGTCCTATAAATATCAATTAAGTCCATCTTGTTTAATGTATCATTTAAAGCTTGTGTTTCCTTATTGATTTTCATTTTGGATGATCTGTCCATTGGTGAAAGTGGGGTGTTAAAGTCCCCTACTATGATTGTGTTACTGTCGATTTCCCCTTTTATGGCTGTTAGTATTTGCCTTATGTATTGAGGTGCTCCTATGTTGGGTGCATAAATATTTACAATTGTTATACCTTCCTCTTGGATCGATCCCTTGATCATTATATAGTGTCCGTCTTTGTCTCTTGTAATTGTCTTTATTTTAAAGTCTATTTTGTCTGATATGAGAATTGCTACTCCAGCTTTCTTTTGATTTCCATTTGCATGGAATATCTTTTTCCATCCCCTTACTTTCAGTCTGTATGTGTCTCTAGGTCTGAAGTGGGTCTCTTGTAGACAGCATATATATGGGTCTTGTTTTTGTATCCATTCAGCAAGTCTGTGTCTTTTGGTGGGAGCATTTAATCCATTTACATTTAAGGTAATTATCGATATGTATGTTCCTATTCCCATTTTCTTAAATGTTTTGGGTTTGTTATTGTAGGTGTTTTCCTTCTCTTGTGTTTCTTGCCTAGAGAAGTTCCTTTAGCATTTGTTGTAAAGCTGGTTTGGTGGTGCTGAACTCTCTCAGCTTTTGCTTGTCTGTAAAGGTTTTAATTTCTCCATCAAATCTGAATGAGATCCTTGCTGGGTAGAGTAATCTTGGTTGTAGGTTTTTCTCCTTCATCACTTTAAGTATATCCTGCCACTCCCTTCTGGCTTGCAGAGTTTCTGCTGAAAGATCAGCTGTTAACCTTATGGGGATGCCCTTGTGTGTTATCTGTTGTTTTTCCCTTGCTGCTTTTAATATGTTTCCTTTATATTTAATTTTTGATAGTTTGATTAATATGTGTCTTGGTGTGTTTCTCCTTGGATTTATCCTGTATGGGACTCTCTGTGCTTCCAGGACTTGATTAACTATTTCCTTTCCCATATTAGGGAAGTTTTCAACTATAATCTCTTCAAATATTTTCTCAGTCCCTTTCTTTTTCTCTTCTTCTTCTGGGACCCCTATAATTCGAATGTTGGTGCGTTTAACGTTGTCCCAGAGGTCTCTGAGACTGTCCTCAGTTCTTTTCATTCTTTTTTCTTTATTCTGGTCTGCAGTAGTTATTTCCACCATTTTATCTTCCAGGTCACTTATCCGTTCTTCTGCCTCAGTTATTCTGCTATTGATCCCATCTAGTGTATTTTTAATTTCATTTATTGTGCTTGTCATCGTTTCTTGGTTCCTCTTTAGTTCTTCTATGTCCTTGTTAAATGTTTCTTGCATTTTGTCTATTCTATTTCCAAGACTTTGGATCATCCTTACTATCATTATTCTGAATTCTTTTTCAGGTAGACTACCTATTTCCTCTTCATTTGTTAGGTCTGGTGTGTTTTGACCCTGCTCCTTCATCTGCTGTGTGTTTTTCTGTCTTCTCATTTTGCTTATCTTACTGTGTTTGGGGTCTCCTTTTCACAGGCTGCAGGTTCGTAGTTCCCGTTGTTTTTGGTATCTGTCCCCAGTGGCTAAGGTTGGTTCAGTGGGTTGTGTAGGTTTCCTGGTGGAGGGAACTAGTGTCTGTGTTCTGGTGGATGAGGCTGGATGTTGTCTTTCTGGTGGGTTCGTCCACGTCTGGTGGTGTGTTTTGGGGTGTCTGTGGCCTTATTATGATTTTAGGCAGCCTCTCTGTTAATGGATGGGGCTGTGTTCCTCTCTTGCTAGTTGTTTGGCATAGGGTGTCCAGCACTGTAGCTTGCTGGTCGTTGAGTGAAGCTGGGTCTTGATGTTGAGATGGAGATCTGTGAGAGATTTTCGCCGTTTGGTATTATGTGGAGCTGGGAGGTCTCTTGTGGACCAGTGTCCTGAAGTTGGCTCTCCCACCTCAGAGGCACAGCCCTGATGCCTGGCTGGAGCACCAAGAGCCTTTCATCCACACGGCTCAGAATAAAAGGGAGAAAAAATGGAAAGAGAGAAAAAAAGAGGATAAAATAAAATAAAATAAAGCAATTATAATAAAAAATAAGAAAAAAAATTATTAAGAGTAAATTTATTAAGAAAAAAAAATTTTTTTTAATTTTTAAAAATAGATTTATTAATTTTTTATACTAAAAATAAGAAAAAAATTATTTAGAAAAAATTTATTAAGAAAAAAATTTTTTTAATTTTTTAAAATAAAAAACATGAAAAAACTTATTAAAATTTTTTTTAAAAATAGAAAATAAGGAAAAAATTATTAAGAAAACATTTATTAGGGAAAAAAAAATTTTTTTAAGCCAAAAAAAAAAAAAACGGACGGACCTAACCCTAGGACTAACGGTGAGAGCAAAGCTATACAGACAAAATCTCACCCAGAAGCATACACATCTACACTCACAAAAAAAAGGAAAAGGGGAAAAGTTAATATATCCTGCTCCCAAAGTCCATCTCCTAAATTTGGGATGATTCGTTGTCTATTCAGGTATTCAACAGATGCAGGCACATCAAGTTGTTTGTGGAGCTTTAATCCGCTGCTTCTGAGGCTGCTGGGAGAGATTTCCCTTTCTCTTCTTTGTTCGTACAGCTCCCGGGGTTCAGCTTTGGATTTGGACCCGCCTCTGCATGTAGGTCGCCTGAGGGCGTCTGTTCCCCGCCCAGACAGAACGGGGTTAAAGGAGCAGCTGATTCGGGGGCTCTGGCTCAGTCAGGCTGGGGGGAGGGAGCGGTACGGAGGAGGCGGGGCGAGCCTGCGGCGGCAGAAGCCGGCGTGACATTGCAGCAGCCTGAGGCACGCCGTGCGCTCTCCCGGGGAAGTTGTCCCCGGATTACGGGAGCCTGGCCGTGGCGGGCTGCACAGGCTCCCGGGAGGGCCGGTGTGGAGAATGATGTGTGCTCGCCCACAGGCTGTTTGGTGGCGGCAGCAGCAGCCTTAGCGTCTCATGCCCGTCTCTGGGGTCCGCGCTGATAGCCGCGGCTCGCGCCCGTCTCTGGAGTTCGTTTAAGTGGCGCTCTGAATCCCCTCTCCTTGCACGCCGCGAAACAAAGAGGCAAGAAAAAGTCTCCTGCCTCTTCGGCAGCTGCAGACTTTTTCTCGTGCACCCTCCCGGCTAGTTGTGGTGCGCTAGACCCTTCAGGCTGTGTTCACGTAGCCAACCCCAGTCCTCTCCCTGGGATCCGACCGAAGCCCGCGCCTCAGCTCCCAGCCCCCGCCCGCCCCGGCGGGTGAGCAGACAAGCCTCTCGGGCTGGTGAGTGCTGCTCGGCGCCGAGCCTCTGTGCGGGAATCTCTCCGTTTTTCCCTCTGCGTCCCTGTTGCTGTGGGATCCGCGCTGATAGCCGCGGCTCGCGCCCGTCTCTGGAGCTCGTTTAGGCGGCGCTCTGAATCCCCTCTCCTTGCGCGCCGCGAAACAAAGAGGCAAGAAAAATTCTCTTGCCTCTTTGGCAGTCGCAGTCTTTTTCCCGGACTCCCTCCCGGCTAGCACCGAAGCCCGAGCCCCAGCTCCCAGGCCCCGCCCGCCCCGGCGGCTGAGCAGACAAGCCTCTCGGGCTGGTGAGTGCTGGTCGGCACCGCTCCTCTGTGCGGGAATCTCCGCTTTGCCCTCCGCACCAATGTGGCTGCGCTCTCCTCCGTGGCTCCGAAGCTTCCCCCCTCTGCTACCCGCAGTCTCTGCCCACGAAGGGGCTTCCTAGTGTGTGGAAACCTTTCCTCCTTCACAGCTCCCTCCCACTGGTGCAGGTCCCGTCCCTATTCTTTTGTCTCTGTTATTTCTTTTTTCTTTTGCCCTACCCAAGTACGTGGGGATTTTCTTGCCTTTTGGGAGGTCTGACGTCTTCTGCCAGCGTTCAATGGGTGTTCTGTAGGAGCAGTTCCACGTGTAGATGTATTTCTCATGTATCTGTGGGGAGGAAGGTGATCTCCGCGTCTTACTCTTCCGCCATCTTGCCCCTCCCTCCTAAAATATTTTACATAGTCAAATTTGTTCATTTTTTGTCTGTGATTATTTTCTCATCTTCAAGCTTATCAGTCCTTTCCTTTCTGATAAGTATTTACATATTTTCAAAACTTTCATGATAGTTTCACTCCCTAGATTTTATAATTTGTTGAATATACAATTTATCTTAAAGTGAGATATAAAGTGAAATTTTTAAATTGACTTTTTGAAAATAGTCAAGCAATTGATCCAATACTATTGGCTGACTAAAAATCACCTTTTTTTCATTAACACATTTTCTAATGAAAATTTATTGGGGTTTTTTCCTGATTATATAAGTAATAAAGAAGATATCACTTTATTTTTCCATACTATGTCTATATTATTAAGTGTTCTATAGAGGTATAGTTTTGCCCAGTCTTTGCCTAGCTAGCTAGCTATCCAGCAAGAGATTTTTTAACGATGTGCTTCAAATGTACAGAAAATTAGAACATAAGATAACAAACAAACATGTGACTTGATGACTTTTTAATGACTTTTAAAATGACTTTTTGATTACTTTAATTTTGTGAAATATTTAATGTTTTAGTTTTCTTTATGTATGTTCCATATATTTTTATCTTTTAAAAATGTTTGTTCCTAAATGCTATGTCGTTTTGCTGCTTTTAAAATGTGGGCTTCCCTGGTGGTGCAGTGGTTAAGAAGCCACCTGCCAATGCAGGCGCCACGGGTTCGAGCCCTGGTGCAGGAAGATCCCACATGCCGCGGAGCAACTAAGCCCGTGCACCACAACTACTGAGCCTGCGCTCTAGAGCCCTGGAGCCGCAACTACTGAAGCCCGTGCGCCTAGAGCCCGCGCTCCGCAACAAGAGAAGCCACCGCAGTGGGAAGCCCGTGCACCGCAACCAGAGAAAACCCACACACCGCACAGAAGAGTAGCCCCTGCTCACCGCAACCAGAGAAAGCCCGTGCACAGCAACAAAGACCCAACACAGCCAAAAATAAATAAAATTTTTTAAAAAATGCAATCTTTCAAATGTATCTTCCAGCTTGCTTTTGTTGATAGGTAAAAAAGCTATTGAATTTTAGATGTTTATTTTATAATGATCCCTTTTAATAATATTAATACTTTTTAGTTGCTTTTCTTGGGGTTTTTATGACAAATAGTTATATTAACAAAAAAATAAAATTATTTCCTTCTTTTCAAAATGTGTGTGTCATTACTGTCCTCCTCTAGTTGGATTGATTGTAACTTCAAGGACAGTGTTAAATATTGTCCTGAGCCATCTGTTTTCTCCCTGACATTAAAGGGGTTTAATTCAGTGTGTCTCTCATGGGGTATATTGGGTCGAGATAGTTTTATTATGTTAAACAAGGATCCTTTCCTTCCTTTTCTAGTTTAGTAAGAAGGTTTTACCAAACTTTAAAAAATGCTTGGCATAGTTAACTATTAATATAATGCCTTTTAGCGCTTAACAACGAAATTATATGATTCTCATCCTCTTAGCAGAGATAACTTATATTGCCATATTTCCCACTCTTGTATTCTAGAAATGACCTACTTGATCACTGAGTATTTTTCTCGTAATACACTTAAAACACTTTGTTAGCGTTTTATTTAGGAAAGCTTTGTATTGTTTTGCATTTACAGTGATATATAGAGCTGTACTGTAGATTTGTTTAATTCTCTTTTTGTTAGGTTGTGATATCAAGTTGTTCTTGCTTTTATGTATATAGGTATGTAGCCTAGAGAGTCCTCCCTACTCTTCAACTATACATATGGAACAATTACGTTCATTTGCACTTTTAGCATTATTAGGGGAACCACTGACCGAAACCTCTCACCCTGGCCAGGCCTGATAGTAACTACCTGCATGAGTTATCTTACAACAGGAGGTCTTGGTAAGGAACGCAGAACTAACAAGCTACCACCAACCGGAAGAATTTGGGAAAGGTCAAAAGGAGAGAGGTGATGCCAGTCCGTATGTCCTAACGACCTCCCAGAATCATTCTTGCTGAAATCCGACTTGGTTGAGCGATGTGTGTGCCACCAGGAAGGACCTTGAGTCAGAATGATTGGCCAGAGAAACCCAGAAACTAACCCCATTACCACAAAACCTAAGACTGTGAGCCACGAGGCAGAGTAGTTCTCCTGGGTTCGCTTACCCTCCTGCTCTCTACCCAGGTGCCCCTTCCCAATAAGGTCTCTTGTTTTGTCAGCACGTGTGTCTCCTCAGACAATTCATTTCTGAGTTTTAAACAAGAGCCCACTTTGGGCCCTGGAAAGGGTCCCCCTTCCTGCAACAGTATTAGGGTCTGAAAAACACATTTAGATAATACACTGGCACCTGGTCTCTAGTTGCTTTAGTGCTACAGCAACAGAATGAATAGTTGTGCCCGAGACAGTATGGACATTGTGGTAAGTATTTACAACCTGGCCCTTTAAAGAAAAAGTTTGCCAGCTCCTACCTTAGAAGACCATCCAAGCAGGAGTCCCGTGGCCACCCCAGCGATCTCTTCTGATGTTCCGTGTTAAATTAATTAAACAAGGAGGCTATTAGACTGAGGTGGCTCTAATCCTATGGAGGCCTTTGTAAGCAAACCACAATCTAAGGCTGTAAATGCCTCAAGGTTCCAGAAGGAATCTAAACGCTAAGGACGACCAATCACAAACAGCCACTTAGGCTTTAAGCTGCAGCCAATCAAATAATTTCCTCTGTCTGCTTCCACACTTTCTCTATACTCTTTCCCCTGTAGCTCCTGTCTGCGGAATGCTCCAAACCAACTTGCCACTTGGTGCTGCCCCATTTGAATAGAGTTTTGCTCCAATAAACTCTTAAAATTTTAAATATACCTCAGTTTATTTTTAACACCCCTCAGTTCCCCATCTCCTAATTAATCCAGCTCCATCCATGCTGTTATATTAGATGATTTTATCTTTGATTGGCTGATTTTGTATTACCTTATGATCAGAGAAGTAAGGGGCTAATGATTATTACCTCGACTACCATCTAGTGGAGGAAGATAGGATTTAACATATTCCAGACTAGAACTTTAGAACACTAACTTTTTCTACAAATTTTTTCTTCTTTAATATTATTATCACAGTTAGTGTCACTGTGTTTAAGCTTCCAAATTTTCATTATGATGGTTATTATCATAATAATTATTCAGTCAAGACTTTTTTGAATGACCAGCATGATTTTGTATAGCATTGCATATACCATCCTTTCCAGGTTCTACTTCCCTCTTTTTTATTTATTTTTTATTGAAGTATAACTGAATTACAATGTTGTGTTAATTACTGATGTACAGAAAAGTGACTCAGTTATACATATATACATTCTTTTTCATATTCTTTTCTATTATGGTTTACCACAGGATATTGAATATAGTTCCCTGTGCTATACGGTAGGACCTTGTTGTTTCTACTTCCCTCTTGACAGTAAACTTTTCAGTAGCAGGAAGAAATGCCAAGACAGAAAGTATTAAAAGGAGACAAATACCATCAATTTAGAATCCTATGTTATTAATAGTTTTCTTTTATTATTTTTTTTCATTTTCTTTATACTTATATGATAGTTTGGCAGCATGTGTGGTGGTCAGCATAATGGCTTTCCAAAGATGTCAATGTCCCAATCCCTGAAATTTATGAATATATTATGTGGAAAAACGGACTTTGCAGATGTGATTAAGGCACAAGATCTTGAGATAGGAAAAGTGTCCTGGATTATCCAGGTGGACACAATCTTCAAATGAGTCCTTACAATGTGGTTAAATGAAGAAGTGACTATGAAAGAAAGGTTAAAGAGGTGCAATATTGCTGGCTTTAAAGATGCAGGAAGGGCATCATGAGCCAAGATAACAAATTTGTATTGGTTTAAGCCTCAAAGTTTATGGCAACTTGTTATGGCAACAATAGAAAACTAATATACAGAGTATATAAAAACCTAACTTGACCTTTTTTTTTTTTAAATCTCAGCACAAAAGGCACTACTTCATTATCTTTCTGCACTTACAATTGCTCCTAAGAAGTTTACTGTCACTCTGATTTTGTTTAGCACTTTTATGTGTTTGGAGCATGGTTAATTTTGGGAATGAGTCAAAGATTCAGCTCAGCTACTGATCTTATGTAGAATGCCTTGGTTTAAAAATATATAACTTTGTTATTAATTTCTTGGTAGCAGTGTATTTTTCTTATTGTGATTAGAGAATATTGCTTGCACAAATTCTACTTTTCAAATTGTTAGAGGTTGTTTGGGCTTAAAATATGATAGCATAGTTTGCAAATAATTTGAGGAATATAATATATAAATAACATATATTCTCTATAATTTATGACATTTTGTATAACTCAAATAAATCTTATAAATTACATTATTTAAGATATCTTTATCAGTGTCTTAGTCCTAATCTCTCAAATGTGATGGATGTTCAATTCCTTCACTGTAAATATTTATTTTTTTAGTTTCTTCATGTATGTGTAGTACCTTTTGCTTCGTATATTTTGATGCCATTGTTTATCAAGTAAGAGTTGAGTGTTATATCTTCAGAGTGGATTTCAATTCATTATTTTCTGCCTTTATCTTTATTAAGTCCTTTAACTACCTACTTTTTAGTTCATTTTGTTATTTGTTTTCTAGTTTCATAGGTGACTGTTTACTTAAAAACTTTCATTATTATTATTTAATAATAAAGAATATAGAGCCATGAATTTTCTCTAAGGTGATTTTGCCTTTATCCCACAGAATTTAATATGATATGCTCATTTTTCCTTGAGTTCTACAGAGTCTGTACTTTTAGCTGATTTTTATAAGAAATTCTTTTGTATTTTGATTTGATTTTATTTTTATTTAATTCCTTGTCCTTTGAAATGTAGTAAGAAAATATGACCCATCTGCTTTTTCAATTTAATGGGATTTTGCTATAGGTCTTAATTTATAGACAATTGATTAAAAAAATCCCATGGAAATTTGAGAAGCACATGTATTCTATGTTAGTTGCTTACAGAATTATTAATATATTAATCAAGGTAGTCATTTATGATTAAATTTCTATATCTATTTGATCTGATAATTTCTGAGAGAAAGGTATTATAAAATATTTCTTCATGATTAAAGCTCTATCAGTCCCTTCTCTGATCACATTTTCTTCACAGCAGAAAATATAGTTTAAATAAATATAATATCCTTCTATGTCTTTTTATCAGACTTAGAATAAACTTGTTGCTGTTACCTTACCCAGTGTTCTTTTAGTCCATAGAACACACTTAGTTACTTCTTTCCTCAGAGCCTTTGCATATGATACTTTGATTTTCTGAAATACTTCCACCTCCTTACCTCCCACCCATATGCCTTGTTCTGGCATCTTTGCTCCTGTGCCTCCCTTTCATCCTATAGTTTCAGGTACTTAAATGTTTCTTCATCATAAATCCCTCCCAAAACTAAAATGGGTTCTTCCTTGAAGAAGAACGGTTTTCACAGTAAAATTCTTTTTTTTTTTCTTTTCCTCCGCTACCTATTGATGGCAGCTATTCTGAACGTAGAGGTTCCTCTGTGACTTTTAGGAATATATATTTGCCAAGAAATGAGAAACTATCTGGGAGTTATCCTTTCTTTATCTTTAATTTTCAGCACTTAGGATCGGCATACATACTCCTTTGCAATTTTAATCACATCTGCATGATGTCTTCCAGAAAATCCTAAAATTTATTATTTCTTTGATGCCCATTCATAGTTTTACAGTGCTACAAGACAATTATTATTTCATATTTCTCTTCCTTTTATTTTATTAAGAGGTGAAAAGAGAAGTAAATATGTGAACAGAATTCATTATATAGAAATTCAAATTTTAAAACCTAAAAAACCCCTTAAGGAACGGGTATTGAATGATATATGGGCAAATGCTTTTCAGCCTATTTTGAGTAAATATATTTAAATTTGATACACTTGTATTACATATTATATTGATGTGTTTCTTATTTATCAATACTTGTTTATTTAAAATACATTTACTTGTTAATAGGAGATCATACATTTTATATATTTTTGACTTATATTTGCTGGCCCTTAAAAATATGAAAAGATGTTCAAATTTATTCATAATAAGAGAAATGCCAATTAAAATTACACTGAGTTACTATTTCTCCTCTATCAGGTTGGCAAAAATCCAAAAGTTTGACAACAGTTGGCAAGGCTGTGAGAAAACAGGCACTCTTATATATTGCTCATGATAATAAAAAATGATACAATCCCCATGGAATAAAATTTGGCAACATCTAACAAAGCTACATAAGCATTTACCCTTTGACCCAGAAAGCTCATTTCTAGGAATCTATCCCAAAGATACTCTGGAAAAATATGAAAGATATATGCATAAGGCTATTTACTAGAGTTATTTATAGCAGCAAAAATTAGAAAGAACCCAAATACTCATCAATTGGTGTTTGATTGAATATGAACTATTGTACATTCATACAATGGAAATATGTAACTGTAAAAAGAAATGAGGAACATTTTTATATACACATATGGAAAAATTCCCAGTATATGTTTTTAAATGAAAAAGAAAAATAAGTTGGAGAAAACTGTGTATGCTTATCTATAGTACAGGAAAAAGGAATAAGATCATAGATATTGAAGATTTAAAAGTTATATACCTTGTTTTATAGATTTGACTTTGTAATTATGAACATATTTTATGTAAATATAAAAAATCAAATCAAAATGAAAAAATGCAAACAGTTAAAAACAAAAATTAAAATGAAATAAATGAATCTAACTCTGTAGTAAATTGGTGGCATAACCACCCAGAAAAGAATTAATGCAAGAGACTGAAATATAGTGAATCAACTGAACTTTCTTAGTGGGTTACATCATGAAAACCAAAATAACAGGAAAAAATTAAACTATTTTTGGTAATCTACTCTTGGTGTTGTTATTCTATAACTATTACATATGTGTAGTAGGATAAAATACATTAATGTCACTAGGAACTAAAAGTTTTGGTATAAGAGAGAAGAGAAATAGATATAAGATTAAGGGAATTAAAGACTCAAATTCTACATTTGAGTTAGAAATATTGATATGATGTCATATGTATTTTATGTTAAAACAAAACAAAAATGCAAACAAACATATTTCCTAGATTTGTCTACTGAATAGCCTAGAAAACAATGACTAACCCAATAGTAATGAGCACCCACATGCCCAAAGTATGGTCTCTAAGTATCATTTCCCAGTAAACAAGCCAAGGCTCCTTGAAGAAATGTCTGAATCCAAGTCTGAGGCAGGAAAAATACAAGATAATCCTGGAACACCGTGTCCAACCAGAAAGCAAGGTAATTATTAAAAAACTACAGGACTCAAGAGCCAACCCAAAGAATCTCTTATTGACCAAAGACAATTCAATTTAAGCAGTAATAAGAATAACTGTAAGGAGGTGAAACATATGCAAAATGTTTAAATACATGAGTATATCATAATAATTAAAGAAAAAAATCTCACTGGTTGCCTTTGAGATTGCTAAGGAATCAATATAAGCATTCTTTTGCCTTTTCTATGTGAAATAAATTCTCTGCCTTTCTTATTGTAGGAAAAGTCTTCTCTTAATATAATTGTTCCAGCTAATAAATGAGAAAATAAATGATAGAATTAGAATATCATAATTTTTAAATCCGAAATGAAATAATGGATTTAAGCATTGATTATAAATGGATGCTAACATAAAAAATGAACAGAAGCAGGAATTATGAGCTTTCTGGAGGAAGATTGTACTTATAAAGCAAACAAACAAACAAAAAACTCAAAAGATACAATCATATCAAGACTGCATAGATAACAGTTAACATAGGAGGCCCAAATCTCCTAATCCTCAGAAAGTCCTGCTTATAAGGTTGGTCCTTGACTGGTATCTGGAAGCTTGGATTTCAAGAGAGTTACCACCATTCCCTGATAAGAATGTCTCACTGTGCCTTGACTGTTTGAACAATGTGGTTTACGCTTAACACCCTTTCTTTCTGGGAGTCTCAAATTGTGGCATGTGCCAGACAGAAGGTGCCTGCATGACCAGCACCCAGTAAAAACCTTGAACACTGAGTTTCTAGTGAGCTTTCCTAGTGTATGGCATTATATGTGTGTTGTCACTTGTTGCTTAGTGAGTACTATGTGACCGCACTGGGAGAGGGCTCTTGCAATCTTGCACCCAGAGTCCCCATGTGTATTTACCCTTTGTTGACTTTTCTTTGTATCCTTTTTCTGTAATAAATCATAGCCATGAGTATTACTATATGCTGAGTCCTGTGAATTTGTCTAGTGAATCATTGAACATGAAGGTCATCTTGGAGACCCCAACTCTATATGTTACCACCAGTCTACAGAAAATACATGGAATAAAGGAACATGTAAATGATACCACAGGGATGCAATCAGCAGAGTACAGAATGTGGAAAGATCTATAGTCTCTTTAACAAATAAATTGCAAGAGAAACAAAGAGGAAGAAAAAATCTATTAATTAAAAGACTGATGAAACATTTAGAGATGAAATAACCCAATGCCTGGGATTGGTTTTAAAGTAATTCAATAGTGGTAGTGGAAGAGAGCACAGAGTAAAAAATTATATTAATTAAACTTATATTTCAAGAATTTAGAAAAAGCACTTTGAGGAGTCCTAAAAAAATCAAGAGAAAGGAAATAACATATATCAAAACAAAATAAATGAAATGTAAAACAGGAGAACTGAGGAAGGTATAAAAACAAAAGCCTTGAGTTGATTACTTTTGTTGGGGTCAGCTGGGGCTATGCTTAAGCAGTTTAAGAAATCTCTCCTCTTATTCTGCACTCAGAACACTCTCACTTTAGCTTGGTAGCCCCATTGTCCACCTTACAGCTTCAAAAATGTTTTCTGTCCATGTGCTGAGGTCTTTCTGCTTCACTGTAAAAGAATCCCATTGACCCCTTGGCATGAACATGTTTCAATTTCAGTTTTCCCCTTACCTTTTTTTTTTTAAAATATAATCCTATAGTCTACATGCTGTGGCGAAGGCCAAAGTATTAGGTTTATGTGGGAGGGAAGATAGAACAATTACATACGATAAAAGAACATAAAATGTATATATACACATACATATGCATATATATTTATATGTCTATATGTATGTGTGTATACATATACACATTTATACCAAAATATGCTGATTATATGACTATATTGTGTATTTCTCTAAAATCAGAATTTTTGAAATGAATTTTCTCTGTTAAAATAGAAAATATTACATAGTTGCAAAGGAAATATCAATGTAAAACAAAAATAAACAATGAAAATATATATACAGATATTAAAGAATTATTTAATTAAACAGGACCCTGGATATTTATTGAAAAAGACCATGGCTCAAATGCTTTATGGATTAATGCTTTAATCTTCAAGGAACAGATTCTTCTTTTAATATAGATTTTTCTTTGAGCGTATAGAAAATATAATGCAGATATAAATTTAATATTAAAAGCAGTTAAAATGATAAAAAAAGGAAAATGAAGAAAATCTCATATAAACATATATGCAAAGATACTTAAAATAGTAGCAATTTCAAATCTTTATTTAGTTTCTACTCTTTCTTTAATAAAGGTTGTATATAAGATGTGAATTGACTTTTGATGCAATCCTAGCTTCATCCCCAAAGTTTGAATATATAAATAATATTCAGTCTCATGATTTCCTAATCGCTATTTTTAAAATCAATAATGTGAATGAAATAGTACTGAACTTATAATTTATGTCCTCCTTGATCTGTAATTAGGCAAATCTAAATTTTCAAGTGTCTGATTTTCAAAACTATTGTTAAACATACATTTATTTGTAACTCAGAAATAAAATAATTTGATTTCATCAAATAAAAGACGAAGACTGTGTGTGTTGCTCTCTCTACTTTGTCAGTTTCCTATCCATGATTCCTCCCATTCTTTGTCATCCTGATTTTTGTCATATTGATCCCTCTTTTCCTTTATAGTAGGCATCTCTTTGTAAATTTTGACCTTTTATGTTTTATCTTTAGGTACATTTATCAAATTATTTAGGATAGTATTTTCCAATTTGTGAGCTCCAAAACACTTTGTTTTATAATACGTTAATAAGTATTCTGCAAAAAGGACTCTTTCACGGTAAGGCTAGTTTGACAATGCAGAGGTAAACACAATTACACTGATATCCTTATTTAAAGGCATCTTAAGGGAGACTAACCTAATCATAAGCATTGAGAATTTTCTCTAGGAAGTTGTATTATGTAACATTTCCCCCAAATTTTCAACTATAGAACCCATTTTAAAGTCTAGAACACTTTTAGCATTCCATAAATTCAGTGTTTTTCCAATAGGACAATATTGTTTTGGACTATCTCTAGATTTTTAACCAATAGCAATATTCACCGGCAGTCAAACTTGCCATTTCTTCCTTATTATTCACTTTTAAATTTTAGTGGTAAAATTTTTACCACTGGTAAAATTTTTACCTGGTAAAAATTTAAAAGTGAATAATAACCTGTAGCAAACTTTTAATTTTTTCTTTGGTGAAAAGGTACAAAATGGTATATTCTTCTGATACATTGCTTATCTTAAGATGACATTCACATGATAACAATAGCTTGATTGGGTATAAAATCTTGAATCATAACTGTTTCCTCTCAAAGCATCACAAAGGTTTATTTTCTTCTGGCAGTTTAGCTGTGTTCCTCTTCAGTGAGTCTAGCTTTATGCCTAAGAATCAAGCATTTCACCAGAATATGTCTAGATAAGTATCTCTTTCATTTATTTTTCTTGATTCATGGTGAGCCTCCTCAATTTCTAGATTCGAAAGTTTTTAGACGAGAAGTGTTTTCTTCTCCTACACCTTTATTACTTAACTCAACTTGTTTGGATTTCTTCCTTCCTATTTCTATTTTTTATAGTTTGTACATTTATTCTTTTTCCTTAATTTATTTTTCTCTCATGATTTACATTGTCTTATCCATTTCTTCAGCATAGTAAGAGTACTTTTCATGTCTGCTCTATACTCTGGTGATTCAAATTTTCTGCAGTTCCAAGTAGGCTGCTTTGGTGTCTCTGAGATTTGGGAGCAATTATTCAACCTTGATTGCTTTGCCTTATTTTCTCTGAAAATTTTTTGTACATTTACATTCTATAGTTATTCAATTTGATAATGAACAAAGCAACTTTGAGAATTCCAAGGGAGTTGTTACCACGAATCATAGATAATAATATTGCCTAGAGGGGAAAATTTTAATTTGGAAACTGGACATATGCCAAGTGAACCAAACCAGAAGGCAGTCTTTAGGGAGTGAGATTTTCTCCTCCATACAATTTATTATTTGTATACTTCCTTCCTTCTTCTCTCTGTCTCATGATACTGAGCAAATTCCACAGGTGGTCATGTAGGGTAACTAAGTTGGTCAAGGTGATTACAATGTGACTATCAGCTTGTTTGCTGCTTGCTACAAAAGATGCTGAGCCCCTGACCTTATTTTCCTCAGCTGCAACACAAATCACTGTGTTAGAGCATTCATATGGCCCAGTGATGCCCATGGATTTGAGAGACAAGGGGAACCGGTGATACCATGATGACACACCCTCTGTTCGCTGAGTACTAAACTGTCTTATTCTGATGTTGTAAGTTTCATTGTCTACTTTTGCTATCTATGGAGTAGTAACAGGTTTACTCCTTGCCATCTTTTGTGAGGCTAGGGTTGTTCTCTGTCAGAGATTTTAATGCTGCTGAATGTATGTCCATTGTCTTAACTCAAAATAACTTGGAAATAGTAAAAAAGAAGTGGAAAACGGAAGGCCTCTATAGGGATAAAAGTTTTGTATCTATTTGAGCATATATTGAAATGTACTTTACACTAATTAAATTAATGAATCCATTCGTGTCTGCTAGTAGGAGTGTGGCCAGGTGAAAGCTGGCTGGCCGGTCACAGTTCTGACAGGCCTCTATGTTGAATCACCTCAGTCCAGAGTCTAGATCTCAGCCTTAGAATCTCATGAAATGGATGTTGTCATATACTGAGAGTGGGGTAGTCTCTCATAGATGAGCTTAGAATAATAAAGGTCATGTCTAAATCAGAGATACGCTTCATTAATTTATTATCAGAGATCCCCTTTCTGGAGAGGGTAATGCTAGTATTTGTTAAACAGGGAAGGCCCCTGCCCCTCATCAGGAAGCCAATTTGAAATCAAAGGACTGCTCTGTAAGGTTGGAATCAGAGCAAAGGTGGATGGTAGTGAGTGAGGCTTGAGGAATCACACTGTTTTACTTCTCTGGTGCCCCAGTTGCTCTGGCTCCTATGCATTCCTGACTGGCACATTACCAACTTTAAAATTTCTGGCTCCTATTTTTCTGTATTTCTACTGCCTTTTATTCCTGTTTTCTTAATATACCATTTTTCTTGGATGTATTATTATAAAAGATTTAGCTATTTCTCCATTAAATATTTTTTGGAATGAGCCTGGGCAAATAAATATCTCCAGATCTCATCCTTAGCTGTGGAGACCTTCAGTCTCTTTAAGATGACTTGGCAAATATCCAATCTCATCTTTATGTGTTTATTATATTGGTATAATTATCAGCCTTAGAGATATTTTAATGTTAAAAAATATACTATGGGTATATGCCTAATGTATCAAGTTAATGTTATGTATACATGTTTACAAACACATATAAATGGTCCAAAGTTTAGTTATTTATTCAACAAATATGTACTTTGTATCTTCCATGTGCTCAACACTTTTATAGGTGCTGGAGATACAGTGATGAGAGTCAAGCTTTCCACATTCAGGGAACTGACATTCTAGTGACAGTATGGATATATATTTATAGCATAATTTCAGATAGTAATAAGCTTATGAAGAAATAGGAAGCTAGGTAAAAACTGAAGAAAGATATGGGTGGCTATTTTAGATGGTACCATGATACTTTAAATAGTTCTTAGAGCACAAAAGCTATATTGGGAATGTCATTAAACAAACAGATGTATTTGCTAATTCTGTTATTTCCACTTTGATCATAAAAACATTGTAATAACTGTAATGTGAATATGCAACATCTGTCAATAAATCTGACATTCTCTCATCTTTGTGATTCAGACATATTAGCATTGATTGGTTGTAAAAAGAAAATATAAAAAAATCTTGTTCAAATGTAGTCAACATATAAATACTTTGAGGACCCTGTTAACGTACTGACATTTGAATGTGTGATGAAATGGAGTAGATGCCATAGAAATTCAGATAATGTTGAGAAATTCTTAAACTTCAGTTAGTATATTAGTCTTCTGTTCTTTCATAATCCATAAAAAGCATGCAGCATACGGTAATGTGTCAAGAATTTTTTTAAATCCTATTTATGTGTATAAGTTCACATAAAATGCATCTTCCTTTGTGTATTATATAATGATGCTAAAATGTGAGGTCATTTAAGGATTTGCCAAACATGGAAAAAGAAGTATGTTTGCAGTTTTTACATTAGGATACAATTATGCTTTGGAAAAGCACTATTGCCTAAATACATCTTAGAAATATGCTTTTGAGAGGGACTGAATAGCGCACAAATTCTGATCTCTTTTAAGTCACCTTGAAAAACGGACTACAGAAACATGAGCTGAGCTTTAATAAAGTGCTAATTAGGCGTGCATGCCACAATTTGAATGGTGATTGTATGAAATGTACAGAAATCTCAGCAGCAGAGGAATGGTCTGTGGCTTTTGGGGACAAGTTGTGACAGCAAGGTGCTAGTCCTTTGATGGCATGAATTTAAAACCTTTAATGCTGACAGAGACTTTGAGATTATCTATTCAAGCTCTCAATTTGCACAAGAGGAATCTAGGGCTTAGCATCCATAAGTGACTTGCTCAAAATCACATAACACGGCAAACAGGTCACCTGATGGGTGAGTTTGTGCTACGCCTCCAGCCCTTACTGCCTCACCTCCCCCCTCCCATTCACTTTTCAGCCATTTTATTGAACTTCACAGCACAAGGGCTTAGAAAGAAAGTGAAATTCACATGTGTACATTGTCCTTTTGCTTTCTAGCTGCTCCAGTGAAATATTTTGAAGAAAAGGACGGTAAAATGAAAACGAGGTTTAGGGATTTCATTTATTCTCTTTTTCTTATATCCTGCCATAAGAAATTTTAAAAATTCATAATGTGACCAAGATGATATCAGAAATGGGAGTTGGAGGAGAAGATTGAGGCAGAGTTAGTACGAAAGGGAAGAGAGAGTGAAAAGGGGCCGTGCCAGACACTGAGGTAGAAAATCACAGTTCCTAGATCAGTGATCATCTCCCTGGCGGTTTACTTTTCTGAATTTGAAAAGGAAACTATTAACCACTCTAGGCCTTTTTTTTTCTTGACTATGGGATGAAAAGGGTTAATCTCTGGTTAATCTCTGAGGTCCTTTTCAGTGTCACTAGTCAAGGACTGGGTCTGTATTCAGCCTTTTGGAAGTCTTATTGGAAGACATACATGTAATTCTTGATTAAGCCTGTCAACTGCTCCTTATATACAACTAGAAAGCACTGATGTTTATTTTCAGGTGGAGATATTGTTGTTGATCTGTTAATAAGTCTGCTAATTTAAAATTAAAGTCAACTCTTAATTAACCAGAATAAGGGGATGAGTACAGAAGGGAGACAGCATAGATGACTGCAAATCATGTGTAAAACAAAACTCCAGTTTGAGGGGATCAGTACAGTATGGTGGTTAGAAACAGACAGCTATTCTTGTGTTCAAATCCCAACTCTGCATTTACTAGCTATGTGATCCTTGGAAAGACCCATCAGGCCTTACATGATCTGGCCCCTGCCTATATCTGTGACTTAAGGTCCTGCTTTTTTCTCCCATGAACAATTTGCTTCAACTACAAAACCCTCCTTGCTCATCTGTGGTCAGGACAAGCATGCTCAAACCTCAGGGCCTTTGCGCATGCTGCCTTTGCCTAGACAACTCTTCCTCCAGATATCTACATGGAACTCTACTCTCTTTTTTTTCAAAATTTCCTCACATGTTACCTTTTTGAGAAAACTTCCCTGACTGTGCTAGAAGGAATGATAATGATAGAAACTCACCTTTTTATATTCTTATATTCCTGCTCAATGTTTCTTTATAGTCACTTCCTGAGATCATATATATGTGTTTTTGTTTGGTTGTCTTTAGTTTACTCACATTACTAAATAAACTCTTTGATGTAAGTCTCTGTTTCGTCCTTCCTTTCTCTCTTTTTGTCTTTCTTTCTTTCAGTTGCCTTTTCACCTGGGTCTAAAAAGGTACCTGGCACATAGTAACTGTTCAGTATGCATTTGTTGAATAAATGCATGCTGGTGCTGATAGAAGAGCCAGTAACAGAAGTGGTTACATGCTACAGCTCTGGGAGATAGACTGGTGTTGGATGAAGAGTACAGGACCCTCACCGTCATCGAAGATGATTGTTCTTACTCCGTGTTACATTTGTTATAAATTATTTTAAAGAGATCATGGTTGGATCCTGGTCTAAAATATACCACCATCCTATGCACATTTAATCTGTATTTAATTTTATTTCTTCCACTTCAATCTACTTGACTTCTGATCATAAATGGAAATGAACCAGCAGAAAGGAGACGGCATCTATCCGTGCTGTATCCTTGCAGGAGTTCACTGTTCTGGAACCTGAACGCCATGAACTCTTACTAATGACCATAGATATGAACCTAGGAAAATACTTTTATATCAATTAATTGAAATGATACAAATTTTTAAAATGTAGCTAATGTGAATGTGAATGCGAATACAAGTAGATACAATCAATTTAAATGAACGCACCAGACCATACGTGTGGCCACAATTCCTCAAGCCCCACTAACTTTAAATATTTTCTGTATCTGGCTAACTTCATTTATGTCTCCTCGGCCGCTTGCCTTAGCATGGAAGAACTGTACTAGGAGAAAAGACCCATGGCACAGTGGGCAACTCTGGAGGTGAGGGTTTGAGTATAATATAATGATAAATTAACTTCTTTTTCTTGTTACCCCAGCAGGTGGTTTTGTCTTCCCAAATAAAATATTTGGGGGGGGATGTAAAATATTTTCAGATCTGTTTTTTTCTTAGTTATATGATATTATAGACATGAAAAATAGACGATGAACAAGAGGATATCTTTAAATAAGGTCACAGAAGCATTTACATCAGTGAAAAAGTGAAAAATGCTTTTGCTCCCCTCCACACAGATCATACACACACACACACACATACACTCCTCACACATCTAATTTACACACACATCTAATTCTCTCTCACACACACATATAACTCACACACACCCACATGCACACATACATGCACACACACCCCACTGCCTCACCCCAGGACTCAGATGATCAATGCCCAGGCCCAGCCTCGCTCCTGCTGAAGTCTCATGTGAGTTCTAACAAACCCCCCTCTAAAGCGGCCTCCTATCACATGCTCTTCAGGACAGGATGAACACATCTACCGAAAATCATGTTTTCTTTGCATCCTAACTGAAACAGCATTAAAGGGGGAAATGGGAATTCAGCGCTGCCAGCTACAGTATCTCTCCTATCAGTTCACCAATAAGGCCTGGTAGGGACCTGCCGAGCCTCTGGATAAATTGTATTTTCCAAGGGTTAATTAAGCTGTCTTGAGCTTCTGCATGAAGAGGAACAAACTGGCACTTGCAGCGCTTTCTGAAACCTGCTGTCGACATTACAGTCCCTGCTGCTTTTAGCTGTATCGATCCGATGCCTGACCTGTGAGATCCTTGATGGCTGCTAACACTAGAAGCTTACTGGAGCTTTCCAAGGGAGCTTCGGGACAGCTTGTGTAGTCAGGTACAATTACCTATCCCTCCAGGAGAGCCAATTAGTTCACAAAGAGCTGGAGCAGAACAAATGTTTTGTATGTGATTTAGAATCCGAAAAAAGAAAGGAGAAAAAAGGAAAAAAAAGGCTTTGTTCCGTCTGATTCTTTTGTTCCTAATTTTATGATTATTGTTCGATTCACAGTGGTCCTCACATTTCCTCACGTGTTTCTGAAAGAAGTAGAAGAACATGATAAACCAGATTTACTGTCTTCTCTCTTTAAACTAGGAAAATTGCCTTGTGCCATTTAAGATCCGGTTTCTGGACTAATTGTATGAACTCAAAGGTAGGAAACCCAAGTTTGTTCTACTTTCTGCATTTCAGAAACTTTTTCTCTAAATGGTACAATAAAATTTAATCATAATGAAATGCTCCTTTAAAAAAGAATGGATGGCAACTATTTCTGAAACTTGGCTTTGCAGATAGAATGTAAGAATAAGAGATTTCTAGGTAGAAACATGCTACACATATCCAGATATATATCAACATTAGTATGATTGATTCCAAAACTACAGCTAAACTTTGCAGATTGTCAACTAATAAAGTGTGGTGTCCTTTGAATACAAAGGTGGTATAACTGATCTATCATTTGTATGCCCTGAGCCTAAGACTCCTCTCCCAATCACAAGTATTAGTATTACTAAGACTTTTATATTCCCTGTTTCATTTTCCTTTGTGACCAGTGATATTCACTTCTGAGCTAGCTGCAGGATGTGGTTTGTCCATTAAATACATTTTTTTCTTTATTTTTTTCTCTGAATACTATTTTAATCATGCAGGATCAATACTTAGCTCTCAAAACACAGTGTACCAATAGAATTAACTGCAAATGGAATTTAATGCATTCTAGTACCAAAAAGCAACAAAATGAGGGGAAAGGGAAATCGGTTATTACTTTTAGTAATGGAGACAAAATTTTTTTAAATCTGCCTTCCAATATTCTTTCAATATAATATAATTATGTATATATGTGTGGTAGCTATGAAATGAACTGGGAACAGAAGTTCAATGTAAAAAATGGTATTAGGTATTTATCACAGAAATCTTTGGTCCCAGCTTAGATGAAGATAATGTAAACATTTGATTCCTGTTTCTGAAAGGCAGTAAAATTAAACTGACAAAAAGATTTCATCATATTTTAGAAATAAGTCATCTAAAGTAAAATCAGTCTCTGGACCTAAACTAGAGCCCAAAGGGCAAAGACAGTAAAAAGAAAATTAAAAAATCAGTCAACTGGCTTTACCTTAGCTGCTTTTAGTAAAATATGGTTTTTATTAATTTGTAATAAAGTAATAATTGCACAGAGTCAAGTAAGGGCCTAACATGAACCTGAGGTAGGTGGAATTATAAGCCTGCTTACACGGAAGTAGAGGGCAGATGTTTGTCAATGTCTCTGTGCCTGGGAACTTTCTGGGTTCTGAGCAGGCCTGATGTTTGTCCCACTGATTCAGGCAGTGTCAATGAAAGTAGATTCATGCTGCCACAACTTCTCCATCTGAAGACATAATTGCATGAAGTGGGAGATGAAAGAGCTCAATCTTTTGTTGGCCTGTCTGTAAAATGGACTGGGAACTTGACATTGATGGCTTTCTGCTGCTTCAGATGTTTTCCTCTCTCTTTTATTAATGTCAAGTAGCGTTGAGACCATTTCATTTGGATGTTGGAAAGGAGTTGATAACAGTTTCTAGTACTGGAGAGTCCTAACATACACAATTTTGTAACTGGAAAAAAATGACCCTGCATGATTCAGAGCTAAATTCACTATTTCAGTTGGTAAGAGGCAAGCAGATGGTCCATTCCATTGGAGGTCAACATTTCGGTTTTGGAATAAATGTTGTGAAAATGAGATCAAAACCATTTATTTAATTCCTCCAGAGTTCTCTCTTTTGCTGCATGGTCACTAATCATAGCCTTTTCCTATCCAGGTGATTTGCATGTGTTGTAAGTTGTGCTCTGAGAAAGCATTGGTTGGGACATGCAAATCCTTCACTTTCACTGGAAAAGCAAATCAAAAGCTGGTGTCTGTAGTGTAATCCTAAAATATGATGATTACTTATTTATTAATGTGTGGTACCTACACCTTATTTATTCTTCAAATATATCTTTTACAAGAGAAAAAGAATTTTCAAAGTACCAGTGAAAATTCTAATGACAATTTTCCTTTGCAATCATTCTTTGAAAGAGATAGTAAGAGTTCAGTAAACTCCTTCTCACTGTATAGGCCTTCTGAATAGAATATGACTTTAGTTTTCCTTCAGTTATAAGGGGCTATCATCAAACGTTAACCTGGAACCTGCAGATATGAATTAAAGACCATCAATAGCGCTGACAGTTTTCCTACTCTTTTTTTTACCTCCTTTTACTAAGTCGTCTATTAAGAGGGAGAATAACTTCCTAAGGATTCAACTTGAAAGCTTTCAAACTATTTAGCAGCATAAAGTACATGATGATCTTGTTTTTCTAAAACATAACAAGCCTTAGAGCTACATGCTAAAGATACAATGTACAAAGAAGATACCAAATGACATTTTAGTGTTTGAAATATCAGTGTTCATAATCTATAACACAATAGCAAAGATTTTAAAACTGTTTTTATAAAGGAGTAGCAAGTTGGTGAAACCTGGAGAATTTGTTAAAGCTTCATTTCTAAGGTATCAAGAATATTCTTCTCATTGGAAAATTGCTGCTGATATTCATGAAGTGCCTGCTTCCTTTTCCAACCAGAGCATAAAAGAGTCCACATTTTTCCCTCTGAGATGTGGCTCTAAGTAGAACTAAGTGTGATTCTTCATATGAAGGCCTCGAGGAAGAGAAAGAATGGGTTTCCCAAACTTGATAGATGGAGGTGTTCAAATGAGAAAGTGAATAGTGTCAGACTCAAACATGGAAAAGGATAGAGGAATTAAAGAGTCAGATAGAGGGGAGAGTGCTTATTCAAGTCTAAATGTTTACTGCTTCATGGTCCATTAGGGCATCCTGGAAGGAGGCTTAGTGCAAAATAAATGAATATGATTCTTGACAAATAATGCCATTAATGCTACAGGATGTTCATTTCTTTTTAAAATCTATTGTTAGATGCTGAATGATATATTTATTATTAATGGCGAAAACATGACACTCTTAGTCTTAAGGTTATTTCTACATCAATCCAAATTCAACTCTGTAGAAAAATTTCCCTTGTTTATAACCCTTATTTAGAACAGCTAATAAAAACTTCTCAAAGGTAAGAAACTTGCCAAAAGGATATTTGTCCTTGTATCCAAATGACGTTTTAACTTTTGCCTTCTAAATATTCTCTTCTGTCTTTGATTATTTCATTATAGACATAGAGGCCAAAATCATCTATAAAAGCTAGTAAACATCATAGCATTCCCATTGCAGCTCAATTGCTCTTTCATTAATCAATTATTTAGTACAGGCTTACTATTTACTAGGCACTGTGCTAGGCACTGCATTGATAATGATTAACAAAAGAGACACATCCTTATCTCCTTATGCTCACAGGTTAGTGGGAGAGATTACTAAACTCAAATTGTAGTGATTAGGAAGGAAAATTACACAGGTGTGTGAGAGCATGTAATGGGGTACCAAGTATGAGAATATATCCAGGAAGAATTCTCTAAGGAAATGATGTTTGGGCTGTGATCTGAAGGGTGTATGGCTATTAATTGGGGGATTATTAGAGGGATAGGGTGGCAACTAGAACCTTCTAGGAATAATATTATGTGAAAAGGAGAAAATATCTGGTAAACTGAAAGGAGCCAGCAAGTTTGAGCACACTGAACCAGAAGGAGAGAGGTCAGAGATAAGGCTGGGGCAGTAGGCAGAGTGCAGTTCATGAAAACCATGTGGTACATTAAGGTTTTGGTCTTTGTTCCTACAGTAGTAGGAAGCCATTGCATGGTTATAAATACTAGTGACTTCATGAAATTTGAGTTTTCAAAATATCACTCCGTTAAGCTGTGGAGAATGAATAGGAATGACATGTCAGGCAGGTTAACTAGTTAAAGGGTTATTGCAGTGGCTTTTCCATCCTGTATTCTCTGTACTAATTGTAAACTCATGCCTGTTATTGCCTGGAGATAAACATGTCTATCTAAAGACCCAGAACTGCCAGGTTTCCAACTATTCCCACTTCTCCTAGTATATTAGAAAATGTGGCTGCACGGGTCTGACTTTCTATATGGTGACAATTCCTACATGATGACAATTGGCTGGAGCCCTGAAGTGATTGCCCTTCCCCTCCAAGATGACACACCTGCCCTCCAGTTTTCCAGAGTCCTTACCACCTGCATCACTCACCTGTCTTGTCCTGTAGGCATTTATATTTTTGGCCTTGTCATTTCATTTTCGATGTAGCCTGAGCGATGAACTTAGATTTTAAAGTAAAATTTATAATTTAGAAAATAATGTGATGATAATACTTACCTCGAATTCTGTGTTTTCTGAATATAGTAAAACTAATTGACTAGTAAAATAGTGAAAACATATCTGTATATAAAAGCTAATGGACTTGTTAACTGATTTCCCCCAAATAAGAGTAATACATTAATAAATAATTTTTTTAAACCCTTATACTGACTAAACTAGAGTCATCCCCAAATATTCAAAATAGAAAAATTACAATGAGAGTATGCAAATATATGGAACTGGCGTGTCAATCTCTTGTCAATCTTTTTGACTGACAAACTGAAGTTAAGACATGTCATAAAAGCATAATGCATCCTTTAACAATATTGCCAGCTTCCACTTCTTTGGGAATGGGAAGTTACTGAAATTTCTTTAATATTATGTCTTTTTTTCCTTTTTTATCATTCCGCTTTTCCTAAAAGAAAACTTAAGTCTATACATTTTCCTGAGTATTATTACAATATATTACATATATCCACTCAGACACACACATATCAAGCATGTTGATTCTGTCATCCAGATCCTCTGTATTATTACTCGTTGTGTGTTTTTGAGCTGTCAGCTTCTGTTTCATTTTAGTTATGTCGAATTCTACTTGTTTTGCCTCCTATAGTTTGATTATTTGCTGAATGGTGTATTAAATATCATAACTTTTATAGAGTCTTGGTAGATGTTTATCTCTCATCAATGTGAATCATCTTGATTCCCTTTAGTTCATTCTGCTACACATTCGAATTTGTCTAATGTCAAATATTACCACTCCTGCTTTCTTCCTTTTCCTCCTCCCCTTCCTTTTCCTTCTTCTTCTCTTTCTCTTTCTATCTTAGCATACCTCTATTATTTTTCACATCAGTTTATTTTCAAGTTTTGGTGTTATTTTACCTGAACCTCTCATGAGGAAAATTCCACTGACTTTTATTTAATTAGTTAATAACCAATTTGAGTATTATTGTCTTTTGTTGGGGGCATATCTCTCATTCACATTAGTATAATCGTTGATATGTTTGGTGTTATTTCTGACAACATACCATATATTTTCCAATTTTTGTTGTTGTTTCCCTTTTTCTTTCTACATTTTTACCAAGTTAATCACATTGTATTTCACTTATTGTATTTCTTATAGAGCTTTGGATGTTCTACCTTTAATTTCTAGTCTGTGATTGTGGGAAGTGTCAGCAGTGGTCACCAACATTTCCTTCCTGTAAATAGGGGACATTATACCCCCTTGCCCTTTTGAAGGTGGGTATGATGCTGTGACTTGATTTGTTACTTAGGGGCTGTAGTATTTGGGAGCCAGTATGTGGTTTCCCATGGTGTCCTTCTCTCTCTTTTTCCTTCCATGCCCTCTGCATCTGCAGCAGTGAACCCTGATGTCTCATCTTGACGTGATGGCTTCAGGGATGATGTCAGCCTGGGTTCCTGGGTGACTGTTATTATGCTTATGCCCCTGAGATTTGGGCCTGCTTTTTACCACTACATTGCCTAGCCTCTCCCAACTGATACAACTGACTGCATTCAAAATGTTAACAAACATTGACACATATTTTCCATAAGGGTTCAGAAAATAATCAGCATTGGTAGCCTCTCCTTTCAGCCAGATAGGGCCTTTATTGTAATTTAATGTTTTCCTCTCACGTTTTCCATCATCAAACAATTGTGTTGAAATCAGACTGAATTTTCTCCCAGTGGCTTTTCTTAATATTATACCTAATCTGGTCTCTGAATCTTTGTCTAATAAATTATATTCACCACCATATTATCAACACTTAGCTTCACAGTGTCTTTGTTCATCACAAGTTTTTATATCGTCGATTTCTACTTCCTAGAATTTAATTTTCACTTAGCTGGAGAACATTCTTGAGAACTGTAGAGGGTGCATAGAGAGTAAAATATCTGAAGCTTATTAATCCTTAAAACATATTCTTTGCCCTTATGTTTGAATGGTAGTTTTTTTTTAATACAGATATTTGGGTTTGGCAATTTTCCCCTCAGGAGCTCTGGGCAAGTGCTCTGCTATTTTCCGTATGTAACTGAGAAGACACCTGAAAGTCTGTTTTGTTTTGTTTTTTTTGATTCTTTGCACGTAACTTCCTTTTTTTCTACTGAATTTGTGATTTTTTTTGTTCACCAATGATGTTGATAGATTTTTAATGACTCCATCTTTATTCTTCCAGAGCAATCAATAGGCTCTTTTCTATTTGACAAATTGTCTTTTCTAAGTTCAGGGAAATGTGCTTCTATCTTTTCCTTGACTATTTCTTTACTTCTTTATGTCTCTGCTTCTAAAAATTTTTTTTGGTAAGTATTTTCTCTTACTTGTCTCTCATAAGTTTAGCTTTGTCTTTTTGCCCTGCATTTTGGGAATATACAACTTGATATTCCACACCCTTTTTCTTTAGCATAACTAGTAAAAAATTCAGCCCCTCTATTGTTTTTTGTTTATAAATTATGATACTAATATTTCTATTTTTTTAAAATAGATCTTTATTGGAGTATATTTGCTTCACAATACTGTGTTAGTTTCTGTTGTACAACAAAGTGAATCAGCCATATGCATATATATGTCCCCATATCCAATCCCTCTTGAGCCTCCCTCCCATCCTCCCTATCCCACCCCTCTAGGTCATCGCAAAGCACTGAGGTGAACTCCCTGTGCTATGCGGCTGCTTTCCACTAGCTACCTATTTTACATTTGGTGGTGTATATATGTCGATGCTACTCTCACTTAGCCCCAGTTTGCCCCTCCCACCCCATGTCCTCAAGTCCATTCTCTATGTCTATGTCTTTATTCCTGCCCTGCAACTAGGTTCCTCAATACCATTTTTTTTTTTTTTTAGATTCCATATATATGCGTTAGCATACGGTATTTGTTTTTCTCTTTCTGACTTACTTCACTCTGTATGACAGACTCTAGGTCCATCCACCTCACTACAAATAACTCAATTTCATTTCCTTTTATGTCTGAGTAATATTCCATTGTATATTTGTGCCACATCTTCTTTATCCATTCATCTGTCGATGGACACTTAGGTTGCTTCCATGCCCTGGCTATTGTAAATAGTGCTGCAATGAACATCATGGTACATGTCTCTTTTTGAATTACGGTTTTCTCAGGGTATATGCCCAGTAGTGGGATTGCTGGGTCATATGGTAGTTCTATTTTTAGTATTTTAAGGAACCTCCATACTGTTTTCCACAGTGGTTGTATCAATTTACATTCTCACCAAGAGTGCAAGAGGGTTCCCTTTTCACCACACCCTTTCCAGCATTTATTGTTTCTAGATTTTTTGATAATGGCCATTCTGACCGGCGTGAGGTGATACCTCATTGTAGTTTTGATTTGTATTTCTTTAATAATTGGTAATGTTGAGCATCTTTTCATGTGCCTCTTGGCCATATGTATATCTTCCTTGGTGAAATGTCTATTTAGGTCTTCTGCCCATTTTTTAATTGGATTGTTTGTTTTTTTTGATATTGAGCTCCATGAGCTCTTTGTATATTTTGGAGATTAATCCTTTGCCCATTGTTTCATTTGCAAATATTTTCTCCCATTCTGGGGGTTGTATTTTTTCTTGTTTGTGGTTTCCTTTGCTGTGCAAAAGCTTTTAAGTTTAATTAAGTCCCATTTTTTAATTTTTCTTTTTATTTCCATTACTCTAGGAGGTGGGTCAAAAAAGATCTTGCTGTGGTTTATGTCAAAGTGTGTTTTTCCTATGTTTTCCTATAAGAGTTTTATAGTGTCTGGTCTGACATTAAGTCTTTAATCCATTTTGAGTTTATTTTTGTGTATGGTGTTAGGTAGTGTCCTAATTTCATTCTCTTACATGTAGCTGTCCAGTTTTCCCAGCACCACTTATTTGAAGAGGCTGTCTTTTCTCCATTGAATGTTCTTGCCTCCTTTGTTGTAAATTAGGTGACCATATGTGCGTGGGTTTATCTCTGGGCATTCTATCCTGTACCATTGATCTATATTTCTGTTTTTGTGCCAGTACCATACTGTCTTGATTACCATAGCTTTGTGGTATAGTTTGAAGTCAGGGAGCCTGATTCTTATAACTCCGTTTTTCTTTCTCAAGATTGCTTTGGCTATTCGGGGTCTTTTGTGTTTCCATATGAATTGTAAAATTTTTTGTTCTAAGTCTGTGAAGAATACCATTGGTAGTTTGATAGGGGTTGCATTGAATCTGTAGATTGCTTTGGGTAATATAGTCATTTTCACAATATTGATTCTTCCAATCCAAGAACATGGTATATCCCTCCATCTGTTTATGTCATCTTTGATTTCTTTCATCAGTGTTTTGTAGTTTTCTGAGTACAAGTCTTTTGCCTCCTTGGGCAGGTTTATTCCTAGGTATTTTATTCTTTTTGTTGTGATGGTAAATGGGATTGTTTCCTTAATTTCTCTTCCTGATTTTTTGTTGTTGGTGCATACAAATGCCAGAAATTTCTATGCATTAATTTTGTATCCTACAACTTTCCCAAATTCATTGATTAGTTCTAGTAGTTTTCTGGTGGCATCTTTAGCATTTTCTATGTATACTATCATGTCATCTGCAAACAGTGACAGTTTTATTTTCTTTTCCAATTTGTATTCCTTTTATTTCTTTTTCTTCTCTGATTACCGTGACTAGGACTTCAAAAACTATGTTGAATAATAGTGGTGAGAGTGGACATCCTTGTCTCGTTCCTGATCTTAGAGGAAATGCTTTCAGTTTTTCACCATTGAGAATGATCTTTGCTGTGGGTTTGTCATATATTGTCTTTATTATGTTGAGGTAGGTTCCCTCTGTGCCCATTTTCTGGAGAATTTTTATCATAAATGGGTGTTGAATTTTGTCAAAAGCTTTTTCTGCATCTATTGAGATGATCATATGGTTTTTATTCTTTAATTTGTTAATGTGGTGTATCACATTGATTGATTTGTGTATATTGAAGAATCCTTGCATCCCTGGGATAAATCCCACTTGATCATGGTGTATGATCCTTTTAATGTGTTGTTGGATTCTGTTTGCTAGTATTTTGTTCAGAATTTTTGCATCTACGTTCATCAGTGATATTGGCCTATAATTTTCTTTTTTGTGTGATGTCTTTTTCTGGTTTTGGTATCAGGGTGATGGTGGCTTCATAGAATGAATTTGGGAGTGTTTCTCCCTCTGCAATTTTTTGGAAGAGTTTGAGAAGGATCGGTGTTAGCTCTTCTCTAAATGTTTGATAGAATTCGCCTGTGAAGCATCTGGTCCTGGACTTTTGTTTGTTGGAAGATTTTTAATTATAGTTTCAATTTCATTACTTGCGATAGGTCTGTTTATATTTTCTAATTCTTACTGGTTCAGTCTTGGAAAATTGGACCTTTCTAAGAATTTATCCATTTCTTCGTGGTTTTCCATTTTATTGGCATAAAGTTGTTTGTAATAGTCTCTTATAATCCTTTGTATTTCTGCAGTGTCCGTTGTGATTTCTCCTTTTTCATTTCTAATTTTATTGATTTGCGTCCTCTCCCTTTGTTTCTTGATGAGTCTGGCTATGGGTTTATCAATTTTGCTTATCTTGTCAAAGAACCAGCTTTTAGTTTTATTGATCTTTGCTATTGTTTTCTTCGTTTCTATTTCATTTATTTCTGCTCTGATCTTTATGATTTCTTTCCTCTACTGATTTTGGGTTTTCTTTGTTCTTCTTTCTCTGGTTGTTTTAAGTGTAGGGTTAGATTGTTTATTTGAGATTTTTCTTGTTTCTTGAGGTGAGATGGAATTGCTATAAACTTAGCTCTTAGAACTGCTTTTGCTGTGTCCCATAGGTTTTGGGTCATCGTGTTTTCATTGTCATTTGTTTCTATGTATTTTTTTATTCCTTCTTTGATTTCTTCAGTGATCTGTTGGTTGGTTATTTAGCAGCACACTGTTTAGCCTCCATGTATTTGTGGGTTTTACCATTTTTTTCCTGTAATTGATTTCCAATCTCATAGCATTGTGGTCCGAAAAGTTGCTTGATACGATTTCAATTTTCTTAAATCTTCCAAGGCTTGATTTGTGACCGAAATGTGATCTATCCTGGAGAATGTTCTATGTCCACTTGAGAAGAAAGTGTATTACTCTGCTTTCGGGTGGAATGTTCTATAAATATCATTTAAATCTATCTGGTCTATTGTGTCATTTAAAGCTTGTGTTTCCCTATTTATTTTCTCTTTGGATGATCTGTCCATTGGTGTAAGTGGTGTGTTAAAGTCCCCTACTATTATTGTGTTACTGTCAATTTCTCCTTTCATGGTTGTTAGCATTTGCCTTATGCACTGAGGTGCTCCTCTGTTGGGTGCATAAACATTTATAATTGCTATATCTTCTTCTTGGATTGATCCCTTGGTCATTATGTAGTGTCCCTCCTTATCTCTTGTAACAGTCTTTATTTTAAAGTCTATTTTATCTGATACTAGTATTGCTACTGCAGCTTTCTTTAGATTTCCATTTGCATGGAATATCTTTTTCCATCCCTTCACTTTCAGTCTGTATGTGTCCCTAGGTCTGAAGTGGGTCTCTTGTAGACAGCATATATATGGGTCTTGTTTTTTTATCTTGGACAGTGTGTGTCTTTTGGTTGAGGCATTTAATCAATTTACATTCAAGATTATTATCGATATGTATGTTACTATTACCATTTTCTTAATTGTTTTGGGTTTGTTTTTTCAGGTCTTTTTCTTCTCTTGTGTTCCTGCCTAGAGAAGTTTCTTTAGCATTTGTTGTAAAGCTGGTTTGGTGGTGCTGAATTCTCTTAGCTTTTGCTTGTCTGAAAAGCTTCTGATTTCTCTGTTGAATCTGAATGAGATCCTTGCTGGGTAGAGTAATCTTGGTTGCAGGTTTTTCTCTTTCATCACTTTAAGTATATACTGCCACTCCCTTCTGGCCTGCAGAGTTTCTGCTGAAAAATCAGCTGATAACCTTATGGGGATTCCTTTGTATGTTATTTTTTGCTTTTCCCTTGCTGCTTTTAATATTTTTTCTTTGAATTTAATTTTTGTTAGTTTGATTAATATGTGTCTTGGTGTGTTTTTCCTAGGGTTTATCCTGTATGTGACTCTCTGTGCTTCCTGGACTTGGGTGACTATTTTCTTTCCCATGTTAGGGAAGTTTTCCGCTATAATCTCTTCAAATATTTTCTCAGACCCTTTCTTTTTCTATTCTTCTTCTGGGACCCCTGTAATTCGAATGTTGGTGCATTTAGTGTTGTCCCAGAGGTCTCTGAAATTGTCTTCAATTCTATTCATTCTTTTTTCTTTATTCTGATCCTCAGCAGTTATTTCCACCATTTTGTCTTCCAGCTCACTTATTCATTCTTCTGCCTCAGTTATTCTGTTATTGATTCCTTCTAGTGTATTTTTCATTCCAATTATTGCGTTGTTCATCTCTGTTTGTTTGTTCTTTAGTTCTTCTAGATCTTTGTTAAACATTTCTTGTATTTTCTCAATCCGTGCCTCCATTCTATTTCCCAGATTCTGGATCATCTTTACTATCATTACTCTGAATTCTTTTTCAGGTAGACTGCCTATATCCTCTTCATTTATTTGGTCTTGTAGGTTTTTACCTTGCTCCTTCATCTATGACATATTTTTTTGCCATCTCATTTTTTTTTTTATGAGGCGGATTGTGTTCCTGTCTTACTGGTTGTTTGGCCTGAGGCTTCCAACACTGGAGCTTGTAGGCTGTTGGGTAGAGCTAGGTGTTGGTGCTGAGATGAGGACGTCCGTGACACCTCACTCCAATGAATATTCCCTGGGGTCTGAGTTTCTCTGTTAGTCCAGTGGTTCGGACTCAGAGCTCCCACCACAGGAGCTTCGGCCTGACCCCTGGCTCATGAACCAAGACCTGCAAGCCGCGTGGAGTTGCAAAAAAAAAAAGAATAATAACAGAGTAAAAAATAAAATTAGGGCTTCCCTGGTGGCGCAGTGGTTGAGAATCTGCCTGCTAATGCAGGGGACACGGGTTCGAGCCCTGGTCTGGGAAGATCCCACATGCCGCGGAGCAACTGGGCCCGTGAGCCACAACTACTGAGCCTGCGCGTCTGGAGCCTGTGCTCCGCAACAAGAGAGGCCACGAGAGTGAGAGGCCCGCGCACCGTGATGAAGAGTGGTCCCCGCTTGCCGCAACTAGAGGAAGCCCTCACACAGAAACGAAGACCCAACACAGCCAAAATAAATAAATAAATAATAATTAAAAAAAAATAAATAAATAAAAAATAAAAAATAAAATTAGACTAGGAAACTATCAGACATGTTAGATAGAATAGAAAAATAAAAATATAGATGAAACAACAACCGGAAGGTACAACAGTACTACAGTAGTAAGAAAGAGGAGGAGGGAAAAGAAAAAAAAAGCAGGGAGGGGAGGCCTTGGCTGTGGAGGGCAGGACCTAAGCAAGGGCGAGGTTTGGGCAGTGGGCAGGGCCAATGCTCAGGACCCACAGGGCTGGAAAAGGCCGTGGGGGCTGTGGGGAGTGGGGCTTAGGCTCAAGGAACAGAAGGGGCCCAGGCCTGCCCCCCACCCCTGGTCTCAGAGGTCAGGGGACCTTACCTGGGAGCCCGGCAGGCTTCCTGGGCTAGAGTGGGTGGGGCAATCGCCCTCCACCCCCTCCTGCTGCTCCCAGAGGGCCCCTCCCACATGCCTCTCTTGATCTCCCCAGCCTCAGGAGCACTGATCTTGTCTGACCTCCACTTCTCCTCCCCCCTCAGTTCCCCCACGTCCTACTGGTTCACTTGGGGGTTCCTCCCATGTCCTTGGGCATCAGGGTCCCCCACCAGCAGCCGGCAGGTGCCCTAGTTGTGGGGAGATGCTAACTCAGTGTATTCCCATGCTGCCATCTTCTCTAACATGTACTTTTAAAAAATGATACTAATATTTCTAATGTCCAAGAATTCTGATTGCTTCTTTCTCATAGTAACCTTTAAATTTTTTCTTTTAGTAGAGAAGATATTCCTTTATGGTTTGGAGTCTTGAGTTATGTGGGAAGATTAACTTTTTATTCTATGTGTATCTCTTCTTTTTCATCACTGTTAGGTTTCACTATCAACTAGATCCCATCTACATTATATCTTCCAGAAGTTCATCAAATATGATGATAGTATTTTTTTTTATCAAGTTGTCTTGAATGATTACTGATTCATTCCTATTTTTACATTTTGCTATCATTTCAATGGCTACTGGGAGTTGGTAGGATAAATTCATGTGTCTTCAGGTATTTTGATCCAATGTCAAAACTTCGTATTTATAATATCTTCATATTCTAAAATTATTTGGATATACAGGCCTCCTATAATATGCCTCATTTTTACACATGCTGTCAAAAATTATATTATGAGGTACTTAATGCTACAAGATGGTTCTGAGATATAATCTTCTTCAGCTAATATTAGTGAAGTTTACTCTATGCAGGGGACAGTGTTGAGACAAGACTTTTCATTTCTACTCCTAATATTTTCTGTCCCGTTTTAGACCATGAGATGTTCTTCATCAATCCTTATAGACTATATTCCTTACCCCATGACCCAGTCTTTGTAGATATGTTCTAAAACACATTTTTGATAGTCTGCTCTCTCCATGCTTTATAATTAGGTGGGGGGAAGGATCAGGTTAATTTAACATTTCCAATAATCTATGTAAGTACTAAACATAGACAGTGCGTGATTTCTTTTCTCTGTGAGATTCAGTGTTTACATATGCTGAACTTTGTGCTGAAAATTAATGGCACTTTCAGTAGGCAGTGTCTTGTCTTTTCTTCCCCACTAGTGATGATGAACTCACACTTATACCTTGAGAATCACATGTCAAGTTCCATCAAGCCCATGATTTTAATATGTATAAGTTGGCCTAGAGATACTCAGACTGTGACCAGGAAATTGAACCTATAATCATCATCATCATCCTATTGTTATTCTGAATTCAATAGCACTACCGAAAAGACAAGAGATAGACCTCATACATTTAATGTGTTTACTTCTGAAACTTTAAAAAACTTTCCTCAAAAATGTAACTTAGCTCAAGAAAAAAGAATTATAATATATTAAAGATTCTGCTTAATAGAATGGAAAAAAACCACTAGACTGGTAGAAGTCAAGAAACAATTTCTTGAATTAATTCTGTTACTAACTGAATGACTTTGATGAGAAAGAAGGAAATCCTGCCATTTGCAATAACATGAATGGACCTCGAGGGCATTATGCTAAGTGAGATAAGTCAGACAGAGAAAGACAAAGATACTGTATGATATCACTTATATGTGGACTGTAAAAAAGCTGAACTTGTAGAAACAGAGAGTAGAATGGTGGTTGCCAGGGGCTGGTAGTTGGGGGAAATGGGGAGATGTTGGTCATAGGATATAAACTTGCAGTTGGAAGATGAATAAGCTCTGGATATCTAAGGCACAGCATTGTGATTATAGTTAACAATACTGTATCATATACTTCAAAATTTCTAAAAGACTAGATCATAAATCTCACCACAAAAAAGAAACAATAATTATGTGACATAATGAAGATGCTAGCTAAAGCTATGGTGGTAATCATATTGTAATACATACATATATCAAATCAACATATTGTACACCTTAAACTTACACAGTATTATATGTCAATTACATCTTTAAAAAATAATATGCACTCATATCATTAAAAGAAATTCCATTAAAAATTGAATAGCCTTGACTAGGTCATTTAACCTATCTAGACTTTCATTCCTTCATCTTTAAACTGAAGGGGTTGGATTAAGTTACATTTACCTTTCTATCCATGCTAAAGACTCTCTCCACTATTTAGAACTCATTGGAAATATAGTGAATGACTAAAGACATCTTATTAGTTACTTTCTTCAATGGTTCAAGATTTCTAGTAGATTTGGGTAAAAATATGTATTGCATAATTATTTCCACTCTAGTGTTGAAAATCCCAATAATGTCTGGCCAAGAGAATGGAAGTCCATGACCTGAAGCTCTTATATTAGTAAGGAGTAAACAGAATATGGCAGGAATACAAATATAGTCAGACAGGTGAGTTTCACTGAGGAACCACTGTGTTCTGAACACTGAAACAAGTGTTGGAGTGATGGAATGGCATGAAGATAGGATGGGGGAAGTATGTGAGAATATAAAATGAAAGGTCCTGCATGGAAAGACCTGAATTCACATTATCTTATGTAGTGTTATCTTCTATTATTGTCCTCATGATAATAGATTTCTATCCAGTCTCTCTGAAGAATCCTTTTACTTATAAACAAATTCAGATTATGGCAGTGATACTAGTCCACTGTATTTTTTTTGTAATGCACAAATAATACAATTTACATTCAGAAGACATTTTTTCCTCTACTTTTTTTTCTCCTTCTGGTCACTCTGGGTCTCTTGGAAATGTCTTCATCTGTTAGTGTGGCTGTCAACAAGTCACTCCTCATATACCATTTTCTTTACCTATAAATGAGGATCACATGCAACCTTCCTACATCACAGAAACAGTGTGAAAATAAACAAATGACTATGTATGAAAGGTAAACTACAGGAACTATAGTAACTTCCTTAAGATGCAAGAAAATATTTTTTAATATTATATAACAGCAATTCTAATATCTCCTTCAACTGTGACAATAATTGCCATATTTCTTGGGATAGATTCAAAACAATTTCCCTTTCTTCATTGCTAGAACTATCCAGTTCATTCCTGGACTAATGAATCAAAAAGAAAATGTCTTACCAATTGTTAGAGTTCATATGTAGGCATGGGACAATGAGCAAAGGGGAGGCAAATCCATCATAAAG
Source organism: Eubalaena glacialis (assembly GCF_028564815.1). Classification (NCBI taxonomy): domain Eukaryota; kingdom Metazoa; phylum Chordata; class Mammalia; order Artiodactyla; family Balaenidae; genus Eubalaena; species Eubalaena glacialis. The sequence continues at coordinate 49,641,854 of NC_083729.1, read as the reverse complement.
AATGTTGTGACAAACTCTTAAAATGAGCCTATATGTAAATAGTTATTTACAACCGAGACAAAAGTAAGCAACAGCAATGTCAACAAATCACATAAGAGATAAAGCAAATTCTCTTTTCTTCCTTATAAACAGGGCAAAACTGGCAACACAGGTGGTGAAATAAATATGCAATACTCTCAGTTTCTGGATCATTCTCTTCATAAATTAAAAAAAATATATTGTGCTCACTCTTTCCCCATACTTTTTGAACCTAAGGTTTCTAAAGTCTGGGCTTCCCTGGTGACGCAGTGGTTAAGAATCCACCTGCCATTGTAGGGAACACGGGTTCGAGCCCTGGTCTGGAGAGATCCCACATGCTGCGGAGCAACTAAGCCCGTGTGCCACAACTACTGAGCCTGCGCTCTACAGCCCACGTGCCATAACTACTGAGCCCGCGCGCCTAGAGCCTGTGCTGCGCAACAAGAGAAGCCACTGCAATGAGAAGCCCGCGCACCGCAACAAAGAGTAGCCCCTGCTCCCCGCAACTAGAGAAAGCCCACGCACAGCAACGAAGACCCAAAGCAGACAAAAAAAACAAAGAGGTTTCTAAAGTCTGAGGAGCTTGAATATAATTTGCATGAAGCTGTCATGGTCACACATCCCTCTGTCGGGAAGGTAACAGACCGCAGCATCCAACCACATCTGATAAGAAGTTCAGAAAAGGAAGTCGGTGAAGGTATTGTTAACTTCTAAGTCAAGGTCCAAGTGGTCAGAGAACAAGTGAGGAAAACACGTCCACAGACAAATCCACTGCAGGCTTTTTAGGTTTCAGGGGAGATGGCCCTAGCTCCCACCCGGAAGTCTTAGTTCTGGGTCTTAATTAACTCTGCAATATTAAACAGTCACATATTTCTTTGATTTTCAATTTCCTCATCTGTAGAATAGATTAACATCTACCCTATCTCTTATGGTTATTTTGAGATGCAAATGAAGTCATATACATGGAATACTCACATAAAAGTTATGTTAATTTCCACGCGGGCGCATGTGTGTGTGTGTGTGTGTGTGTGTGTGTGTGTGTTGCTTTGTAAACAATGTTTCTCCCAGGTAAGGATATGTATGTAGCAAAATGCCTGGCACTTGGTGTTTGTGAAATGTTTGTTGAATGTTTGTAAAATGTTTGTTGAATCAGAATGAAACTTAACTTTGAAAAATCATAGTTTAACATAATAATAAATAATTTAAACTATATCAAAATGCACCTTTCCTCTTTCACTGTTGCCATCTCCTTTCTTTCACTTCCTTCATCTCTATTGCTGTCACGAGAATGCTGAAAACTGTCACTTTTGTTCTCCTCTTTTCCTCCTTTCCGTGTGAGGAGCCAAAGCTTTTCCCTTCCCTTTCTGCCATTCAGCAATTTCTCCGTCCCTTTATATTTCTCTCTCTCTAGCTGTTTAAGCTTTAGCACAGCTTTTCTATTTCTGTAGGAAACCGTTCACCACAATGCTTCCAGCTATCATTTAATCTTTCTTCCTCCCTAAGAAAGCTCAACTTGTTGATTTGATTTGTGTCATTTAAAACAAATACTTCTATGTCTTCTCCGCTAACTCCTTCTTAACACTTTGCAATTTCACTTCCGTCATTACACTCTACCACGACTGTCCTCAGTAAGGCCACCAGTGAATTCCTTCTGGACAAATTCACAGCCCCCCTTTCCAGCCTCATTCTACTGGCTCTTTCTATTGCGTTTTATTTCATCAACCTCCCTTTCTTCTTGTTGCTCTTTTTTAAGTTAACTTCGATGGTATCGTAATTTCTTTCTTCTCATACCTTTCACAATACTTATTTTGTGTCTCTTGCTCAGGTTCTACCTACCCTCTTTTCCCATTAACAGCTATCCCTTTGGGCTCAACTGTGTTTTCTCCTATTTTGGTCTGACCCTCACCTCACACAAAAAGACTGATATGGTCTTCATTATTACCAGTACACATATTGATGCTATCCAAACCTCCCTTCCGTCTAAGAATGTTTCCTATTCTGATCAATGTGTCACTTAAAAATCTTACTAGCATGAAGCAGAAACTAACACACCATTGTAAAGTAATTATACTCCAATAAAGATGTTAAAAAAAAATCTTACTAGCATGTAAAATCCAACAAATTAGAATAATTCAAGAACAGGTAAAACAAACAATGGTGATACTAGGTAGAATAGTGGGAATAATGCCTGGGAAGGGACACAGCCTTCTGGGATGCTGGAAATGTTCTATATCTTGATCCAGGTGATGGTTACAGAAGTATATGTATACAAGTATAAAAAGTCATCAAACTATATACTGAAGATATGTGTACCATACTGCAAGTAATACCTCAACTTTACAATCAGATAACTAAAAACAACAAAAAAGGTTCTGCACACAGTATGCACTAAATAAACATGGCATCAGTTAAAGAGAACAGAAAGAAAACATTGATGAAAAGTACTATATAGTGAAAAGGAGATTTTCCTAGTACCAGCTCTCCAATTACATGATATTTTGGCATCAGAGATTTGACCAAGTGCTAACAAGATTAAGTTAGTTAAAGTCAACTTGGTGAATTAAAATAGTTTGAGTATAAGACTTTGAATATGGAATATCCTTATATAAATGACAGTATTTTAAATCTAGTTCTGGGAACTTAACACCTATGACTTTATTTGAATATGCCCTTGGGCACTGGGATTATTTGTTTGTGATGGGTCAGAATATATCCTTCAGGAGAGAGTAACAGGAGGTTCACTAATGTTGATTTATATAAGATCTAGCTTAATAGAATAAGAAAATATGCTAGACGTGGAGAAACCTCTGAAGAGGAAGAAAAAGTATACAAGAATGTCAGGAGAATGGTATAATTTGGGACCTACATTATTGAAATATTCTAACAGGTTCTGACTTGATTGTCAATGCTAGTGAAAAATTGTATCACATCACCAATATAGGACTGTACAGAACAAGAGTGTGAATTATGGAACAGGAACACAACTCATGTGATAGATGCATTTGTATCTTGAGATATATTTGTTGCCTGCTCTGGTAGGATCTGTGCTGAACTAAAAGTTACTAAATAATTTATTTGGGGCTTCCCTGGTGGTGCAGTGGTTGGGAATCCGCCTGCCGATGCAGGGGACACGGGCTTGAGCCCTGGTCCGGGAGGATCCCACATGCCACGGAGCAATTGGGCCCGTGAGCCACAACTGCTGAGCCTGCACTCTAGAACCTGCGAGCCACAACTACTGAAGCCGGCGTGCCACAACTACTGAAGCCCATGCGTCTGGAGCCTGTGCTCCACAACAAGAGAAGCTACCACACGAGAAGCCTGCGCAGTGCAACGAAGATTGGCCCCCACTTGCCGCAATTAGAGAAAGCCCACGTGCAGCAAAGAAGACCCAACACAGCCAAAAATAAAATAAATTAAAAAAATAAAAAAATAAAATAAAAAGTAATTTATTTGTAGGAAGAACACCAAAATTATTCTTAATACTCTTTGAGTGGGTCTATAACCCAGGAGATGTGTAATTAATAAATAAAAGCATTTTCCCCTCCAAGTGATCTACCATGTGTTAAGCTGGGCAGTTGTAAAGATCAGCGTAGGACATCACTCATAAACTTGTGTGGTTGAGATGATTCCATGAGACATGTCCTAGGGTACATATGTTATTGATTATATATATATAATCAATATTGTAATAATAATTATTATACATATATATGTATAAAATTTTTAAAAACTTTGATGTCCTTTGACAGCATATCACATAACCATTAATGTGTTTTGGAAGGGAATCATTCCATTTAGTTATGTTTTTGAGATTTCTTGACCCACTTCTGCCTGGTTCCTCAGAAAATCATGACATCTTTGACTTGGGTGATAGTTATTTATATATTATGGCCATCTGTTCTTGTTTATTTAATAAGTGCCAGTCTTCTGGCAGTGATGCAATAACTAGTTTTAGAAAGATAGTGATACATGCTAAATATTTGAAAAATTTACTTTAAAAACCTGAAATTCTTTACTATGGTAACTTTTCCTTGTATCATTTTGTATATTGGTGTTCATCAGTGAAGTATGATTAAATAGAACCAATATCCATAACCAATAACCAATAGAACCATATCTATTGCCACGTACAAGGACTTCTTCATGAAGATGAGACACTATTATTTACATATTTCCTCCCACTCATAGATCAGAATAGCCAGGCTATAGTAAATCAGAGGTGATGAAATCCCTTAGGCAACCCCAGCTCTATCATACACATGTGAATCTTGCCATTGGTCTTCTTACTGTGGCAATTTTACAGAAGGTTCTACAGAATCTAGACTGTTCATAAATTTGGTTGGATTAAAGTATTGATCTTTGATTTTATAATATAGTTTAGAATTCTTTGATGTTAATCAGAACTACCATAATTGTAATTGTCTGATGTTTTCTGCAATATGAATTTTGACTCTCAAAATTTGGCCCACGAAACACCAATGAACTAACAATCAGGGTTCTCTCTTAATGGGGAAGAAATCAAATCAATAAATGCAATTCTTTTTTCTGTTTCTTATGGGTCAATGACAATACAATTCCAAAGACTTCTTTTTTTAAACAGACTAACTCTTACCTGTTATTTAGTAAACTACAAAGTTACTAAAATTTGGACCCTAATAGTACTTACTGAGGGCTTGAATTAGAATTATACGAAAACATCTTTTGGTGCATCTTACTTGCAATGCTGCAAATTCTTTTTTTTTTTTTAATATTTATTTATTTATTTATTTGGCTCATTGGGTCTTACTTGTGGCACCCGGGATCTTTGTTGCAGCACGTGGAATCTTTTGTTGTGATGCGTGGGCTCTTCGTTGCAGCGCATGGGCTTCTCTCTAGTTGTGGCTTACGGGCTCTAGAGTGCACAGGCTCAGTAGTTGTGGCACGCGGGCTTAGTTGCCCTGCAGCATGTGGGATCTTAGTTCCCCAACCAGAGATCAAACCTGTGTCCCCTACATTGGAAGGCAGATTCTTAACCACTGGACCGCCAAGGAAGTCCTGCAAATTCTTATTGTACGTACACACATATAAAAAGTTGGAGTCTCTGCAAATAGCAGAAAAGACAGTTTCTTTCATTTGTTCATGGCTTCTAATAGCTGTTCTTTTTCTTTTTCAATTACTTAATAATAAATTATAGCTTTATTATAATTACTGTGTTTTGGTGACTGTTGTCTGGTTAACTCTAGAATGTGTAGGGATGCATATTTTAATCAATAATATTTTGTACCTATATCTGGATTTTAAGATATGTATGCTTTGGAGTTCAGATATGCATAAATCATACCCCTCTTGCTTAGGCAGATGTATGCATAATCTTCTACCCCTCATACATACATACTTTGTTAATACCAAACCCTATTCACCTGGATATGGCAGATATGTGGGTAGTGGACCTTAGGGTCTTCGAAACCTCTTAATTTGGTCTAACTATAATAAGAACTACTGCTCCAAATAATTTCTTACAATAACTTGTATTGTCATGTCAAATCATTGTTTGCATGCTTTAAGTCACTTCTTTTCATTTTATACGAAACTTTTTTTCTCCATAACACAGATAAACAGTTATAACTATAGAGGCAACCAACATAGAATAATTTTGCTATTATTAAGTTTACATATTGCTGGGTTTTCATTTAGCAACACATTAAAGCAAAATTTGCTATAATTGGTAGTCCAGGAGCATAATGTGTGCCTTGGCTACATACTGCTATTTTCCATCTTACATTAAAACAATATTCCCTGTTTGATTGGGTATGGGACCATGCTAGTGTCTGGGTGTAGCTCAGATCAGACAATCTGGAGTAACATAACCTCCACATGGCTAAGATACTTGGTAGGGCTAAACACTGTTTGCACGTGGGCCATAACGTAAATTCCTTTGTTTGGCTGAATTATCTTGAAATTATAGCCTGCCATGTCCTGCTTTGTGTTATAAGTAAACCATATTGTGTTTGTATGTATCCTTTAATTTCTACATAATTTCAATATTAATTTAATAAATTTCATATAATCACATTAAAATAATAGCACTGGTATTGACCTTGAAGACCATCTAATTATTTATCTCTCAAACTGGGATTCATCATCCTGTCTGGTACAATGAGGAACTTGGGTTACTCAAAAATACAATATTTTTGAAATAAAAAATATATTTATTGTATACCATATCTAATATAAATATATTTTTTTAATCAATGGGAATTTAAAACGTTATTTTGGAGTTAAACAACACTTTCATATCATGTTTCATGTAAAATAAACATGATTTTTTTCTAGTAGTATATGAGATTTCAGAAACATTCCTGTATTCAGTGGATTGTGTTTGTATGCTGTATTAGTCTTCTATTGCTATCATAACAAATTACCACAAATATGGCAACTTGAAACAACACTCATTTAGTGTCTCACAATTCTGTAGGTCAGAAGTCCAGACTGACTATACTTGTTTCTCTGCTCTGAGTTTCATGAGGCTAAAGTCAAGGTGTTGGGTGGATGGGCTCTTTTCAGGAGGCTCTCGAATGAATATGGTCATTGGTAGAATTCATTTCTTTTTAACTGTAGAGCTGGGGTCCTCCCTGCTGAATGTCTGCCAAGGGCTAGTCTTTGCTTCTCCATATTATCTGTATTCCTTCTCATTTTTTCTATGAGTACCTGACCCTCCTCCAGCAAAGGTGGGTCTAATCTTCCTCACAGTTGGAATCTTCCTGACTTCCCCTTCTGCTGCATCTTACTTGCCTCTTCCTGCTTTAGCTGGAGAAAGTTCCAAGAGCTCTTAAGGGCTCATGTGACTGATGTGGCCCACCTGGGTAATGCAGGATATTCACCCTATCTTAAGGTTCCTAACCTCAATTACTTATGTATAGTCCTTTGTCATGTAAAGTAATACGCTCATAGGTTCCAGGAATTAGGACACAGACATCTTTGGGAATCATTATTTGGTCTATCACAGATATACTCTTAGACACTTGGGAGAAAGCATGAGAGGCACTGATATTTTAATCTTAAAGATGAGGGAAGTCAGGACCAGAGAAAGTGAGGTGACATACTAGAGTTTATACAACCAATTAATTACAGTTTTGCAATTAGAACCTTGTGATCCTGAATTCCAGTACAATGATCTTTTCTACCAAAGCAAGCTGTCATTCAACTTAATAAAATATTTATAGCCTGTGTAATATCATATTTAGACTTTGTGCCTACAGTGAATGCCAAATGGAGGATCAAAAAAGCCAGCAAAATAGCTGCAATTTGTAAATATTCAAATATTTATACTCAGTTATTTAAAGACAATATTAGGATATTTAATTCCTTTTTCTCACTATTCCTCCAGATTTTTAGCATTGTTCTGATCCAGTCTGATCCTGGGAGTTTACTAAAGTGAGCCAGACTCTCAAAAGGAGGGGTATTATCCAGAGAGAAATGCCCAATGTAGAGCCTCTGTGATTTGCTGAAAGTTCAATGTAGATACTTTTTGTAATTATGTGCAAAAAAAAAAAAATCTCTGTAGCAGTTATTTATATTGTCTTATAAATGCTATTGTACAGCCGTGGCATGCAATCTCATACTTCACAAATGTAGCAGTACACTTAGGTGAATCTATAAAACTTTATACTGGTACATCAAATTAACCTTGCACCACTGTGCTCAAGTAAAGCATGCTTTGAATTTTTCAATAATTCTTCCGTGCATCAAGGAAACCAGGTCACTACAGGGACTCTTTGGGAGACAAGGGGATGTTCAATTCCTGAAGGAAACAAACTTGCCTCAAAGGGCTTTAGCAAAATACGGATAAGCTGATCCTCTACTCTTTCTTACTTTCCCTCTTCCCTCAGGCTCTCCGCCTTTCCTCCTGTTTGTACGTTGGTTATGCTCTGCTTGCTCTTGATTCTTTTTCCTAAAACCCCTGCTTTCCCTCCTAATTCTTACATGGAATCAACGATGAGACTGATTAATTAGAAAGGTATATAGAGCATGGATGTTTAAACCCTCCGATGGCAGACACTGTGATCACCAAATATTCCAGCTGCTCTTTCTTCCCAGTTTTTCTTTCTTTTAAAATTTATTTATTTATTTATTTATTTATTTTTTGGCTGTGTTGGGTCTTCGTTTCTGTGCGAGGGCTTTCTCTAGTTGCGGCGACCAGGGGCCACTCTTCATCGCGGTGCGCGGGCCTCTCCCTATCGCGGCCTCTCTTGTTGCGGAGCACAGGCTCCAGACGCGCAGGCTCAGTAATTGTGGCTCCCGGGCCTAGTTGCTCCGCAGCATGGGGGATCTTCCCAGACCAGGGCTCGAACCTGTGTTCCTTGCATTGGCAGGCAGATTCTCAACCACTGCGCCACCAGGGAAGCCCCTTTCTTTCTTTTCGATTAGGGCCCTCTGATTAGGTCTGTCCAATGCACTGTGAGTAGCAATGAAATGTGTCACTTCCAGGTCAAGGCAGTTAAGAACCAATGTGCCTCTTCCATTCCTTTCCTCCTCTACTATGGTGATCCTTATGTCCATGAGTTCTAGATGGTGAAGTGACAACATAGAAGAGGGTTGCTCAACCCATGGTGGATTTTAAGTGGGCAAAAACAAGACTTTTTTATTAAGCTTCTGAGATTTTTGCATTTAGTCTAGCCTATCATGACCAGTTCAGAAATTGGTAGCACAAGTGGGGAACTGCCATCACAAAAATCCAGAATATGTTCTATTGACAATATAGAAACAGATATTGGAGGCTGGAAAAAATGGCAATCCTTGTTCTACAGTGACCAAGCATTTGAGAAAACTGTCATCAGTAGTAATTTGGGAAGTGGACCACACAAGTGTATACTGAACTGGCAACTCCAGGTCAAGGTATTGGAAAAGCAAACAACAGTAGTGCATCTTACTTATTATGTACTGTGTGTGGAGGAGTACTAAAAGAATGAGATTAGCTCAGAATTATCTGGTTTGTAGCAGGAATGAAAGGAAATATAGGGTTAAGAAATGTGGACTTTGCAGGGTTGAAAAAGCCTATGGCTTCTAGAACCCAAACAGTAAAAAACGGTATTAATAAAGTTTTTGAGGATCAAGTGTCCAATAAATGCTACCAGCTAGATTAAATGACTAGGGTCAAAAATAAAAATAACTTTGAGCCTTTCCATTCCATTATAAAAGCCTTAAAATAGCTGCCTTTTTTTTTTTTTTTTTTTTGGAAAGATAATGTATTCGTTTTCTATTGTTCTGCAACAAATTACCAAAAACCTACTGGCTTAAAAGTATGCCATAACTTATAGCATGTAAATTGTATCTCAATAAAGCTGTTAAAACCCCCCAATATCTATTTGTTTCTCATTTTCCATGGGTCAGGACTCTGGGCATGGTTTAGCTGGATCCTCTGTTCAGTGTCTCACAAAGCTGCAATCAAGATAGCATCTGGGGATGTGGTCTCATATGATGTTGGAGTACTCATACAAGCTCACACAGTGTTGGTAGAATTAATTTCCTTGCATCTGTGGAACTCATGGCAATATGCTTCTTCAGGGCCAGCAAGTTTCTCTGCTGCTTCAAGGGTCTGACAGGTAGATAGTTTTTCAAGTTATATATTTTTATTGACATGTAATTGACATACAATATCATATGAATTTCAGGTGTACATCAGAGTAATTCAATATTTATATACGTTTTGAAATGGAAAAAATGACTGTGTGTACCCACGGGCTTCACCAGTGCAGCAGTAGAGTGCCTTGTCTGTGCACTCATGTTGGCGTTTTGCCAGGAGAGGGAGGATGTCATGACTTCTCTTACTTGCCATTCACAGCCAGGGGGTGGGGAAGTTAAATTCCTTCTAAAGGCTCAACTGATTAGGTCAGGCCCACCCAGGTTAATCTCCCTTTTGATGAACTCAAAGTCAATTTATTAGGAACCATAACTGCATCTATAGAAATGTCTTCACCTTTACCGTATAACATAATTTAATCTCAGAATTGACATCCATCCTATTCAGATGTCTGACTCACACTCAAGGGGAACATATTATCCAGGACCTGTACACCAGGGGTGGTAATCTTGGGGGCTGTCTTAGAATTCTGTTTACCACAGAGAGAGATGGGTGAGAGAGAAAGAGGAAGCTAGAGAGATTACAAAGTTAGGAAATAGAGTAGATCTGAAAACAGTATCTTAAAAATAGGTTTGAGTATGAAAATTGACAGGCACATATCACTGGAATAAGAAGATTACAAACCTGGTTAAGTTTTTAAGAGAAATGTATCACCAATAAAATCTTTACCTAAGATTTTAAAAGCCTTTGACTACTTGAAATTTAAAACGACCTTCAGGTCCATGTTTTATAGAAGCAAGAGGTGGGCTAGAAAGCTGTGTGGCTACCAAGGAGGGCCTCTTCCCCTATGACTATTAAAAATGTAGTCAAGGAAGATAATGAAAAGGAAGAACCTTCTGCAGGTGGCCTTAGGGGCCACAGAGAACAATGGGCAAGGAATTTCCTTCCAGAGTAGAATCAGGGTCTAATCAAAGAACCTCCCTACTCCCAAGGTAGAAGGCCTTTAGGCTAGTGACTGCTGTGTGTTTCTCAGTTGTTATGGGCTGAATTGTGTCTGCCCCAAATTCATATGTTGAACCACTAACTCCCAGTACGTTAGAATGTGACTATATTTGGAGACAGGGCCTCTAAAGAGATGATTAATTTAGAATGAAGCCATTAGGGTGGGCACTAATGCAATTTGACTGGTGTCCTTATAAGAAGAGGAGATTTGGACACACAGACACCAGAGATGAGGATACACAGACACAGTACAAAGGCCACGTAAGACAGCAAGAAGGTGGCTGAATGCAAGCCAAGGAGCAGGGCCTCAGAAAAAACCAAACTGCTGACACCTCAGTCTTAGACTTTTAGCCTCTAGAACTGTGAGAAAATTAATTTCTGTTGTTTAAACCACCCAGTCTATTGTATTTTATTTTGGTAGCCCTAACAAATTAATGCACCATTCTTCCATTTTTTTAAAATGTTTGTCTTGTTACTGTTCCTGCTCTCATGTGGTGGAGCAGTGGCGAGAGGGCTTGGATAATAGAGATTTTTAAAATTTATTTCTTCCTTTTAGTACATAGATCTCCAAACAAACGAAAACCACATCCGGACCAGAGGGAGAATCCTGGCACTCCTGGACTTTGAGTTGGATGCAATGACTTTAGGAGACTTCGAAATGTCTCCCTTGGAGAGGAACTGAATATATTCTATGTGTAGGAAGAAGGAAGAAGATGGATATTGGGTGACAAGAAGTGTGGATTGTAGCAGTGACAATAAAACTTAACAAATTTTCCACGTGCTCCTACATTTCTTAGCCAAAATTTCTTCGCTCTGACAGGTCTTTTTATTCTTCTCATTCATTCTCTCTTTCCATATGAAAGGAATAGACATTCCTGCCCATTACCATGGGGCTTACGGTGCTTTTTTCCGGAAAAGTCTGCATCCCTTTCTATGCCTCTAGCTTTGAACAATGAAATATAAGAAGAAATGATGGTATATATTTTGAGCAGAAGCTTAAGGAGCCATTTAATATTTCCACTCCTTGATTTGAATCCATGAAGAGGACTAGGATGAAGGAAAGATATTTCCAGTAGGGTGAATAATATGAGCAGGATTTGGAACATAGTACTCAGCACACTTCACTGGTATGGTGAACAGAACTGATTGGCAGGATAGAGTCATTATGTTGGGTTAGGGTAGTTTATATACACATACACCATATATATATATATATACACACACACATATAAATATACCTAAACACACACAATGTATATATTATGTATATGTATAAATACATATATATGCACACACATATACAAACATATTTTTCCAGGAGAGTGGCTATTATGTACCTGACCTTATACTGGTAAATATGATGACACTTCATAGGCTCTAGTCTAAGCAAAATGTCACAGTCAGGGTGGTCTGAAAAGGGGTAACCAATGGACCCATCAGTGGGAAATCTCAAAGTAGGAAATTTGAGGTGCCACATGTGTATTTATATTCCAGGTATGCTTATTATTCAGGATATAAAGAGTATCTAAGAGAAATGACAGTCAATACAAGATTTTTCAAAGTAGAAATGATGGGTCTTTTTTGCTTTACATGAAATTTCTTGGTTTTTAAATTTGATACATGAATTGGTGAATTCATGCTATGCTATTAAGAAATACTTTTCCATGTAAATACTGACCAAGCATTTCCAGAGTATTCTTGCTATCACTGATTAGCTGGGTGACCTTGAGCAAGTTATTGAACTCTTGCTGAGCTCAGTTTCCTCATGTGTAAACTGGCTTTAGCAACAGAGCCTCATTCACAGAAGTTTGGCTGGAAATTAATTTGCTAGAATAAGTGCATGAAAAACACTTAGCACAGTGCCTGGTGCATGGTAGGCATTGTTACCTTCCCCTTCTCTTCCTCTTCTTCCTCCTCCTTCTTCATCTTTGAAAAAAGGAACAGGAAAGAGTTGACTTTTTTGCTGTTTTGCTTATCTAATGCATGACTTAATGAATTAATGTTTATCCTTTTCAAATATCTTTTAATACAAGTACTCCTAAGAACTTTCATGGGTTTCTTTGCTTTATATTCTTTGCCTACCTATAGCTAAAGTGCTATGCCTATTATATGCTACCCACCACCCTACACACACACACACACACACACACACTCACACACAATACCATTGTTTCTCTAGTGTTAACTATCAGGATAAGGGATATAATGTTGAGTAGGAAAGGAAAAGAAACCTGGAGTTAGGGACCCCACACATGACTGTGGCTGTAACCATCTCCACGAGATGGATGCCATTGAGAAGGAAGACATGCATGTTGACATTGGCAAACATCACCTATTACTTTTACAGACACTGGTTTTGTTCAAACCCATAACAGCTTTTTTAATTTTGTTTTTTCATTTAGAGCAGGTGTCAGCCAAATACAGCCCACAAGTCAAACCTGGCCCACTGCCTGTTTTTGTACATAAAATTTGATTGAACACAGCCATGCCATTTCATTTCTGTATTGTCCAGGGCTGCTTTTTGCTACAAGGGCAGAGTAGAGCTGTTGTAATACCACCATATGGCCTACCAAGCCCACAAATGTTTACTATCTGGCCGTTCACAGAAAGAGTCTGCCAACCCCTAGTTTGGAGGAATGACCCTGTTCATGTAGAAAATTACTTTTTCTTTAACCTCTACAGCAAACTATGCCTAACCCTTTCCTCTTGGCCAAAAGACAGTCTGGAAAGAGAAAAGAGCTCATACCTTTTCTTCCTTCCCCTTTGTTGTCTGGTGGTCTCAAGCTTATCATGCCCTTGGCCTTTAAGTAGGCAGCTTCTAAATCACAGTATGATATGCTTGTCCCTCCCCATGCTTAACAAATGACAATGTATCTATGGCAAAGTGTGTCCTTATGAAAAGGCCAGACATTCTGTGATCATTAGGTAATCATATTACAACTTCTGGGGCCCTTTCTAGAGTCTCAGGAGAGAAGCAAGGCTTTCCCTTCCTGATTTTGAAACAGATCTCCTCACTCTTAGATCTAAAATCTGCACTCACGATCATGAAGTTTCCTCACGAGGTAGGAAAAATTGACAAATATAGTGTGCTGTTTGCCATAAAGTTAGCAATTAATGAAACCTTATTGGATATTCTTCCTTGAAATTTTGCTTCCTAGATTTGTGCCTCCTGGTGTGGTCTGCTGGATTGATCATCTCTTGCACACCCTCTTGGATATTTAATGATAAATAATAGGCTAGTAATAAGTGTTCAAGCATTCAGTTTGATAGCTGCAGAATGACTAGCTACTATATGCAGTGGGATTATAAAAATGGATTCAGGGTTTGCTTTAGTTTATCAAAAGCTGTAAACTGTCTTTGAAACATGGTGGAGTTTAATTGCTTATAATGGCTATCTAAAAGGATCTTATGAAAAGTGATTTGATATTTTCCCTTTTCCATGCAAGTAACAATTTTACTTATACGTATATGCACATAGATAAGGGGGGAAACTACAGAATTGTCAGAAGTACCACGTCCCACTTTATGACCCCTGAAGGAATCGCTCCAGGAGAAGTCCATGCAGGAGCCTGCTCCTGACTGTGAAGATGTTCTATATCAGTTGACTGTGAACTGAAGTATCATTTTCCCCCTCATCCTGGCACCTGGATAATATTAAATTTGCACCTTTGATTTGATTGATACATCTCAGCAGCAAGACATTTAGACATTTATGTCGTAAAACCAAAATGAAATATTTTATGTCACTGAACACGGCCCTGCAAGGTACAGTAGTTAAAATCAAATGAAGTTAGCATCAATTTTACAGTTATTTAAAAAGCAGACACACAGGCACACACGTGTACGCATACATATAAACCCACCATGGAAATGCTCCCCTCTTTTTGTTGCAGAGTGACATTTAGTAAAAACATAAAGTTACCTAAAGAAGCTGAGGTGGCAGCTTTAAATGCAATACACAGGGACCTACGTACATATGCAAAACAGGCACTCACAGGTGTAAGAAAGCCAATTACTGGTGCAAAATATACCATTACCTGTTTTACATGCACAACTGCCTGATTTGTAAGGGCAACTAGCTGATTTTGTCTTCCTCTGCATAATTTTTATGCACAAATTAGTTACTTTGGAAAATTTGGCACCAATATTTCTCTGTTCTTGGGCCTAAAATGTATTAGGTATAGAAGACAATAGAAGCTTGATACTCACTCAGTAAAATGCATTTGTTGCCTATTTTTATTTGTAAAAAATAAAATACAGAAAAGCTCTTTGGGAATCTTATTTTTCTTCCCATGATAACAAGTTTTTGAGTTTTTTTTTTTTAAGTACAGTTTCATTAGTGCTTTAAAATCTGCTGAAACCAGGCGGCAACTGGCCTGCCTATTAGTTTAACTGAAGGCCCATCACAGCAGTGCATTATGCACTGTCTTGGGAACAATTAAGACATGCCATCCCCACAAAGCAGTTTTTAAGTGGGCAAAATGTATTTAATGGTAGGGTTTGTGGCATCCAGAATGGAAATACAGTGAAGACTACAGGGAATATGTACTTACCCTAACACTGAACAGGTTCCTTAAAATTCACATATACACTCTTGGGGATATGGTATCCCGTGTGTACATTCTAAGTGTTGCTAATGAAATGTTTATCATGTATGGCCACCTAAGCAGAGGACTGTAATGTATGGCCAGCTAAAGGGCACCATTAACAACAGCAATAATACAAATTTAATATGCACATAATTATTGATCTCTTTAGTAAAAAGCTTATGAAAATATTCATATTTAGGCTAGGTGCTAAAATATCCTGGGAATCAGGCATCAACAGCTTAGCAATTGATGGATTTAGACAGGTCAGGCAATGTCAGTCTAACAGCATCTAATCAATATAGACAAATGTGTCAGAAAGGTGGTTTGAGAAATACCTTTATAATGTATTAGAAAGACCAGCTTCAGTATTCTCTTTCCTTTCTTAATATGTTACACATATATTTCTAAAGCAAGAGTGTTTTTTATTATTTCTATTCAGCACTCATGGTAGGTCAAACTAAAACACAATGTTTGTCCAGTTCAGCCATCCTGCTTCCAATATCATATGATATATAAGAAACATATTGTCAAAATCAGTACAAACCTTGTATGTCACTCTTAATTTGTTTTTCAACATTAAAATTTGGGAACAGACCCTATTTGAGGCCATTGACAACTCTATTTAATATAATTACCTGATTTCTTAGTTTAGAGGAAACATTTCTTGTGGCTGACAGTTATCCATAGCTTTGTGACATTTCAGTAACCAGATTTTTACAATGGAGTGAGTTTGAAGTTTCTCTAGTTAACTAGAGGAAGAAATTTTGTATTAAACCTCAATGTCCACTTTTAAGAGTCATTATTGTAGGGAATTGGAATCAGTACTTTGTCTCAGGAGACGTTTAAGTGAGATGGTGTGGTTGTGTTTCTAAGATCTGTACAATAAATTGTATAAAATATTATCAATGACTTTCTTGCTGGTAATTTTTAGTGAGTTTGGTTTTTTTTGTTGTTTTTTTGGGTTTTGTTTTTGTTTTTGTTTTTGCTAAGAGCAGGTTACAGATGAGGTCTAGGATATAAATTTAATTTCTACGTGAAGTAGTTTACTTAGCTTTATTCTGTTTTGTTGTCTCCTGTGAGACCTTTTGAGGGCAGAAGTTTGATCTTGTTTCTTTAGTCCTAGTAACTAATAGAGATATTTATTAATGTTCTTTCAAAGGAACTAACACATGAATAAAATATTATAGGAAAGAAGGGAAGAAAGAAGAAGGACTCAGTGGAAAGTTTTGGGCAATATTTTTTCCAGTTTGTACAAGAATATTTTTCAGTGTGAACAATGATCTAAATGGGATGTGTTTCTGAAAGTATAAGATAACCAAATGTACTGTACAATTTCTATTTACTGTACAATTTCTTCAAATATAAAGAAAAGGTACATCTCAACATGTCACTATCAAGTACAAAGGAAGCAGTGAGCGTTTTTACTGATTAACCACTGCACCTGTTTAAAAAAGTTATCAATGGCCCATAGTCAGTAAAAGAGTAAGTTATTTCTTGATATTCCAAATTAATTATTCTGACCATTTCCAAGAGATGTTCATGGACATTTAAGAAGAATTAAATATTATCGTGTTGCCCAATTTCAAGCAAGTGTGAACAGAAAAATATGCCATCAACTTCGATAGTTGAAGAAGTACAAAATAAAATGCAGTATTATTGTAACTGATATGCTTATATTTTTGCTGAAATATGTATTTACTTTCACATAATTTTATTCTTTTTCAATGACGGCAACTTTTTATATGTACAAATAAGTATTTAATTTTTACAGCACTATGTGATACTTCACAGAAAAAAATTTGCAAACCAAATAAAATGTTTTTCTGTGGAGCCAGGTGCCCTAATTTTTTATTTGGAACATGTGAACATCCTATATATACCTTTTATACAAAATATATATCTGGTATAGAAAATAATGAATCTGTTTCATTATATAAAAAGGGCAACGGGAGATGATAGAGGAATAATAATAGCACTGAAGGAAAAATGGAAGTGAGGCCCTTTACAAAACAATAATTGATTCTGAGGGGGATCAATACATGTTTACATATAAAAATTATACCTTACTTTGGAAAATACAATGAAAGTACTGAAATCTGGAAATCATTCACGGAAAATGAACCCTCAGGAATAAAAGGCACAAAATAGAGACTTAGGGAAAGTGGTACAAAGTTGTTTTTGAAAATATTATGAGCCAATAAAGCTAAGAGAACTGGCTCCAAACATATACACTCTCTGTTACAACGTAGGTTGTTTTCCCCTCTGTTCTTCCTTTCTCCACTCTTGACTTCTGTTCCAGATCCCGCTGCAAGTGCAGTGTCAGGCCTCCCTCTTGCCTGTTCTCAGACTGAACTGCCTGTGTTGCTCATGGTCTAAAGGTTCTGAAATATCATGTCCCACTTATTGCATCTCTGAATAAGGAATTGTTATTAGTAAGGAAAGTTAGCTTAACCAGGGAGCAGTCTCCAAAAGGAGAGAGAGCTAGTTCTTTTTGCAAAGTCATAAGGAAATTTGAAAGGAAGAAGAAGAAAGACCACTCCAAAAAAGAGCTCAGAGATCCATGAGCTTGAGGTTTATATGCATGCATCTCTCATCTTGCCTCCATTGACTGGATATATTTTCCTGGGTATGTAATAATTTCTTTTTAATTAGAGCTAAAGACTATCACAGAGGTTCTTTTCCAGCTACTAGATGCAGGTAATCTAAAGGAAGTGCAATCCACAAAAGTTTATAATAAATGTAATATTCAGAGAAAATAAAATGAGCCGTTACTATAGTCAGCATCAACCTGTTGATGCATTACGTGGTAGCTTGTGGTCTGGAAAGAGCAGTTTCAACTACAAAAACTACCCTGGATTCCCTCCTTTTAAGTCTCCTATCACCTTGTACAATTGCTCCCATGTACTTAATTGTTTCAACCGAGTTAAAGTTCCTTAAAGAGTTTGAAAACTGCCTTGCTTAGGCTTCTCCTCAAAGTATTCAGTTTAGCATCTCAGTAAATACTTGTTGAAATAAAATAAATATACTTTATCAATAACCATTTGTTGGACATCTATTATGGAGAAATCAGTGTTTGCTAGGCCCTGGGAAGAGGAAAAGGATAACATTCAAGGGTTTAAAATCTGGTTGAGTTGGTGTTGGCAAGTGTACATTAAAGAAAGAAACAATAATAGGAGATAGCATCACCCCCCCTAAGTGTCACATGGGATTGTTAGGAGGTACAGAAGCTACCAGGAGTTAGTCGCCCTTCAGGGTTGGGAAGAGTAAAAAACGTATGGATCCCTTACACTTGTCTGCTGTTACTCCTGAAGAGGAAACCTCGATCCCCACATCTGCTGTGCAGACCTTTGAATGGGTTTCAAATCCCTTTGGGTCTGTTTACCTCCTGGCTTTCTAAATACCAATAGCATTCAAAAAAAAAAATGTAGTAATGTAGTATTACTGTAGAAAGCAATGTAGAAAGCAATGTAGTATTCGAGACTTTCTGTTTTTCTAATTAAAAGATTCAGTAGAGTGTTTTCAATTCTATCACTTCTGTAGTTCCCCACCCCTACTGGGGTAGGGCGGATACTTCTGCTAGAACTGTCATCAGGGGAGGGGAGGGAGCTGAGCAAAGCAGGGTGTGGAATCTAAAGAATAGAGTAGCAGGCAGCAATAACCCAGTTAGTAACAGAGAGTTTCAGCAAGACCTAACTCCTCAGAGTGGAAGGCAGAGCTGGATAACTAACAACTTTTATAAACTTTTAATTGAGTGACTAATAGTCATTCATTCAATCATGCATTCATCCAGTCAATATTTAATGACCCCTCTAGGGATCTAAGAAAGGAACAATATAAAATATATCATGTGCTGTAATAGAAATTAATAAGTACAATGGGTATAGAAATAAAGGAGTGCATACTTTCACCTCAGGGAGGGGGTCAGGGAAGGGTCCACAAAGGAAGTAACCTTTGAGCTAGATCTTAAAAATGATGGGTGTTCACTGAAGGAAAAATGACATTTCAGAGAGTAATGAATAAAAGTTGAATTATTTCATTTTGCATTGAAACATGAACTTCTCTCTACTGCTTACTAATTGTGTGGTTTAGTAAGGGTTTTTGCAGGCAAAATTAAACATGTGAATATGTTTTGAGCCCTTTAATGTTCCTAAACTTACCATTATTTGCTAGGTAACATGCTAGAAAAAATCAGTCTATAGGGTTCAAGAGAAACTATGTTGAGATACCAAATAAAGGACAGATCTGGTTGAAAAAATATAATTTACTG
This sequence comes from Eubalaena glacialis, assembly GCF_028564815.1. NCBI lineage: Eukaryota > Metazoa > Chordata > Mammalia > Artiodactyla > Balaenidae > Eubalaena > Eubalaena glacialis. Next base: position 49,622,419 of record NC_083729.1, on the reverse strand, counting down.
AAACAGATGTAAATGAGGAATAAACTGGGCAGTTAAAGCTTATATGTTGGCCTTGTAGCTTCAGTTCTAGTCTTTGGGTAGATTTATTGTTTTACACAGAGATGGTCTTACAGTGGGAACTTAATAAACAGTTGATGAGATAATAGTAATTGGTAACAATAATAAAGATTATGATGACAATGATGATAATATTGTTATTACATACAGTATCATTTTAGAATCTGTATCTTTCCTGCTTTTTGATTCCTCCCCATTTAAAGAGGATGGCTCAATTTCTGATGGATCAGCTGTCCTTAGATGAGTGAATTGTCAGGCCTTTCTTAGGATCCAAATCCACTCAACTAATCTAAATCCCTTCAGACCCAAGTAGCCTTAGGAAAACCTAAAGTTTGAGCTAATTGGCTTGTATTGTACATAAGTAATTCAGATGAGGTATTGAAAACAAGATTTTAGAGTTTACAGAGGATACTAAAACTGGAGGCTGAGCAAATAATGAGGAACAAAACAATCAGACTCAAAAGGATTTGGATTGTATAAGTAATTGGATCAGCAGATGGCAAACGCAGTTCAGTACAGGAAAATGTAAAATAGACTTGAAGCGAGAGAAACAAACCAGAGAATATGTGCTAAATGGAACAATCATCCAGAACGCTGACCAGGAAATGGAAAGGAGGGGCTATTATAAAACATAAATCATGGCAACTCTTAGCTTATGGCTAATTCTGTTGTTTTAGAATTCTATCAGAACGAATGTGCATGCATATTACCTAGAGTGGGAACTTACTGTACCCTATGGGAACTAGCAGTATGCTTCAAATTTCAGTCATTTCACAACTCAGTTTTGTAGAGATACCTTTCAAAAACTCTCAAGGTGTTGCTTTTTGCATGCAGATTTTTCTCCTGTTTGTTTAGGCTTATGCTCATTATTCTATAATTACCCTTCTCAGACATTGCTGCAAAGATTCAGGACAATGTTTTCAGGATATTTTACTAATTACCCTATATTTCACCATATCAGAAAATCCCCAGGAGGATCCATGGAAGGGTATCACACTCCCCATTTGTTCCATTCCCTGAAGGTACAATGTACGCTTGGCAGGGGTGGGAGATCGACTGTTTAGTGAAGCAGAGTTATAGGCAGTGCATTTAGAATTGTGTGTGTGTGTGTGTGTGTGTGTGAGGATTACCTGGGCAGCTAGTTTAGAAGTGGAAATAACTTAGATCGCTTCTCCAGAGCCTGACACAGCCCACCTGAGAAAGGGTCTGGCAACTGGCATCTTTAAGAAGCACCCTTGGTGATGCTGATGTAGGTCATCTTTGGGAGGCTTTTTGAAAAACAGTGGATAGCTGAAATAAAAAGTAAAAGAAACACCAATCCCAGTCCCTCCTTATCTAACTGAATGATTAACTTGTTGACAGTTACACTGCTCAGACCTCAAGTCCTTTATCTGGAAGATGAGTGTAATATGTGTCCAGCATACCTGGCAGAGGAGCAAATGATATAATGTTTGAAATCTTATTGCATACAAATAAAAACCTAAGGTAAAATGCTTGCCAAATGTAGTGTGTACTATTGTGATCCCACAATAACATGCTTTTAAATGGATGATTGAGGGAGCCATCTATACCCAGCTGGAGTTAGATTTTCCTTTTTATCTATTGCCACAGGAATTCTCACCCATAGTTGATCTCTGCAACCAAATAGGTACTGAAAGTAGTAGGTGTTTTCCTTTGTGTACTTTAAAAGTGCTAACAGAAGGTCACTAACTGTGTCCCCGTGGTTTTGTTACTCCCAGGGGTCAACGTTTTGAATAGCAGTCTTCAGTGTTAGATTCAGTTGCATATCCTATGGTCACTGATACTCAACTCCAGCTTTTGTTGTTGAGAATGAAAATGACTTCCACTGGCCTGACAAGCCCATGATAATCACACTTTCATCCTCTACGACTGAGGTCTGTTTCTCATCTACAGAAAGTAAAACTGAAGTCTGTTTACAAATCATACTGACTGCATTGAGCTAAGTATCCAGTGACATCAACTGATCTCGAGAACACATAAAAATTTCCATAGTTCTTTACTTATTGAAATTTTGTTTTATCCAGGCAGTCTGATCTCGACTATGTCAGTTGGCTGCATTAAACAATGATAAACCCCCAAACGATACGAATCAGCTAAACTGAGGCAAGCAAAGACAGAGTGTTTTAGGATGAAATTTACCAGAAGCACACGAAAGAGTGTGTGCACAGCTTCCTCGGCGCTGGTCTTGGTTCCATAGCCTCTCTTTGGAACAGTGTGTGAACACAGCTACCATGTAATTAGCTGAGCAATAAGTTAGGTGTTTAAAAATATTTTTTCAGGTGCTTTTTTGTATTCATGATAGAGTCTCAACACCAAAAATCAATCTCAATCAAAGCGGCAACTGAGTTTATCATAAATTAACATGAAACGGTTTTCTACTGAGTAGATGGTTAATTACTATCTAATTTGAATAATTTTGCATATTAATGAAAAATGAATGAAAATCATTTTTAGATTTTTAACTTCAGCTGAGAAACCCATGGAGATAATGGATCCTTTTTAAGAGGCATGTGATCTCTGTTACTAAAGGAGATACCGATTTTTTTTTAATTTGCTGACTTGTTTTAAGTTGATTAATGGATTAGTGTTTTGCCATTAATAAACTATATCTAAATGAAAGACAACTTCATTAGTTGACTCTGTAGCCTCTAGCTGCCTGCCAGGTAAGAAAAATGGAAAATAGATGAAGAGTTTGCTAAGGAAAAGTATAACCTTGCACAGTCCTTCAAAAAGTCTGGATGCAGACATTTATATGTTTCCAATTGTAAATGAATTTTTAAAACTTGTAATTTTTTTGCCACATGAAGTTCTATGTATATTGTTTACAAATGATATTTAGATTTAGAATATACATACTGAGCTGAAGTAGGGCTACCTCTTTAAACTATTACCGTATTCTCCAATTTGAAAAAGTGACTGACAATTGCCTCAGGCCTCAGAAATTACAGCCAGCTAGAAGTTGAAAGTCACTTTTATAAAGTACCCTTGAAACCTTTTTTAGCATTACAAAAAAAGAAATATTTCTTATGTTTTTATACCTGTTTAAGGAAAAATAATTTAAAGAACAAACTACCTCCTTCTGTTTCCTTTTACCTTTACCTTTTATTTCCTACTCAAAACTTCCTTATTTGATACATACTTTTAGGCTATCTCTCTTTCCCTCTTTGGGCAGGATCTGATATTATCCAATAATTCGATGCATTCCAATGACTCTAGCCTGTACTTATTGCAGACTAAGACAGAGCAGTCGTAATGAATGAAATTGGATAAGTATTTCCGTACTTTTGAAACCAAAAATTTCATCCAAGATGGGTAGTATTACAAGGTATTATTATTTCTCTACAGTCCACATTCAACTTTAAGGAATTGGCGACTCTACTCATGTCATTACCACATCAGCCCAACATTGCTTTTGAAAGGCCTCAGATATGTAGGAATGTTCTTGCAGGTAAGTTACTTGGCATTGTATTTTAACAAGAAGATTCAGATTGAATTGGACTCATGGAACTTCATTTGGGTACATAGGCCTTGGAGCATGATTATAGAGTTCAAGAGATGTCTTTGGATTATTTAACTCAACAGAAGAGGAGAAAGTAGGAAAGAGTTTTCTCTCCGGGTCTAGAGAACACATCTTTTACATTACAAAAAAGTCCAAGAACATGAGATCAGTCATACCTGAAAAAGAAACTACTCAGATGGATGCTTGGACTCCCAGACTTTCTCCATTCTCTGTTCGCCTCCTTTCATGGTCAGGACCTTCTTGGCCAGGAAGTGAAGAGGATTTTACCAATTCACGGGTGATAGACTCTAAAAGTGGCATTGACAATACATCTGAAGAAAAGTCTGGAAAAGAGGCAAGCCATTTAAAAAAGAACTAAAAACCTTGATGTTTCCAATTGAGCCATATGCCAGGGTAACTCTCAGGATAAGAAATGAACTATATTTTATATTCACAAAGTAGGATTTTTTAACAAAAATATGAAATCAAGAGTGGCATTAGCATGAGCTGTCCACTCCCCCTCTCCTCCTTCTGGTCTCTTCCAGTCTCTTTTGCCAAAGAACTGAGAATGAATTTTTGAGAGCCAAGGATATGGAAAGGAAGACAAAATAAAGCTGGGAGAATTTTGGCGGAATTACACACTTAACATACTGCACCATTTCTTTAATATATTTAAATAGTCCTGTGTCATCAGTTGGTGGCTTTCCTTTTCGACAATTTGTGATATATTTTGTTTTTCCTTAATTAAGCTTCGCATGCTGGAATTAATTACTGCTGGGTAGTTGAAATCTGGTGGTCTAATTTTCAACTTCAGTTAATAGAGCTCAAAGTCTACATTCACTTCTGAAATTACCAAACTTACCAAATTATATTTGTTTACTTATATCTTCTAGATCGTGAATATATAGAACAGTTGCCTGGTGGGATTATAAAATAACAAGATTACTTTTCCTATGTGACTCATGAGTCCATCTCACTACGTATAGGAAAACTTTATCATACGTAAGATCTCTATATTATAGGATTGCATGTAAAATATAAAGGGTGTGCTTGTACCTCCAAAACATTCAAAACCAACCCTTTTCCTAGCCATTAAAGTAAAGCTATATCAAAATTCTATTTGTTAAAAGGGAAATGTAAAAATAGTGTGAAAATAAGAAATTCAGTATGTCAATCTGAAATAGTTTTGAAAAATCTAGATATCATTATCTAAAATTAAATGTTCAAGGATTCCAAAAATTTCAGTAATGAATTGGTCCAAGGCAGGACACCAGCCAAAAGTTCACAGTATGCATCTAGAATGCCCAGTTTTAAGTAATAAAATGCACACATATATACACATATGTAATCCATTGTTCCCACATGCATAGTGAGGCATACAGACAGGTGTTATTATCTTCGTTTTGCAGGTGACTATATTAAGCCTCAGTGATATTTGAGATCATCCTATGAATAACTGGTCTTCAGTTTGGATTATCTGAATTCATAGTCTGAGCTACTTCCATTTATACCACAAGTATTCATTATAAAAGCAGAAAAGGAAGAATTGGAGGCAAGAGAGTGGAAGTCGATCAAATAAATGAGTGGGACCTGTATTAACATCTCTTTGCCTTACTCTTTTCTCTACACATCATTTCTCGTATTTCAACAAGTTCTTTCCCACGTGATTGGTATTTTCTTTCTCTAATCTAGGTGGCTGGATTATCAATCAACATTAGGACATAAATGACCCCCAACTTAATTTTAGTGAATATGCTTATATCCCTAATTGGGAACTAAAACTTCACCAACTAGTTGAATGCGCTTTGGAGATTGTACATTGAAAAACCATCATTGCCTATGCTTGCTTGCTTCACCTTCTCCTCATTTATTCAGCCTCCTAAAACAATACTTTACATACATTAGTTCATTTGAGCTTTGCAATAGCATTATGAAGCAGGTACTACTAGGATCCTTATTTTACAATGAGGAAACAGCGGCTCAGAGAACTCAAGTGACTTCTCCCGGTGATGGAGAGAGGATTTGAACTTGCATGCGTTCAGCTTCAAAGCCAGAGAATCGCTCCCCACTTTAGCAAAAGGTTCTATCTTACCCAGGTCTAAGCTTTCTCAGATATGTGCTGTGCCACCTTGAGCAAGAGACTTAATGAGCTGAGGGTCAGTTTCTTTTTATTTGTCGAATAAGAAGAGTGAGCACAAAGAGGTTTTAAACTTTTTGTCCATTAAACAATATCATAAATGCAAAAGTTTTAGGTACAGTGCTTTCTTATTATTATCAGCATTGGACTGAGGGGGGTGGGTTGATACAGTGAATATTCAGAATTTATAGGCAGCATGGAGTTAAAATCAGGTGCTTACAGGACTACGTCTCTTTGAGGGGTGGTCTTAAGATTGAAACATTGCAGTAGAGGTATTTCCCCATCTAATGGGGGGTCTTATTGGTGGTTTGAGTCATCAATGCAGCTTTAACTTCCAGTGATTAATAGAGCTTATCACAGACAACTGTACAGTGAATCTTCAGAAACTGGCATTTACTTTAGTTCATCAGAATGTTTGGTCATCATTGTCCCATTTTCTATCTTGGAAAGGAAGTGAAGTTGGGTACAGTGAAAATCTTTTCAGCTGTATTCTTTTATTTTCATATTTTTTTAATCATCCTACTAAGCATATATGTATATATTTCATATTTCTTTTCTTTATTTTTTAGTCCATTGACTGGGTTTCTTTAAATATATAATGATAGTATATGTTAATGAAACTTGTCACCATAAAGCAGTAACTCTTTAAGTGATACTGGGCCTCATCTTCAGAAACAAAATAATAAAATTATTGCTTTAGAGTTCTTAGGTTATAAATGCTTTCATATCTACAAAGTGTTTTTAGATTTATATAGAATCATGGTGACTTACTGTAAAGCTTGATGATAAACAGAATTCATGTTAATGTATTTTTACTTAGATTTTAATATCATTTTCAACTGGAACATGTATTTGGCATTTTTGATTTTGAACTGATTGCTCCTGTTTGGAGACAGAACTTTTAAAGAATTATGATTTTACTTTTCTATTTCTAACTTTACCCTTTTAATCTGAATATGTATTATGCACAGTTCATTTTATAGTGCAGTTACTTGTCAGTGAAACATAAATACATCTGTAAGCTTGTACCTTTTTTGTGTGAAGATCTTGAAATCAAAATAATCAACAGTAAACACCACAACTACAGCTGCAGTTTTAAATATTTTATAATCCAATCAAATTGTTTGAGTAGTAATGCATTTAAATGTTGTTATGGAATCCCCTCCAGACTTTTTAAAATGGTTACTCTGTTCCTGGGTTTGCTATTTATGATATTCATAAGGGATGACATTTTTTAATAATAGAGCATCTGACTTAGAGAACAGTGTTTCTTTTTGTGTCTCAATATAGTCTATAATTTTTTGGCTTAACTTTCAGAGGGACACAGCTACAAATTACACTTTTATTAATGAACATATATACATCTGTTGTTGCTGCTTTAATTAAAATGACCTTAGCATCTTTTCAGATATTTGGATGAAGAAGCAGTTTTACCTAAGGAGATAGGTACCAGCTTGAAACCAAGTGTGAAAAATACATTTATAAAAGACTCAAAGCAGAGGTCACCTATAATTAAGTACAATGTGATATTTATTTTAGGCCAGGTCTAGGTCTTAAGGTAGTTTAAATTATTTAAAAATTGTATGGGTTAGAAAAAATAATTGGGATAGAGTTCAATTATTACTACCATTTATAGAGCTAATGTTAACTGAAGTCTTACTATATGCTATGTCCTGAGCTAAAGAACTTATACAATTTATGTTGCAATTTTATGAAATTACTCGCGTTTTTTTCAGGTGAGGAATCGAAGCCAAATAGAGGTTAAGTAACCCAGATAGTAACTGTTGGGATCTGGGCTGTCTGACCTCAGAGCTTCGTGTTTAGCACATATGTATTTAACTAGTACACATATATTTAATTGTACACATGTATTTGACATAACTAATGGACAGATGATGCTCATTTTCAGAAGCAAATATTCCCTGTTAAAACACTAGTATTCAATAAAATGGATATTTTTTTTAAAGTTGGAATTTTTTCTCTTTAATGTATTAAATTGACATAACATATTTAATTAAACAATTTTGTGTTTGACTTAAGAATGAGAAAAATAAATTGACATCTATTTTTGTTGGCATTTATAGAGGTAAGCTAATAATTGCTTTTTGTGGTTACATTTTAACATGACTCATTCAACTAATGCTTTATTACATGCTCACATAGAAATATTATTGGGCACTATTAAAAGGTACTTTCATCTCTAAATTGAAATGTGATGTAGAGACAATATTTTAAGAAAAATGCATAAGAAGGGAAAATTATGAGGATTTGCCTACCTGGGTCTTATAAAAGGCAGGATCACATGCAAATGTACTTTATATTTTATGGTTTGGCATGAAAAAAAATTCACTTTGGTATCCTAACATTCTATATGTCTCTCTGAGGTATCACAAAATTTAAAAAAGAGAAAGGCAAATACCATATGAAATCACTCATATGTGGAATCTAAAATATGACACAAATGAACTTATCTACAAAACAGAAACAGACTCATAGACTTAGAGAACAGATTTGTGGTTGCCAAGTGGGTGGGGGGAGGAATGCATTGGAAGTTTGGGATTAGTAGATGCAAACTCTTATATATAGGATGGATAAACAACAAGGTCCTACTGTATAGCACAGGGAACTATATTAAATAACGTGTGATAAACCATAATGGAAAAGAATATGATAAAGAATACATATATATGTACATATATAAAACTGAATCATTTTGCTGTACAGCAGAAATTAACACAACATTGTAAATCAGCTATACTTCAATAAAATAAAATAAAGTAGGTACAATTTGTGAAAATAGCTTATCCTAATATTCTGATGTAGAATAAACATATACCAAACAGACAAAAACACTGGATGGCATAGTAAACTTTCAGTGCATTTAAAGTTTTAGAAATATTTGTGTGCAGTATAATTGATCAGAGAGGACAGTAAAAAAAAGTCAGGGAGATCTCTAGTTAGCCCACCAAATTGCTCTCCTTGTTCAACTTTATTTCCTTGTAATTTAGTGGGCAGATAAATTTTCACTGAAAATGGAAAAAAGAGATATGGATATGTTGGCCTAGTTCTATCAAATAAAATCATTTGCTGATATAATCTTTGGCCAATGCAATATTTCGAACACTACTTTTTAGTGTGTATTATGTGGTAGGCAATGAGTTAATCACTTTTATAGACACATCATTTAAGCTTCACAGAATCTCTACAAAATATCTATTTTTAACCAGTTGAATGTTTAAAACTCACTAGGCTCAATGATTTACCAAAGTCACATAACTGGAAATAAGTGGTAGGGCCAAAATTGAAACTCAGGTTTCCTTACGCAAATCCAGTATGCTCTGGCCACTTTATGATGATCTTAGGATGTCCCCAAGGGTAAATGCATTCTCCCTCGGCCCCCTTCTAAGCAATTTGTGTGACTGAATTATTTCCCATGAATTTTCCAGTATTCCAGAAGCTACTTGGCTGCCATAAAATATTACTGTAACAAAAGCCACTACTCTTTAGTCAAATTACTAATGTCCAATGGAGCCATAAGGAATCCTTTATATATAAAGTCTTGATGTACAACATATATGACCTTCTCAGCTCCTCTCTGAGTTCTTCTGTGGTTCTAGATGGGGCTTTGCCCCTGAACTTGTGGGCTGCTCTTCTCTCCCATATCTGCGCTTCTTCCATTCTGGTTTGTTACTTCATTCTATCCTCAAACTTTAGTCTTTCCTATTGAAAAAAATTCTTCCTCGTGGAAACTGTCATTGCCATCCCTCTGATAGACTCTAACCCAAACTCCAGGCAGTAACTGAGACTTTTTATGCAGATATGTTTCCCTGAGACACTTCGGGCTCCATGTTGGCCATGTCCTTTCATTCAAATATGATCCCAGAGATCTGACTTCTTTAGGTAAGTTACATATTTTGTTCTCCTATAGACCTGCACCAATATTGCAGTGTTTTTTTTTTTTAATGCAAAACTTTGACTAGCTCTTTTGCTAGCCTCATCCTTAATTCTTTTTCACACAACTGGCAAATTAGAACCTGACTGAAAGTTTGACTGAAACTATTTAATGTGTACTTAAGTCAATACTAAACATTAATAAAAACTGCATAGTCTCCTCTTCATTTTGTAATGTAAATCCAGGCCTCTTTGTAGGGCCTAGTAAAACTCTTTGCTTTAGTTTGCTCGTATATCTAGCAAATATTTACCTAGGGCCTATTATGTGCCAGACATTCTTTTGGAGAACATGTATATGTCTTATAAATCACTGTACATCCAGTGAGTAGTACTATGTCTTATACGTCAATGACAAGTCTTGTTGCTTGGCTAGGTCCTAGGAAGTACAATAGTAACACCCCTGGACCCTCCCCTCAGTAATCAGATTTTGGTCTGATTTGGTTTTCAAATTTTGGTCCAGTTTGCCTGGAATTAATCATTCATAGAATCCAAATCATATCCATAAATGTATGTGATTATCAGTGCAAAATATCCATGCTTAAGGATGCGTATGAGTTATGCTAATACCTCCATCAAGATTTCTGAGTCTTGTATGTGTCACTTTCCCTCTTCCCAGTATTTACCTCTTTCAATGTGATGGGGCAACTTTAAAAGACAAGAACAAAATGCAAGTCCACTTAGTAGTTAAAAAGGAGATTCACTTTGTGGGGCCAAAGAACCCCTGATAAGTGATGTGGGTTGGTCAGAGCTGGTTTCTGTGACCATCAGAAGGCATCAGCACCATCTGTGATGTTGATATCATCCAACAATTCACATCCTTTGCAGCTAGTACAAAATTTTAGCTAATCTGAGGAGGCCAGGGTAATTGATGTTTCCCAAAGTGTGTTCCGCTAAACACCCATGCCAAGAGATATTATGAAAAAGAAAAGGAAGGGGGCTGTATATTTAATATTTTGGGAAACACTCTCAGGGGACCATTGAGTTGTATAGATTTCCTTTACTGAAGAATTTCTCAAGGTTTTTAATATGCCAGTATTAATTGTGACTCTCCAAGAAAGGGTAAAAAGTTTAGTGCCTCCCATCTATATTTGACCATGGAACTCTGATTATTCTTTTTCTCAGGACATCTCTAAGGACAAGTGTTCAGGGAAACTTGGGAACTCTGCTTGGGGAACTCTGAAACACAGGGCCATACAAAGTATATTGTATAGGATCAAGAGTCTCTCTAAGGATTTTAATCCTTAATATTAGCTATGTTGCTAATATTGCCACGACATAATATTAGCATAAAGTAGTTGTTGTGAATTAAAGACATGTCATTATTTTCATATTTTGCTGATAAGGAAATGGAGATGTAGAAAATTCAAGCAGATTTCCCAAGGCTTCTCTGTTGGGAAATGTTACAAAACAAGTACAAAACAAACAAACGAAATAAGTACAAAACACTCCCAGGTCTGTCTGACCCAATCGACAGTCATTCCCCAAACTGTCCATTTTGCACGGGCTCTCACTGGGCATTCAGGGCAGAGAAATAGTGCTAGTCGCACCCTCCCTGTTCCTGGGCCATGGCAGGTAGACTTAAAACCAAATCTGAGTTTTAATTTCAACACTGAATTAGCCCTTGAGGTGTAAGAGGATGACATCCCCTGGGGAACTTCACAATGAGTTTAATTCATAGCCCTCCACCCTGTCCGTAGAGGAAGATTGGCTTTGGAACCTACAGAGAATTTAACCACCACAGTCACTGGCATTTACTGTGTGTTGAGTTCGGTAACAAACACTTAAAATCATATACGCTTTATCTCATTTAATCTTTCTTCCCAATCCTACAAGTTTGGTAACATTATAAAGAAACAGATTCAGAGAAGTTAAATTATCAAAAATCAAATAATTAGTAAATTGAGGAGCCAGGGATCAAATCCAGATCTGATTGACTGCAAAGCCCACAGGCTTTTCACTAACCACTTTGTCTCCAAAATCTACAGAGATAATCCCTGTATAAATTTCTCCCAGAGGCGTAAATGGATTGGGGTATCAAAGTGCCATAAATTTCCTTTATCTCCAAATTTACCTATTTCTGAAGCTGAGCATTGTGTTTTATTGTCGTGATCCAGAAGAGAAGAAAACAGGGGAGTCAGCCTCTCAGAAATTCTGATAAAATGCACCTTGACTCTGTCAGACTCCAGAGCTGACCTTCCTATGTGCTGAAAATCAGCGTGGAGAAAGGGATTTATCTGGAGCTGTTACAGCCCTGACACTTAGGCAACCCTGGAGGGATATCTAGGTGCATGTTTCGTAGAAAACAGACCAATGATGGAACTCCTGTGAGACTGTTTTCTTCTACCCTCATCCAAAGTCTTAAGTACTATGGGCTTATTTTACTCATCAGGCTAATTATAAATGATTCAACACTATAATCTGGAATAAAACTTTTTATTTTTTGTAAACTGACTCTGTGGATGAAATATTTTCCTTCCCATTTCTAGAATACCTGTTATTATGGTTTACAGAATCAATGATTTTTACATTTCACAAAATTTCTAAGAAGATCTGAACATAGATGATGGCAAACAAAGGATAGAGGTTCAATGAAACGGTTCAGGGGGTCAAAAATTTAACACTTTGAGAAAGTATGTAATATCAATTCTCACACAGATCTCTAAGATAGATTTCTTCATTAAAAATCTATTAAGAGTTAGAAGGAATTTATTAAACAAATTATTAATATTTCAGGGCACTGCTAAATAGCAAATTAAAACAAAGCTAAAGTAGCACAGGAAAAACGTATTTTGTGAATAAAAATGAATTTCCACTTGACAGTTTTACCAAAGGCTAATTATTTCTAAAATATTTCAATTTGGAATCTTAATTTTTTTTTTTTTTTTGCATCATGAATTAACTAGTAGTCTGTTTTTTTAAAACCAGTACTATTTTGGGTCATGTGTTTCTCTTCTTAAGAAGGAAAAACACACATACACTCATATTGATTATTTCTATTGACTCTTTTTCTTTACAAATGCAAATCACCACAAATTATAGTAAAAGAGTGCACGCTTGTCTTCCTCTTGACCACCATGTATGATCCCTGATGACCTTCAGTTTACAAATCTTCGTATTTTGGTTTACAATACTAGGTGTGCATTCTGTATTTGTAAGTAATAAAATGTTTCCTAAAATGTTGAACAAATTACAGTCTTAAGGTTCATGAGATGTTTGATTTATACCATATAAAATGAGTTTAAGCAACAAACTCCATAAAGTTTGGTTTTATCAAAAACTACTTTGAAAGACTATGCTTTAAATCCAGTCAAATATTTGGTCAATTAATTAAAAACCTGTTAAGTGCAGTCTGACAGCACTTGGTTGAATTCGTAACACTGTGGTAGTGTTCAGGCAGCTAAAGGGTTTATTAAGAGCCAGTAATTTGAATTCGGACATTTTTGAAGCATTACTTATATACGCAGAAACAATGGAGCTCATTTGTTTTTAATGCTTTCATCCATCTATCCACATTTGCATGCATGCATATACGCATCCATAAAATATTTCTTGATATTTTATATTAAAACACTGCAGGTTTCTTAGAGAGAAATTAAGACAAAACTGTGACTATTCTCAAAACAGATTAGTGGAGGATAGGCAAAGCCACAGCTTCCCATCTCTGAATTTTGTCTTTCATGTAATTATAATACACCATAGAAAATAATATGTGGCAAAAGTTGTGTCAATTTCAAGAGGCTCTTGAAGGATGAGAAGAATAGGGATATGTAGAGATAGAGGCAGTGGGGACCATATTCTAAGATGGAGGACATAGGATATTATCCCCATGAGGACAACCCTAGAAGTTGGATTCTGGATGCAGGTTGTGAATTGAGGAGTGTGAGTAGCTAGGTCTGGAGGGAGTTTAGGATATCTGAAGTGGTCACCTTTGCTTCATTTAGAAATGTGAGTCATTTGAGCAGAGGGGTATTTTGATGAAAAGCTTTTGATAACAATTAGTCTGGTACAATTAGTGTGAGTTGGAGTTGAGAGATAGGAGACTATTATCACAGTCATCGGAGATGTTTCAACACAGGCTTGTGACAACTTGCAGGAATGTTAGAGGAGAATGCAGAAAAAAATGGGGAGTGGACTAGATTTTAAAGTACTTTCCAGCCATGAGTTAGAGAAGTAGGATAGAAAACTAGGCTCTGGGTCTCACTCTCTAATTTGCATACTGGTTCCAGCACTCCTGACTATGATCTTAGGCAAATTATTTAGTTCTGCAAGTCCTCCAAGATTTACTCATCTGTAAAACAGGAATACTTTTAGAATCTATTTCACCATGTTGATGTAAGGTTTAAACAGGGTAGCATATATGAAGCCCTTAGCACAGGGCTTCAAACAGATAAGACCTCAATAAATGTTTGCCTGTACTGTTATTTAATTTTTAGACATTAAGGTTCTGAACTATACTAATAGAAAGGGGAGAAAATGGGTTAGGCAGAGAAAGGAGTGCTGAGGTAGAATTCATGCGATTTGGAAATTCATTTGATCATTAAATGTAGATCAAACAGGGCAAAGGACCAGGAGAAGTGAACAAAAACTGAACATTTTAAGAATGCACAACTGTGATGATTGGATTGCTTCTATTCAAAATTAGAGAGATTTAAAAAAAGATTTCTCTGAATTTTCTTTTCTGAATTGACAAAGTTTTTAAAACTTAAATTTATGAATTAAAATATATATTTTGTGAACAGAATTGTTTTTAAATTGTTTGCTTCAAATTTGAGAAAACAATCAGGCATTTGACTTTTTTCCATCTGAGCTGAAAATCTTAAAAGTTATCCTTTCAACATGCCTATGGACACTGAATGAGCATTTGGTACTTAGTGCAACAGCATAGACTAGTGGTAGGAAGGAAGATTGTAACTAGGAGGCCTGGACATTACTTTTTATCATATCCAGGGCCCTTTTCAGTTTTAGGCTACAATGAGAACAAAATGGAAACAGACTATTTGACAAATAAAAAAATAGTTTAAGAGGTAGTTATTTTAATAGCTTAAGGCTTGTTTATTAATGACTAGGATATTTGAAAAATGCTTCCTTTTTTGACTGCTACTATAAGTAGCTTAATAGCAATGATTACATATTCAAATATTTAAAAAAGTAATTAATTTGCTCGAATTGAAAACTTCGGCTATTTTAAACAATCTATGTATGAAAACCTTTATCAGTTTTTAATTTGTACCCTGGGGGATAATGGTGTCATTTCCTTGTGTTGAATGTCCTTATCCAGATAGGTGCTATAAATCAGTCAGCGAACATGTGTATGCACTACGGACACTGCTGAGGGAAACAAAACGAATGTGATCCAGATCCTGAATTTATAAATGTATAACCAAACATGTATACAACTTATACAATATGGACAAAAGAAATAAGTGCTCTTTTACCAGTCTAAAAAGCCATGGAAGCACAGAGGATGAAGGGGTTAATTAAACTCCTTTCTAGGAGGAGAAATCTTTGCAGGATTCTGTACTCAAGATATTGCCCAGAACAGAGCGGACATTCAAAAATATTTATTTACTAAATGAATGATTGATAAATAAATTAATTCACCCAAAATTGTGATTTAAAACAACTATTGTTTTATTATCTCTCACGGTTTCAGTGGGTTGGAATTTGGAAGGGGTGCAGCTGGGTGGTCGAGGCTCAGGGTCTCTCTTGGGGCTGAAGTTAGATGGGGGCTAGAGGCAGTACTAGAGTTAGAAAAATGGGAGGCCAAGCAGCTGGGGGCCGCTTAGACACCTCTCTCTTCTTGTACTCTCATGGCTGCCATGTGGTTTCTCCTCTTGGGTGGGTTTAGTCTTCCTCATGGCATGGTGGCCTCTGTGCAGTTGGGCTTTGTATACAATTTCAAAGTTAACAAAGCAGAAGCTTCATGGTCTTTAATGACCTAGCCACAAAAGTCAATAGCTTTGTAAATGCCATACTCTGTTAGTCAAAAGAGTCACCAAGTCAGCTCATTTTAAAGGGAGGGCACATAGACCTCGTCTTTTGCTGGGAGTAGTATCAAAGTCACATTTAAGAAGAACATAGGGGAGGGAGGTAATATCGTAACTCTCTGTGGAAAATCAAGTCACCGCAGTGAATATGATGTTAGTTTTTAAGACATATAAAGTTCTTACATAACATTCCCTTTTGCCTTTTTTTAAGGAATATATCATGAAATCTGAAAAAAAAATTCAGAAATGGATTTGGAATCAGAAGTCAGTATAGATTATTTATGAACTCCTCAATTTCTACTCAGTTTTGTATGGTATTTCTCATAAATTCGTATCTTTTAATGTGTTGAGTCTCCATTTAGGCTTTGTCTATGAGATTGTGTGCTAAACATCTGCAAATAAAATAACATATCTAATTATGTCACTACCATGACCAAAAACTAATCTATCAAATCAACTCTTTGGTATCATATAACAACAACAAACAACAAAGTGAAACAAAGAAAAACAAACAAACATACACATAAGCAATCCCCCAAAGTGAACCAAGACAAAAACTTACCACATCAATAATTTACTTTTGTCAACAAGTTGCTTTGATAGGGTATAGAAGACAAAGACTTATGACAAAGAATACATCTTGGATTTGATTTTACCAAAATGTTGCATGAGGGTTACAACTAAATGGGTTTTGTTTTATTTCACATGCAAAAAACTCTTTCCAAGGGCTTTGTGAGATATGTGAATTATTTCAGGCCCATATGATACTACTTGGTGCACCAGAGCAGTTTAATCCACCTCTTTCACTTGTATGAACCAATACCAAGAGAGAGTAGAAACATTGAAAGCCTGTAGTATAAACTGCAAAGCCCCTAATGACTGAGAGTATGGTGGTAATTGTCTTCTGACCATGTGACCGTGTAAGCCATTCAGTGGAAAACGTGAAATAACAGATGTTCCAGTAATGTCCTCTGATTTCTGGAACTTACAGCTCACTAAGGGAAATATCAAGCTCTTTATATATGTATATTATTATTTTTTTAAACGAGAAAGGTAAGAGAGCACACTTTCAAAGTTGACTTCATGATACTTTTTTGGATTATAAAAACTTTGACTACTAAAAAACCTACTTTTAATATTTTCTTTTTAAGAATTAAGTACCACACTTAAAGGTTTTTATATGTTATGATTTGATTAGCATTTTAGAATAAGGATGCAGTCTGAAAATATTTTGCTCTAAGTTTACCTTTATTACTGTACTTATGGGGAAAGAAGCTTATAAAAGGAAATATTCTGAAAATAGCATGTGAATATAGGCACAGCTGATAAATAAAACAAAATTTTATTTAAGCCATTATTAAAATATTTAAACATGCATTGGTGTTTAAGGTATAATATTGCTAGTAGAGTCTGAAGGTTGTTTGCTGCTGAGAAACTGGGTGCTGATTTTATTTTCAAGAGGTTTTTTTTGTTGTTATAAATATCTCATAGCATCACAAGAAATAATAGCTCAGCATCTATCTCTTCGGCTGCAAATACCTTTTCAGTTCATTCATCTCCTTCATGTGTTCTGAGCTGCTAGATTCAGACATGGGGAAAAATATTTTTCTCTTTTTCTGCAGTATTTCTTGCTTTGTTTTAGTTACTTCAATAACTCTTTCCCTTTGTTCTACTTTGGAAGGTATAGCCATTAAAGAAGTTCACAACTTGTATTTTCTGTCTGAGGCTCAGAAAAGTTTCTCAGCATTTTCTCAAAGGCACATGGGTAACCTTATCACTTATGAAATTCAGGCATAAACTCCTTAATGTTTTGGCTAAAAATAAGTATCTGATTCCTTTCCCATTGCTCAACAACATTCTGGGTAACAATGCTGGGTATAGAGAATCATGTAAAATAGAATTATAATTAAAATATTTGCTCTGGCTCATTCTATTGATACTCTCTTTTTTTCCCCTTTTAAGAGATATTAAATGCTTTCTTTTTCAAAATTAAAAATCAGTAATTTTAATATTAAAACTGCTAATTTAAAAAAAAGATAAAAAACCCCAAGGTACAATCTATAGGGAAACCCATCCTGCCCACCTGCCCACCCCCAGCCCAGTACCAAAATAGTTTTAAAATGACTGTCCAGCCCAGCACGGACATTAGAAAAATTCTTTCTGCAAAGGGAGTGGGAAAGGACGGTGTGTGGAGTGGGAGGTAGCTTGGGTTGCCAGCCCTATCTATCCTCTCGCCTTGGCACCTGGGCTCCAGGGTAGCCAACTACCTGTAGGAAGGGTCTGTCTGAATCTGCCCCAGAGGCTCTGGGCCAAGTCCAGGCCCACAACCTGGGGTCAGGGTTGGCAGGTCCCACTGGAGCCAGCAGGTTAGCAGGTGTGGGTCCATGTAAAAGACCAAGAAGGGGTTGGGGTCCTGGGTTTCAGCTGCCAGCAGGGCAGGTAGGAGGTGGTTGGGTAGTTCTAGCCTTCCTCAGTTGATCAGGATGGCACAGGCTCAAGCCCTGTCTTCTGCCAGCGTCCTCCGATTCTTCTCAGATTCCTCTACAGGGCCCAGGAAATCCTTCACGTCCTCCACCGTGACGTCCCCTGTTGTGTCCAGTGTAGTGTCGTCACTGGTGGCTGAGTTGGTGGACATGGGTGAGAACACGCTTCCATCGCGGCTCCGTGGAGTCAAGACGATGCCTAGGGTCCCGTTAGCCTGTCTCAGCTTTGGCAACTCTGGGAGCCTGCAGCTGGCACAGGTGGCATCGCGGGGGCCAGCTAATGTCCAGAGAGCCGAGGGGCTCTGTGACGTTCTGGACACTTACAGAGAAGCGTTCACGCTCCCATGGGGAAATCAGGTAAAAACAGGCTGTGGCACTTGAAGACACAGGAAGTGATGCGGCTGTGTCCCCCTTTCGGCTACAGGAGTAGCACACCTGGGGTCGCAGGCCAGGCACCGAGAAGACGTGGGCATTGCCCAGGCTGGGGAGGCAGACCAGGCACGTCTTGGCATAGTCCTCTCAGGCCACGCTGGCAAGTGTAGCCAGTGCCACCTTGTGCATGCGACAGCCCTCGTGGGCCATCGGCCTGAACCTTGTCTTGGCGCTTTCCTTGGGTAGCGTGAACACCTTGAACGGCCCCGCCCACCCGGTGAGCACGGCGTCCGCCCTGCAAGTCCTGCGCCTGCGCCGGAACCCACGAGGCCTCGTCATAGGTCAGGCTAAGGGCGTTTGCGTGCGTCCAACGCTGGGAGGGCCGACACGGGCTCGCGGGGCGTCAGCCGCTCCTCAGTGCTCTTCTGACGGCTCCTGCACCTTCCTGGCGCCTGCATGGCAAGAGCGTAGCATACATGGAGCCCGAGTTGGTGTGTGGCTGCATCTCCAGGAACATGTCAGCAAAGTATAATAGAAGTGCACAGCGCCCGGGAGGGAGTCCTCGGCCGACCGGGGCTGATGCAGAGCTGCAGTGGCATCATCCCCAGGTCTTGGGGGCAGGCCTGCTCCGTCAGCAGCGTGTTGGTTTCCTGAAACTTGCTGTTGGCATTAGCATCCTACTTCTTGCCTGAGACTCAGCTCTTCCGCATGCGCCCGAAAGACCAGCACAGCAACTTTGTAAGCAACTTCACTTGGGATAGCGGCCTCTCCATGGCCGGGGAGTCGTTGGGGTGAAGGGTGCACTTGGCCAGACCAGGGCTCTTGCACGGGTAGTCAAAGAGGCCAAAGCCATGACTTGTGCCAAAAGCCACAGGCTGCACTAGGCATGCTGCGAGACGGCAGGGATGGCACCGGGTGACAGCACTGAACCAGCACATGGGCTGGAAGCCGGAAGCCAGGGCAGCGGCCCGGGCGCAGGATCAGCCACCCACGGTCCTTCCACATGAAGCCCTCGCGGTCATGGAGGGGGTCTACGCTGGCCATGCTGACTGCCTGCTTCTAAGGCACGTCGCTTAGCTCCAGCACCAGCACCTGGCCTGCAGTGCTGGCCATCACCAGCTGGGCTGTGTACTTGCAGAACGCCAACTTCTGCACGCTGAGCAGAGGATCGTCGCTGCAGGGTTAGAAGCGGCCAATCTTGCGGAAGGGCGGCCAGTCGTCTACTGGGGCTTAGGCCAGGTTGTTGGCGTGCGTGCTGTCCGTCTGGAAGAGGCCAGCAGTGCTCAGCTTGCAGGATGGCTGGGGCGCCACAGCGGAGGCGTCCCAGAACCGCATGATGCTGTCCTCACGGCCAGTCAGCAGCAGCCCTTGCTGCGATGGCTCCGGACTGGGTTCCGATTCCAGTGATGGGCCAGCTCGTGGTGCAGGAGGCTGGCTGGGAGCTCTGCTGCTCGCTAGCGCTCAGGATGCGGGCCCACAGCTTGTCTGGGACATTGGCGACATGGGCTGAACAGGTAAGAGTGGACAGAAACTGTCTTAATATTGAACACTTACAGGAGAATAATTTTTCTAGTCCTTAACCATCCCATTTCACATCCAAACATGCTGGGCCACTCAATGAGGAGTTGGGCGTATTCTTTATTTGAAACAGGCTAGGTATGAAGAAAGATGGAGGAATCAGAGTATTAAAGATGGATTCTACTCGAGCTGTCTGTACTGCAACATCTCTTAGTTCATACCAACAATATTGTTATATCTACCACTTGCAATTTCTAAGTCATTTTCTCATTAAATTAGCGGTTGAGCAGGTGTAGCTAAAAGTGTCTTCAGTCACTTCTTCCTTAATGTGAGAGAAGAGTTTTGCAAACCATTGAAATTTAATTTTGGAATCTCATTCAGTAAGCTGGAAAAACAACGATGGCAAACTGGAGTTTAGGTTTTGCTTTTACATCTGGTGATACAGTTAGGGCTTTTATTACCAAAGGAAAGTGATAACTGCGAAAAAAATTATGACAGTTCTAACATTTAGTAGATTAAAGGTTTTATACACATTATCGAACTCCCCTCAGTAATTCTGAAAATAAGAGATGTGTAAATGCTGCTATTTGTGTTTTCTACAGAAGTCAGTAGTATTAAATTATTAAAAATATATAATATATATTTTACATGGAAATATATATATACAGTGTGTGTGTATACACACACACACACACACACACACAGAATGAGAATAGCTTATAGCTTAGTTTTCCCAGTTTTTCAACTTTCTCTTCCTCATCAATGGTTTCCTTCAAGGATGTCTTTTATGTAAAGCACCCTAGAATGTTCTGTTTCCCACCTCATTTATCATTTAGTTGCCATGTTTTATTCTTTGTTTCAACTGGCTAATGTTAAGAGATCGATGGTCCAGTACATAAACAAACTGACCAGAGGGGCTAGAGAAGACACCATGAGGCTCACAACAAAACCCTTCTTACTGACATTTCCCTTATGAACACGGCCTGCTGAAAAGCTGTTATTGAATCAAGAATATATCACCAAATGGAGGTTTGAAATTGACCACTCTACCACACACTCACCACAGTTGCAAAACTACTGCCTTGAGTTGACATCTATCTTCTACTTAGGTTCCTAGACCTTGTCACTAATCTCACCGTTGAGCAAATATAAGTACATCTGCTTTCCAAGAAAGGTTCCTTTGCATTACAAATATTATTATAATTTCTAAGTTAGTGCAGTAACCCATAAACATTAGCGTTGCTCCCAAACTATGCTGAATGTACAGAGTAAACCATGAGTCACAAAATATTTTCTCCAAAGCCAAGTGCATCCTTCATGTGAACAATTTTTAAAACTGATGCAGACATGCTCATGAGCGACACTGTTGCTAACATTTAGAACTTTTTCTGACCTTTGAAACCATTCTTCAGCATTAGGTTTCAGGTCCTACAGTGAACTGAACACAAAGCTTAAAGCCGAACAAATGTAAACTAAGTGTATTTTCAGTAAGTATACTGGAAGAGTATGCCAAAGGAAATTTCACATTACTTCATTTTCTGAGCTTGAATTTTTGCTTTCTTATATAGACAAGTGCATACACGCACACAAACACAGTCACACATATACCTGTTGGTACACACATGCCTTGTGTTCACTAAAAATGGGCTGACATTCCGGATTCGATGATTTTCAGAGGCATAGCCTAACCAAAACGTTATCAATCAGGAATTTTAAAAGTCTGTCTTTTAGGATCGCCACTCATTTCTGTCAGATTTCTTTCCGAGCAGGTTCCCTTCTGCTGGTCAGAATCAACATTAAGAAGCATATTTGCTATCAGGTAGATGTCAACATCTGTTTTAGTTGTATTTTTTTAGCAGCAGAATAGCCCAGATTTTCTTTGTAATTTATTTTTGATATCACTATCATTCCATTTTCTCCATGCTTCCCTTTTGAAGTACATTTAAATCTTCCTTAAAATATAGTGAGCACTCTTCTAGAGAACGTCTAACTTTATTTTAGTTCCTTTGATTTGTAATGCATAGCTTTAGCAGTCCGTCTCAACATATTATTTGTTTTCATCTCTGAAGCTCTACGTTGAGATCTCAGAAGTTTGCTTTTTAGGATAACTTCCTAGACTATCAGGTTTCTACTTAGGACTCATTGCCTTCTGACTGGTGTAACCTTCATACAATTTAAAATTTCATTTTATTATATTAAGGAATGGCATGAGATGATTCTAGGTTCCTAACTTTCTATGTACTTAATGCATTAAGAAAAAAAGTGCAGTTTCAAACTAGAGGCTCAGGATGCAGTAGGGGTCAGGGCAGTGACAGAATCAATGTGTGGTGTCAGCGGTGGTAGTTGGGGCATGGGCAGGCAATGCTGCCAAAGGACACCTCACGCCTAAAAGCAAGACCACTGATAATTTTACAGAGACTGTTGCATGGGTGCTGCTCTGAACACTTCTCTGTTCTTTCCCAATTAAGTTCACATCAAGTCCAGTAGGAGAGTAGATGTTGATTTGCTTGGGGAGCCAATCCATCATTGCTCTGAGAGTGCCAGCGCAGGTGCCAGGTAATGGTGGAGTTTGGATTTCACTACTGCAAAGATAACATCACTTGGTTACTTCCTTCCAAGTAATCCATTCGGTAACGTGTCTTATAAATCTCCCATAAACAGAGGTAGTTTTTAAAGAAAACAAGAAAACAACTGTGGGAGTAAATGTGTTGTCCTAATTGACAGGTGTTTTGACCACTAAACCACTTTTAAATTCTCAAATTGATGTATTTGTGTGTGTGTGTGTGTGTGTGTGTGTGTTTTATCAGTCCTCCATGCTGTGTTGCCTGCTAATTTAGTTCAATCTACAATCTTGGAAATAACTCCTTTCTTTCCAAGATCCAGGTCATTACTGTGAATAATTAAAAAGCAGGGCTCTACCCTATTGGTAAATTCTTTCCACCTTGAAATAATTCCGTTGCCTGGCACTGCTGTGGTCATCATGCCTGACCCTTCACCCAGTTTTCTGGCTCCTTTGCCAGCTCCCTGCCTATGGTGGGTCTGCACTTTAGGTACTCACTTTCCTTGCTGATTTCCTGACGATATAAGTATAATATTAAATGCACATGCAGTTCCTTACCGTGTTCCTCTTTTGTGCCAGTTATGTATCTTGATTTGGTCTTTTGTGTCTATTTTTTCCTAACTTACACAGACCTTCTTCTCCAGCAAAATCGAATATGTGCAGCATCAGTTAGTGTCCTGCCCCAAATGTTCTCTCTCGCGTCTCTCAAGGTGCAAGCTTAGTGCTAGACTTTCCTTTTTTCATGCTGCTTAGAAATTCTATGACGTTCATTGTCTGTGCTATTTCCGGTAGATGCCCAATAAATCTTTCTGAATTGAAATATGTATTTCTTTCATTAAAATATAAGCTCCTTGGGGACAGGGACTGTACCTTAGTGTCACTTGCAATGTACATTTGGTATTAGATATTTTAATTTTTTTTTTTAGATATTTTTTATTTATTTATTTTTTGCTGTGCTGGGTCTTCGTTGCTGTGCGCGGGCTTTCTCTAGTTGCGGTGAGCGGGGGCTACTTTTCGTTGCGGTGCGCGGGCTTCTCATTGCTGTGGCTTCTCTTGTTGAGGAGCACGGGCTCTAGGCATGTGGGCTCAGTAGTTGTGGCACACGGGCTTAGCTGCTCTGTGGCATGTGGGACCTTCCCGGACCAGGGATTGAACCTGTGTCCCCTGCGTTGGCAGGTAGATTCCTAACCACTGCGCCACCAGGGAAGTCCGGTATTAGATATTTTAAAAACCTATTTTTTTGATTGGCAGATTGGTTTGATAAACTATTTTCCTTGAGTTTCTCTTTTTTAGAAAGGTCAGATTTTTGATTTGTCTACTCTTACAAGTCGTCTATTTCACATGGTAGTTCCTTAAAGGGATTTAGCTATTTCCTTACTATGTCACTATCCTTCTTTTGGCTCTTCTAGATTTTGCTGTGTGTATCTTATGGGGAAAAAAAGCATTTGTCCAGTCTGCTTCTTTATAGGAATAACTGGAAGGGCAGTAATTCGGCATTTGTTAGTTTTTAAAAAATGGAAGGAAGGGGAGGCTTTTAATTGTATGGGAAATTTAATTAGATTTAGACTAATTAAATTCATTTTTTATATTAACATGTGCACAAATATTATTGCATCTCGTTAGATTTCATTCTTCTAGCCTTACTGAACAATATTCAGTAGTAGTTTCAGATTACAATAAGTTCATTATGAAGATAAGGTGGAATTAGTGTAGGAAGCTCAGCTGGTTGAAGGGGTCTGTACTTTAATTACTGCAGAGGGTGTGCATATTAATTACAACACAAGTGATATTTACTGTACCTCAGGAACATATGACAGGGTAAAGATACTGACAGCACCAGCTAATAAACTCAGTATGATAATGAGGAGAAAAGACCATAAAAATAGAAGGAAATAAAATTATTCATAAAGTATATTGATCCCAAAGTAAAGACATTAAGCTCTGATGAAGGGCAACAAAAGGGAAGCTCCTCACTTTATCAAACAAATAACCAAAGTAGAGAAATGTTAGCAGGGAGACAGATTGTCATTATCCTGGTCACATGATCACACTCCAGAGAGTACACAGGAGCCATAAAATGGGAGATATTTAATAAATCAGCAGAAAGCCATACTGTCACCTGCAGGAACTGAGGTCGCAGTGGCTAAGGACAGCTCCTGGGAGTGGAGAAGTCGGATATGCTGCAGGGCAAACAGGGAAGGAACCGCACGCACACAAAATCTGGTTCAAGAGCCACTGTGCCCTCTGGAAAAGAGAGGGGGCACCTACAAATACTCTGAAAATAGTTCTCAGGAGCAACCCAGAGGCCATCACTCACTTTTCCCTGTGGTTTGAAATCACCAGCTGTGATTTTGAGATGGTGAAGGGAAACCAGTGGGGCTTGGTTGGATAATTGTTCCCAGGAAATGCTCATTTCTGCCATGATCCTGTCTAAATCTATACAGCTCAAAGGAAAGTTCAAATTTTGGCCTAGAGTGATTAAATCTGAAGTTTTATTTGTTTTGTTTTTACATGGGCCTTCCAAAAGAATGGTCATTTTTTGAACAATTATTTAGTCAACTACTAGCATTTATAAGCAAGTTTATTTTAGAAAAAAAAATTGGCCAATATACTAATTCTTCATTTACATTAAATAATATAGTCATGTTTTTGCTAAGTATGTATTTGTTATTTTGGAGTTTATTAGCCAAAATCCGCCAGATACTGCTCATAGTGGACATATCATGGAAAGAAAGGATATTAGTTACCTATTTATCTTAACACATGAAATGATGATGTGGACCAAACTCTTTGAATCGCTTTAAATTAATTTTATGAAGAAAACATTTTTTTGTGGGCATATGTATGATTTTACTGTATATTGGAAATATGTGATATATATTTGTATATGTGAACTTGAGTGTGTATATAAAAGAATATGCAGTTCTGGTTCAAACACCTCCAAAAAATAAATTATTATTCACTAGAACCTAGAGAAAATGGAGAGAAGGGCATACCTAGGGCAGTACATAATCTGGGCCTGTATCTTGGTAACACAATTAAAGTCTTCTGGAGACAGAAGACAAAAGAAGAGAGTCCTCATTTTGGTTGAAAGCCATAAAATCATGAACTGAAAGGATTAGACATCAAATTACAGAATGAAATTACGGAAAAAATCTCACTTTGCAACTTAGGCAAGACAAATAAAAGGAATAACTGATTCCCTCACATCTGAAGTATTTTAAGTTATGCATCCTGGAGCAGAAGTGACGATAGCCCTGGACACTATCATGAAGTAGGGGTGCCATCCCTTGTTTCCAATTTCTCCCTCTGCCCTTTTCAGGGCCTTACTTTTATCCATCCCTAATATATTCCTGTGGTTTCACGCTAGCTTTTCTCTCCTTTGGTGGTGGGTTGAAAAGTTGTTTCACTCACATTAAGGTGAAATATATCCAGTGATATTTTTATTTTAAGAGCACAATGCTTCATGTAAGCTCACATGTTATAACTTGACTGTTAATGAAGTCGTTATATACAAGTAGAAGAATCCACCTGAAATTACTCAGATGTATCAAATATGCATATGACCCACATGAAAGGTCAAACATAGAACATGGGGAAAAGAGGTGGTAATTCAAGTTTTATAATTGTTGTGAAATGGGTTACTTTCTTTTTTTTTAAAATTTTTGTTGGAGTATAGTTGATTTACAATGTTGTGTTAGTTTCAGGCAAAGTGAATGTTATACATATACATATATCCACTGTTTTTTTTTTTAAGATTCTTTTCCCATATAGGCCATTACAGACTATTGAGTAGAGTTCCCTGTGGAAATGGGTTACTTTAATCAATATATGTGTGATATTACAATGTTAAGGCACAAGGCTATGGGACTGTTTGGTACCTGGAACGTGGTGGGTTGGTGTTTGATAAATATTTATTGAATGAATAAATAACAAATGATTGAATGAATTGACCTCAGGTGGTGTTTGATCAGTCTTTGAAAATTATTGGCAGTGTTTCTGCTATGCCTAGTGAACTGGGTACTGGCTGTCACACTGGCCTTGGGCTTTTGTGCTAGCAGGCCCTAATTACAGTATCTCTGTCATCACCTGAGATGTGAATGCTGGCTGGAGGATTACCACTGTTGGGTGGCTAGGCCCTTGCCCCATGTTTGGATGTAAAGGATGTAGGTCATAATGGGAGATTGATGCACTTGTGTTGAAATCTGGAACGTGAAGCTGTCTGCAGCTCACCCCTTGGGAAGTTCAAACAGTTTTATGATAAATATAAATAGCTTTAGCAGACTTTCAGTTATCAAGATGTAGATGTATGTTTTCTTGTTCAAAATATCCTGACACTTGGAAACAAAAGAATGGTTTAGGTGCATACCAATTATATGTACAAGCTTCTTGGGAACAGATGGGAAATTCCAAGCCTATGACCCCCTATCAACTAGGATTTAGGCTGGGCTTAGTTGACTATAATTCTGATTTTCTGTTAGTGTTTCATGGGTGCCTGATATAACATGACTTTTCTTTGACAAGGTTTTAAATTTTTCCTTTTAGTATGATTTTTCCTGGAAAAATCATACTAAGAGGAAACTCACAAGGTTCCTGCTGCCCTTGTGCCATCTCATTGCCCTCAGCTTCTTCCCTTCCCTCATATACATTGCTTCAGTGATCTGTAGTTCATAGTTCACCATTATTTTTCATCCTTTTCCCATCTGTTGATAATTTGGTTCTGATACTGTTTCTGCAATTGATACTTTCTCTTTTACATGTTCTTACCTTACTGGCTAATTTTTGAACTTGCCATTCTGGAACTGCTCTTTTCTTTTTCAGCAGAGAAAGAGTTGAGTTTATTGAGAAACTAGTTTAGGGACATCAATCGATCAATGTCCGTTTAAGAAAGAAGGTCAGTCTTTAGCTTCCTTCATTTATTTCTTCTTTGAATTATGAGGAGATAAAGAATATTTGATGCAGGTATTAAATAGACATGGATTCTGATGTTCAACATGTTGTAGAAAGCAGAGGATTTAGGAATTAAAATAGCAGTGAGACAAAATGGGTTGTATTACCTAAAGATTGGGATAACAGCCTATATCATCAACTTAAGGAAATTGTTAGTTTTACATTTGGAATAAGTATATGAGCAATCTCACCACACTATATTGGTTAAAGTTAAATATTTAAGTTTAAACACAATAAGTGACCTTTAAAAATATGAAATTACATTTGACCCAATATGCTTTGTAATCTCTACAGTTACAGGGAGCCACAAAAACCTTGTGTTTCAACTACACAGAACATCTTGTTGATCTTCATTGCAGTGGAGTGAAAATTAGAGAAATTTCCCCAAGCATTTGAACCTTAGTGCAGAGTTTAAATCCTTTAAGCACCTCAAGCTCCAAGTAATTTCATAGATTAAAGTTTCAGAAGGTTAAGTTTCCGGTATAAAAAATTTGTGTTTGTGTACATTGATAATTAGAAAAAAGTATTTCATGAAAATCTGAGGAGGTATGATTGAATAGATAATTAAAAATCGTAACATTCTAATCAATAAAAGAGATGGATATGATTGCTCTTGCCATTCTGTTTCTTGGACCTTGTAAATCTTCATAAATCCTTTTCCTTTTTTTTTTTTTTATTAAAGATCATGTTGTATATTCATTACCACAAAGTGGGAGTCACAGTCAAGGTTTCCTGTAAGTCTTAGGTTGTAGAGCTCCAACGAGTGTGCTAAAGTAATAATTCATTGAGAAACCTCAAAAGTGACTCGTAGAATATAGTATTAATAGAAATGGAGGAACAGAAAAGGCAACCTGTGATGGAAAATTCACAGATCTCTTAGAAATTGTCAAATGGATCAACGTCACTAGGAACTCTTGAGAAGAGGGAAGGTGCTGTGCTTGTATTTGATTTAACAATAACAAACACCAAAGCAAAACTGATTTCATTTGGGAAGGATCATTTTTTCAGTTACCTTTTCTGAAATAATCCCCACCCTCTGTTGCCTCATTCCTGTTACAATTAGTCATTACCTACCGTTGCTTGTGATTTGTTGGCAGTCTCTAACTGCAATCTGTTGCTCTGTGACAGATCGATTCTTTTAGCTCAGACTCATTCCTGAATTCAGCCAAAATTAAAAAGAATTATATATATATGTGTGTGTACATACACACACACACATTACATTCCTCTGGCTAATGTGGCAGATCATTCTTTAAAAAGGTGCTTTTAAGGGAGACCATTAATGAACCCTGCATGTATACAGCAGGAGTGAACACTATTAAGTGACCCCCTATGCAGAATGGGTTCAGAATGCAGATGTGTAGACTGTGGACTTTGAAGTATATTCTTTTAAGTCGTCACTTTTAAAGGAGATAATTTCAGAGCAATATTTTTGTTAGAGAAGAGGCGTTGCTTCTGAGCCTACTGAAGAGAATTTGTAGAAATCTTGTTTATACCCACACACATAGATGTATACACACACCACTGCATTTAAATAATTCCAGTAAGATTCATATTCCTCGGGTTTTTCAGAAAAAGAAATTAAAGTTTTGTTGCAATCAATTTAACAGAGAGCTTTGGTGTAGCAAAATATATGCTTCGTAGCCCTTCAAAATTTATGCAGTTTGTACATATAGATATATGCTGTATATATTTTGAAGTGATTCGTATGTTGAATTTTTTTCCTCACTTAAAACCATGCTGCATAATTGATTGGGAGAGTTACTGTCGTCACAGTCTATTTTTGCAGCAAAGCAGAGGCTATTTGAGATGCTTGTGGGTTTTTTTTTTTTCTTCTTAAATGCTTTACTTTATTGCAAGGAAAGGAAAAACTAGTCATTATATAGCAAGATACTATTCATTGTTGGTTTGTTCTGAACAATGCGGAATTAAGTAACATTATTGCATGACAAGATCAATATGTAAAAAAACACATTTTCTCCATTAGCCTTTGGTGTTACTGTTGTCTGACTCAGTGCAACTGTATTTGGTGAAACACACACACAATCATACACACTAATATACTCACTGACATTTTAAAAATGTGTAGTCTGTTGAGTTTGCTACCTTACAGATCCAAGGAACAGCTTGCTTCTCATCATTTATATATAATGTTACCTCAGTCACAAGGCCAGGGCCACAAGAGTTGCCAAATTAAGGAAATTGGTGGGCTACTGAGGAAAATACTGCTGAACCAAAAGGCAGATGTTTCACTGTATGTTGTACATTGGTGGAATACCCTCAATCTGTCCGCATCATTTTCTCAAAGTATAAACTAGCCACTCTCCTGGTTCCTGGTTCCATTTCAGGTTTTTAAAGGGGCCCCTTGTTTGGCTGCTGGAAAACTACCAGCTTTCCTCAGTCTAAAAATAAGACAAGGTAGTCATTCATGACCACTTGAGAAATTTACTTGAGAAATTTCTTACCACTTGAGAAATTTACTCTGACCACTTGAGAAATACTTAAAAAATCTTTTTCAAGCTCAATTTGGAAGGTGGCTGTAGGTATTATGGTCATTATGCAACTTTACAAATAAATCCATGACAGCTGATACAGAATTTAAACAGTATATCAGTATATACATGCCACAGGGGCTAGTAAATAGCATAGGCAGGATTAGGTTGCAAAATGCTTGCATTTTTCGTCGAATTACTCTTCTTATCAAATCCTTTTATGAATAAAAAGAAAAGTCCTTAAACATAGAAATGTGGAAATTGCGAACTGAAGATGTTACTCCAAGTAACCAAGGGATATAGAAAGGGGCAGCTCTATTATACTTTGTTTTGCATTATTACTGCCTTTAAAATCATTTAGTATAATCTTTTTCCAAAATTATAAGGATTTTTTCTTTACAATTAAAAATTTTTTTTTACAGTTTTATAACTTTACAGACTTAAGACTAGAAAAATTACTTAAGTGAACACACTAATTCATTGAAACATTACATAAGATTAAAGTCTACTTTTAACATGATATCATTGTACATAGGCTGTAAAGACTTTATCAAATTATTTGAATTTTACTAGATCTGAATAAATAGCAGAAAACACACAGAAACTAATTCAAACATATTTCTTTGTTCTGGTAAATTACTACATATGCTTCTAGCTCCCTAGTATCGGAGGTTCTATAAAAGGAGAATTTTTTTTTTGCCATCCCAGTGTGTTTTATCCACCATTTAAAAACACATTTGAAATATATTGCAATCGTGTGAGAAGTGACATAAATACATTTGGTGATTAATATTTATTTGATCAACTGTGAGTGCAACAATATGACTTCTAATTTGAAACCACACAAGCTTCCTTTTCAGCAATCCTGCCTTTCAAAGCCTTTCATTTGCTATAGCACAGGCTGATCTTGGAAAGAGAATCTGTTAGATGTACTTTACCCTACTCTTTTTCCAACTTAACTGTTGAAACAGGACAGTGGGCATTTAGCCCTATTTCCAGGTGTGCCGTATTGAAACTTGTAAAATGTGTGAGGGGATGGGGAAACTCATAGACTCTAGGCCTCTGGGTGTTTCCGGAGAGCTTGGCCTGTTGACATTTGTTCCAGGGTGTGTGTATTTGAAGGTCTATATTACGTTGTCTGCAATATGTAAACACGCTCCCATACATATTCTGTAAAAATGGCAGAGTAGATGTCAGGAAGACGTCTCCCAATGTTAAATAATGATTCTGCTCCTTCTCATATTGTTATTCCTATTGTTTTATTTCTATCCCCTGTGCTCGTGGTGTCTTTTGTGGTGCTTCAGCTGTGATGAGATGGCGGGTGAACACTTCCTCCAGAATTGACGCCAGCTGGTTTGGAAGACTGGCAAACCCTCAACTTTCCCTCTATCCACCATGTTAGAGATTGACTTTATTATCTGCTGTAGCTCCACGCCATGCCCAGTCTCCAGTGGCCCAGAATGCAGGCACGTAACACAGCCCCATTCACCATCGCACTTATTTTGATTTAGTCATAACTTCAGGAATTGCCTTTTAACAACAACTACAAAAAAAGTGAGGGTCATCTACTTCTAATGCTGGAAACCCTGTGATAATCTGTTCCATGCATTCAAATGAAAATATGACTTCTTGGCAGAGAATAGCATTATAATGTAAAATCCCATATGCTGTTATACAGTATGTTGCAATCTGTTTTACGGCTGCCTCTATTCTAACGAGTGAATACTGCCAATAAAGCAATTGAAGATAACACTAATTGCTTATTTCTGTGATCCATAATTTTTATGGCTGCCTTATAGCTCTTTAGTCAAATAGATGCTTTTTGGCCTTTAGGATCTAGAACTCATGTACTGTAGCAGTTGAAACTGGAAATGTACATGCTGGCCTGAGAGGCTTTTCTGTACTTGATGGATAGGATTCAGCAGAAAAATAATGGAAAGGTGTGAAAAAAAATATAGAAGTCTTAAACGGGCTCTGACAGGTAAACACAAGATTTTATCAATACTTAGGTAACTTTAAATAAATGTATACATATATGGCTGTGTATGAAACAAAATTAGGCTGTTAGGTCTTCTTTGCCTTCATGCATTTTGGGGCCTGTTGAACGCAAAAGTGACCATGGAAGGCATTGGTGGTGTGTGAGCATAGCTAGTTGGAGACTGTGTTAGATCTTGGCCTTTCCCGCATACTGACTTCGTGATCTTGAGCCAGTGATTCAGCTTTTCTGAGTTTAGGTTCCTCTTAGGAATGCTGTGATGACTAACTGGATGGGACACACTTTGATGACTGTAAAAAAGTACCCATGTTAGTGATTGTCTCTGCTTGATCCCTGTTTGGGGCCATCATGACATGCTTTCTCATGAATAATCTTATAGAAACTCCAGACGATACAGCATTTGTCCAAGAATTTTTCCAGTCTTTTGCCCCTCAAAGACTGTGAACCGGCAGCACTGACCTCCCCTAGGAGCTTGGAGGGGATGCAGGATCTCTGTCTCCACCCCAGACCTGCTGACCAGACTCTTCCTTTTATCAAGATCCTTAGGTGATTAGTATACACGCTTGTCTAACTTACCTCATAGATGAGAGAGTTGAGATGCAGCAAGGTGAAGTGATTCACAAGAGGTCTGTAGTGTGTTCAGAGTTAAGCTGGGACGAGAGCCCAGGTCTTCAGACCCTAAATCCAATCCACACTTGTCTCCACCTTAAAATATAGAAGGTTTAATTTTATCGTGTGACAGATTTCAGATTAACTACATAGGCTCAAAAGTGGGCAACATGTTTGTAGCTTAAAATAGTATAAGTCAGAAAAGCCATCTGTTTCTGCTTTATTTGGTCAGATAGCGAAAATAAAAATCAAAGCAATCAATAGGTTGTATTACTGAGCTTAAATTATATATAAAATGTGTCTAGAATACCCATAGATTTCTATTCATGAAGTTCAGTAGACATGTTCTCAAATTCTCAAATGGAAGAATTTAAGATATATGCCCTTAAAAATCAGACAAAGTACATGTGCAAAGATCACAGGGACCTACTATTCCAGTTTTCTATTTGTATCCAGCTTTCTAGCTATTATGATCTCTTTGGTAGGAAAAAGAGATGATGCTTATGTATAAATAAGTATTTATTTCTCCTATTCCAACAGAAACATACAATGTGCTGTGCCCAAATGGAAGTGCAAAAGGATTTTACAAACAATAGCTTAACAATGCTCATAATTCCCTGATGAGATATGTACTCTAGTTCTAAAAAATAGCCCCCGATCAGTTTAATCCTTATATATGTATATATGTATATATATATATATAATATATACTACCAATATATATATGTTATTGGACACACTGGCAATGTTGCATTTATTAAAAGCTGAGCATTGTGAACTACATATAAATTATTATCTCATATAATATTCACCAAAACTCTATGGGGTGCTGTTATTATCCTCATTTTATAAGTGAAATGATGACCTCAGGTTGAGAGAGGTCAAGAAAAGAATGTGCCCAAGGACACACAGCTGCAAGGTACAACAGAGGGAGAACCCTCAGGAATGAGGAGTTTAAGTGAACCTTCTAAATTAATATTGTGACTTGGGGTAAAACTTTTGAGTCCTAACCCCTCATGTTCTACTTTCATTAGAGCTCTTCTCTAGACCTGAACCTCTACCGTAATTTCATGCAGTGAGGTTGGGGTGGTGGTGGCCTTTTCTCCCTTTTGCACCCAGCACACGGATGGGTGGGACAGCTGAGGCCCCGGGCTCCTCAGAGGAGCCTGTAGCCGGGGAAGGAAGGAGCCTTAAACTCATCTCCTCTCCACAGTCGGATCTGCTTCCCCAGAGATGCCGAGTCTAGGTTCTTGGTTCAAAGGCTCTTATTCTCTATAACTGAGATTGACAACAAATAAGGTTTGTAGTATAAATGCCAACATACTTGTGAATGAAAAGTACTTACTTTTAAAGTACCTACTTTTCATACTTAATGAAATCAGCTGCACAAGCTTTCACAGAGAAATGAGTATTGGAGACAAAACGAGGAGACAGAGCTACCCAAAATGGTTCTAGATACAGCTGTGGGAGCTTTATGACTGAAGGTGCAGAGCTGAAGAGAAATGCTTGAGAGAAAAGCAAGGAGCACGGATGAGAAAGAACCAGAACAAGTAATTGAGAGAGTCTAAGTAAAACGCTCATTAATAAGCAAAAGGTAAAATGAGTGATCTGGAAAAAGAAAGAAATCACATGCACATAAGCAAACTCATGATCTGCACCCCTATTTTATAGGACACACTCAGCTCCATGCTGATAGCCCATGCGTGGAATCTCTGAAGCTGTACCCTGCCAAATGTTAACTGTTAGTATGTGCCGAAATCTCATCATGAAAGGAATACGATCAGAAAAAAGGAATATTGCGACCAGCTGTAACCTATAGCTTTCATCTATCATGCTATAAGAGACAAAACCTGATTACTTAATTCCAACACTTTGCAACACCTCACAGAAAAAAAAGACAGCACTTTTTCCCCTTGGATTTGTTATTTTCCTTTATATTAGATGACTAGATCCTACCTTATCTTAGAGTTCCAGTTTTGACTACCTGATTTTTTTAAACACCAGGGAAAAGATCAATTTAAATATCTCCAGCCTCCCAGCATGATATTATTTGAATATATTGCAATATTTATAATACCCTATGTTATTAATGAAATTTTTCAGAGGAAAAAAAAGTAATAAATCATCTCTTGGATACAAAAAAAAAATGATAACCTATCACAAAATTCTGACTTCTTAGAAGAAACCTCATGCAATGTGTAGCGTGTCATGGTTAGAGAAACAAAATGATCCTTCATTCTTCTTTAAATCCTGGTTAATTTTTGAAACCTTTCTGCTTTACTTTAGA